>NC_047084.1:410833020-411135096 GCF_902459505.1 Geotrypetes seraphini | reverse complement strand
GGCTGGAGGGCAAAGAAAACACTGTTGTCAGGGAGAGAGAGAGAGGGACAGAGAGAGGGAGGGAGAAAGAGGGAGAGAGCCACTCACAGGAGGATTGAAGATCCCACGAGACGGTAGGAAGCAGGCGAGTCATGATGCTGGAGAATTCAATTGTGAAGTTGAAGTCACAGCTGCTGCAACACAGGAGGCTGGAGGGCAAAGAAAACACTGTTGTCTGTTAGAGAGAGTGGGAGGGAGAGAGGGTGAGGAAGAGAGCCACTCACAGGAGGATTGAAGATCACACGAGACGGTAGGAGGTAGGCGAATCTTGATGCTGGAGAATTCAACTGTGACATTGTAGTCACAGCTGCTGCAACACAGGAGGCTGGAGGGCAAAGAAAACACTGTTGTCAGGGAGGGAGAGAGAGAGAGAGGGGGAGAGAGAGGGAGGGAGATAGGGAGGGATGGAGGGAGAGGGAAAGAGCCATCACACGAGGATTGAAGATCCCACGAGACGGTAGGAGGCATGCGAGTCATGATGCTGGAGAATTCAATTGTGAAGTTGTAGTCACAGCTGCTGCAACACAGGAGGCTGGAGGGCAAAGAAAACACTTGTCAGGGAGGAGAGAGAGGGAGGGAAGGGAAAGAGCCACTCACAGGAGGATTGAAGATCCCACGAGACGGTAGGAGGCAGGCGAGTCATGATGCTGGAGAATTCAATTGTGAAGTTGTAGTCACAGCTGCTGCAACACAGGAGGCTGGAGGGCAAAGAAAACACTGTTGTCAGAGAGAGAGGGAGAGAGAGAGAGAGAGAGTGGGAGAGAGGGAGGGAGGGAGAGGGAAAGAGCCACTCACAGGAGGACTGAAGATCCCACGAGACGGTAGGAGGCAGGCGAGTCATGATGCTGGAAAATTCAATTGTGAAGTTGTAGTCACAGCTGCTGCAACACAGGAGGCTGGAGGGCAAAGAAAACACTGTTGTCAGAGAGAGAGGGAGAGAGAGAGAGAGAGAGTGGGAGAGAGAGAGGTAGGGAGAGGAAGAGCCACTCACAGGAGGATTGAAGATCCCACGAGACGGTAGGAGGCAGGCGAGTCCTGATGCTGGAGAATTCAATTGTGAAGTTGTAGTCACAGCTGCTGCAACTCAGGAGGTTTGGAGGGCAAAGAAGGAGAAATTAGGTTCTTACCTGCTAATTTACTTTCTTTTAGCTTCTCCAGACCAGTAGAGGTTAATCTTTACAAATGGGACGTACCAAAGTAGTCCCTCTCACGGGCGGGACCCCCGCAGGTCTGATACCAGAACACGCTCACCGAACACCGCGTCCCGACGCGCCTGAACATCTACCCGATTATGTCTAACAAAGGAATGCTAGGAGGACCAAACCGCAGCCTTACAAATATCCACTGGAGGCACGATCAACGACTCAGCCCAAGAAGCTGCCTGACCCCGAGTGGAATGAGCCTTGAGAAACTCCGGAACAGGCTTGTCTCAGAAGATAAGCGGAAGCAATCGTCTCCTTGATCCAGCACGCAATAGTAGCCTTAGAAGCGCCAGCCCCCCGACGAGGACCCGCCAGAAGGACAAAGAGATGATCGGATTTCCGGACTTCCTGGGTCCGCTGCACATAAGAGCGAAGGACCCGACCAACATCCAACTTGAGCAGCTGCCGTTGCTCAGAAGAGTCCTCCCGACTACCCAAGACTGGGAGGACCACGGATTGATTGACATGAAAAGGAGAAACTACTTTCGACAGATAAGAAGGAACAGGCCGCTAGACAACCTGCTCCCTAGAAAACTCCAAGAAGGGAGCCCTACAAGAGAAAGCTGTAGCTCAGAAACACGCCTAGCGGAAGTAATGGCCACCATAAAGACCGCCTTCAGAGTAAGGTCCTTCAAAGAACAGTCATCCAATGGCTCGAAAGGCGGGCGCACCAAAACAGAGAGAATCAGATTGAGATCCCAAGAGGGAACAGAGAGCCGTAGGGGAGGCCTGAGCAACTTGGCCGCCCGCAAAAAGCGAATCACATCAGGAATGGCCGACAAATGCTGACCTGTCACCAACCCTCGAAAAGCCGACAGGGCCGCAAGTTGAACCCGGAGAGAAGACCAAGCCAGGCCTCTATCCAGGCCATCCTGCAAGAACTCTAGAATGGTAGGCAGGGAAGCGCGAAAAGAGACCACTCCCCGCGCCCGGCACCACCCCTCAAAGAGACGCCAAACCCGTACATAAGCCCAAGATGTAGAAAGCCTCTGGGACCCCAAGAGCGTAGAGATCACCTTATCTGAATATCCCTTCTTACTAAGTCGACCCCTTTCAAGAGCCAAGCCGTAAGACAGAAGAGAGACGGGTCGAACATGGGAATGGGACCCTGCATCAGAAGATCGTCCAAGAGAGGCAGAGGAAGAGGATCCGCCACCAGATGCCTCACCAGATCCGCATACCACGGACGTCGAGGCCAATCCGGAGCCACCAGAACCACCAGACCCGGATGGTGAACAATGCGAAGAAGTACTCTGCCCACTAATGGCCAAGGAGGGAATACATACAACAGCCCCTCCGTTGGCCACGGTTGGATCAGAGCATCCAGACCCTCGGCCAGACTGTCCCTGCGATGACTGAAGAAGCGGGGCACTTTGGCGTTGCCACTCGTGGCCATCAGGTCCATCAGGGGCTGCCCCCAAGCCTACACTATCAACTGAAACGCCACGAGCCAAGACACCACTCTCCTGGATCCAAGAAGTAACGACTGAGGAAGTCCGCCTGAACATTTTCTACCCCGGCTATGTGAGAGGCCGAGAGGTCCAGAAGATGGGACTCCGCCCAAAGCATGAGCCGAGCAGCCTCCTGCGCCACCTGAGTGCTCTTGGTGCCCCCCTGACGATTGACATAAGCCACCGCCGCGGCATTGTCCGACAGGACTCTGACTGACTTGCCCAACCAAAGGGAGCGGAAAGCTAACAGCGCCAGATGGACTGCTCTGGTCTCCAACACGTTGATCGACCAGGAGGCCTCCTCCGTGGACCAGGTGCCCTGAGCTGAGTGACCCAAACACTGAGCCCCCCAACCGAGGAGACTCGCATCCGTAAGGAGCACCGTCCACTGCGGGAGATCCAGACCCACCCCCTGAACCAGGTGAGGGGTCCGGAGCCACCAACGCAGACTGCAGCGTGCCACGCCTCGCAGGGGGACAGGAACCTCCAAACTGTGCCTCTGGGGTGACCACCTCCGGAGCAGAGCATACTGAAGAGGACGCATGTGGGCCCGCGCCCACCTCACCACGTCCAGGGACGCCGCCATCGACCCTAAGTCTTGGAGGAAATCTCGCGCCCAAGGACACCGGGACGCCAAAAGCAGGCGAATCTGAGATTGCAATTTGCTCACCCGGGCCCCTGGAAGGAAGACCTTCCCCAAGGAGGTGTCGAACAGAACCCCAAGGTACTCCAGACGCTGAGCCGGGACCAACCGACTCTTGGAAAGGTTGACCACCCAGCCCAGCGACCGGGGAAACTCCACCACCCGAGCCGTAACCCGGGAGCTCTCCTGCAACGACTTTGCCCGAATCAACCAGTCGTCCAGGTAGGGGTGCACCAGAATGCCCAACGAGCGCAAGGCCGCCGCGACGACCACCATCACCATGATGAACGTCCGGGGAGCCGTGGCCAGACCAAAGGGAAGCGCACAGAACTGATAGTGCTGACCCAAGATCGCAAAGCGAAGGAAGCGCTGATGAGAGGCCCGAATGGGAACATGCAAGTAGGCCTCCGTCAGATCGAGAGAAGTGAGAAACTCCCCCGGCTGAACCGCCAGAATGACCGACCGCAGTGTTTCCATGCGAAAAGAGGGAATCTTGAGAGCCCTGTTGACCCCCTTCAAATCCAGGATGGGCCGAAAGGTCCTCTCCTTCTTGGGCACCACAAAGTAAATGGAGTACCTGCCGGTGCCCCACTCCGGAGGGGGCACTGGAACAACTGCCTTGAGATCTAGCAAGCGCTGAAGGGTCTGGCGAAAAGCCTGCGTCTTCCAAGGAGTCCGACATGGAGAGGCTAGGATAAGGTCCGGCAGAGAGCGGGCGAACTCCAGGGCATAACCGTCCCGCACCACCTCCAGGACCCACTGATCGGACGTGATCTCGGCCCATTTGGGGAAAAAGTCGTGCAGCCGGGCCCCCACTGGAACCAAAGGGGGCGCTGGCAAGGAGTCATTGTGCAGGATGGGAAGCGGGGGAACCAGCGGAGGGATTCCCTGCCCCCCGACGGGCCCCCCCGAAAGGGCTGCATGCGCTGGAAGAACTGACCCCGGGAAAACCCTGGAGCCGGGAAAGAAGCAGCCCCACGCCCAGGGCGATACTTGCGAAACTCCCGCAAACGTCCCCGGGCAGTGCCACCCCGAGACGCAGGGCGGGCATGGTCCTCAGGCAGAGTCCGTCAGAGTCTGAAGCAACTTATCTAATGCCTCCCCAAACAAAAAAGACCCCCGGAAGGGAAATTTAGTAAGTTTAGCTTTGGACGCAGCATCCGCCGACCAAGCGCGCAGCCACAAAATAAGCCGCGCGGCCACGCCAAAGGCCATAGACTTAGCTGAGATCCGCACCAAGTCATAAAGAGCATCTGAGAGGAATGAGACAGCCATCTCAATCTTCGCCACCTCATGATCCACCAAAGACCAGTCATCAGACTCCCGATCCAGGACACGCTCAGCCCACCGAAACACGGCGCGAGCCACCAGCCCCCCACAAATAGCCGCCTGGACCCCAAAGGCAGAGACCTGAAAATTTTGCTTAAGAATGTTCTCCAACTTGCGCTCCTCAGAGTCCCGCAAGGCAGAACCGCCCTCAACAGGCACGGTATGCCGCTTAGAAATCGCCGAGACCACTGTGTCTACGACTGGCGATGTTAAAGTAGCCCGATCCCCCTCTGGGATGGGATACAAACGAGCCATGACGCGCGCCAAACGAAACGGCGCCTCCGGCATTTTCCACTGTTCCAGTACAATATCCCAAATATCCTGATGCATGGGAAAAGAGCGGGAAACGGTACCGATCCCCCGAAGCAAAGGGTCCCCCACACGCAGAGTCTCCGGCGGCGCATCCTCAAAACGCAACACCGAAGAAACCTGTTGAATCAGGTCCGGTAGCTCATCTCTCTGAAAAAAGCGCACCACCGACGCCTCTTCGCCAGAGGACGGGAAACCCGACAACCCGCCGCCAGCGGCCGTCCCCTCGAGAGGGTCCTGGAAATCCTCAAAAGGGTCCAGGTCCTCATCCAAACCGACACGCTCCTCAGACCATAAATCCTCGTCCCAAGACACCCGCGGACGCTTGGACAAGGGAGGAGGAGGAGGGGACGCCACAACAGACAAGAGAGGCATAGCCGCAGGGAGCGCGGAGGAAACCCCACTCCCCGAAACCCCCTGGGCGCATCTGGGACCCCCAGCCGCCTGAAAATAGGCTCTGCACAAAGAAAAAAAGAAATCAGGGGAAAAACCCCCTGAGGGTCCAAAGGGACTCCCTGCCACAGCAGGGGACCCAGCAGAAACCTGTCCCTGTTTTTCCAATACAGGGGGAAGGTCACCTGAGGTGGAAGACAAAATGGAGGGGCCAGACTGTGAAAATGGCGACTTTCCCGCCAAAAATGCTCCCTCCATAGCCTGTAGCGGCTGAGAAGCCTGAACAGTCCCAGCCGCTAAAACAGGCAAGTCGGCATCAGCTGTCAAAAAATCAGCTGAGAGGGAATCCTTCAGGGAATCCCTCCGTGGGCAGTTGGGGAAGACCGGGCTTCCCCACTGCTCCCAGCCGACTCGCGAGGCACCATCGGCGGGGAGCTCTGGGCGCCTGCAGCCGCTGCCAACGGAGCTCCACCACATCACCGGGCCAAACTACCGAGTTCAGTCCGGCCGCGAGTGCCTCGCGACTGGACCTAATTGTGTCCCACTCCCCCGGAGAAGGGCACAATTGCTCCATACGCGACCTAGCTAGAAACAAAGTGCCAGTTAGATGAAAAAATACTGTAAAAAACAGTAAACTGACAGGGAAGCATCCCTTCAGACCGGCACTACCTCAGGATTTTTTTTTTTTTTTTACAGAACAGACTCCACAGGCTCTCGAAGCAATATGCCTTGCTTGATTTAGTGGGCAAGGCTTACTGCTGAGGCTCCTCTAAAAAAATGTGGGGAGGTGGAGGAAGTGGGGGGAGGGACCCCGCCGGGTTTGACACCCCCAAGGTCGGACAGACCCCCAAACAGGGCCCGCCCAAGCTCCGTCCGGCCATAAACAGTGACTAGAAACCCCCTAAACAAATTCCAACAGCCCTACCAAGGGAGATGGGTACAGATCACTCAACACCTGCTGGAGACTGAAAGAAGACTGAGGTAAATAGAGAAGGGAGTATATTATATACTGTCCCACAGTTTTGTTTTCAG
This sequence comes from Geotrypetes seraphini, assembly GCF_902459505.1. Taxonomy (NCBI): domain Eukaryota; kingdom Metazoa; phylum Chordata; class Amphibia; order Gymnophiona; family Dermophiidae; genus Geotrypetes; species Geotrypetes seraphini. Next base: position 411,128,698 of record NC_047084.1, on the reverse strand, counting down.
TCTCCACCTGCTGGTCATGATTGGATATATACCCATTTGTAAAGATTAACCTCTACTGGTCTGGAGTGCTAAAGAAAAACAATTTCTCCGTGCCAATTTGTCAGCGCGCAATTGTCTATGAACAACATGTATTTAATAAGTACTTACGGACTGCGGTGTTAGAGCGCGGGCATTGAACAGGTCCGCCAGTTTACCCCAGGCCCTGTCCATTTCACCGATATTTCTACGTTTCCCCTTGACGGGGAACAGCAGTTTCGCATTGAGCGTGAAGTACTCAGTTAATGTGAGTACTTCATGCTCGGAGAAGTTGGGCTTCTGCCCACGAAAACCTGAATAGGATGCCATCTTCTCTGTGAATCTATGACGTTTTTGCAAAGCTTATATACCAGTCACATGACCGATGGTGTGTGAATATCGTGAGATTTCCCCTTTTCAGCGCTGCTATTGGTTATCTAAAACACGTGTTATATGGTTAATAGTCAAACAGATTTTACTACATTGTAGTGATGAAATGCGCATATTAATTGAGTATGTGTGAATTGTATAGTATATAGTTTTGTAGTACTTTATTGAAACACAATTAGCGTTAGCATGGCGCGCATATGTGTTGAAACGCATGATGACATCAGCATGTCTCCATTAGTGCATAATAATGACGTGTGTCATCATATTAAAGTTATAGTACTTTTTTGCGCAATTGACTGGTTAGTTTCCCAGCGCGCAATTGACGTGTTTTAGTATAATGAGCGCAAGTGAAATGGTGACATTTGTAAATGCGGGTGGGGGGCCTAATTGCGCATGCGCATATGTTGTTCAATGTATGCATGTGCTGACCTATTGATCCTAAATATTCAGATGTGAGTCGCGCCGATATGAAAGTGCAGCGTACATGAGAAAAGGCTTATCAAATACTGGCAATATTGTTTTATTTATTGTATACGCAAAAGGATTGGGTGCAAGTCAAATGCGTGAGAGATTGACGCATCTGCGCATGAGCAGCTATAACAGTGTTTGAATATGGGAAACACATAAGAACAATAAAATTATATTAATTTTAAAAAGATCAGGGAGTCATGAGCAAATTATTTTAATGATTACACATCATTTTCCACTCATAATATATTAATACAGTCATACATCACATATTGTAGGGAAGAGGGATGCAGGAGGGAATACATTACTGCTCAATGCAGTAAGTAAGATGCTGCCTTTTCTATTTACACTTATGTTGATTACTAAACATCATGTTTTCCATAATGATCGGTGTTGTCAATAAATGGATAGAGGTTTAATGGGATGTGCACAGCTGTTATGGGATGCATTTCTTTAACTGGTCTTTTATAAATAATTGTATTAAAGTATCTGGACAAAAACCAATTACAGAGGATGGGGTATATTTTACAACCTTATATAGGTATCATCACACTAAAGTGTGTATTGGGTCGTTCGTTAATTCTTAGCTTTGTCCTAAAGTTAACTGACCTAATGTTAACTGAAAATGGAATCTAAGTCACTCTGCACTGATAATATGCCACCAAGTCAATTGTACAGGAGATGATTTAACCTACATAAAGCATGGAATTGAAAATTCTTATTTTTCTATTGGAATTGTGAACTTATTTTCTCTGCTAATGTCTTAGAAATTTCAAGCATCAAATAGCATATTCCTTTCTGCCTTCTGATACATTCAATTGGACTTTAAACTAGAGTTTGATGTGACCTAATGGTTAGAGCTCCAGCCTCAACACCCTGAGGTTGTGTTTCAGACTCTGCAGTGCTCCTTTTGACCCTTGCCAAGTCACTCAATCCTACATTGTCCCAGGTATGTCAGATAGATTGTGAGCCTACCGGAACAGATAGGGAAAATTCATGAGTATCCATTTGAAAACCACTTAGATAACCTTGAAAGGCGGTATATAGAAACGGGGACGAAGAGCGAAGTAATAAAATTTGTAGATGACACCAAGCTATTCAATGGGGCTAAGACTAAAGAGGACTGTAAAGATTTACAAAGGGATATTTGGAGCTTTGAGTTTGTGACAAACCCAGCACCAGCACTAGTCCGGTCCCTGATAGGATCGGATGCAGAAGAGCAGACCAGATCGATTCTGGCACTCACCTTGAGGCTGACCTCCCTTGCCCCCATAACCAAAGAGATAGTGAACTGGAACAGAGGCAGGCAGATTGGCAACAACAGCCTCCTGTCTTTAGAGCAGCTAGAGAAGCCACGAGGAAGGTAGCTGCAGTAGAAAAACCTAGGCAGAGAAAAACTGCTGTAGAGCCAAAACCCATCCCCCGCTACAGGCTGAAGGGGATTGGCTCTGGTCTGTTTAAAAGCAGGCAGAGACAAACAGGAGGAGGAGGAGCGAGTGACCAGGGCGAGTCACTCCCACAGCTCAAGGCAGGTGAAGAGCTGTGGAACAGAGCAGGGGAGGAAAACGTGCTGGATTATCCCATGCAGGATTTGGAGGAAATCCTGCCTACTTCAAACTACCAGGTTCTAGATCGTGTGGATGGCATGGAGATAGAACTGGCTGGCCCTATGTTAGAAAGCCAGACGGAAGGTATGGAAGTTGCATGAAAGAATGCAGCAACTGAGAAACCATTAGTGGTTTGTGTTTCTTTCTTTCTTTTGCTGATGTCTGGTTTGTTTCTGCTGTGCAAACTATGCCTGCAGAAGTTAAGATATGTTTGAACTTTATAAGTATTTTGAGAGTAAGAATAATACTTGCTTCAAACTGAGGAATGGATTTAAAAGCAAGTTTGTGAATCTGAAGCTCAAACTGACATAGTTAAGTTTGGTTTTTGGAACTTTAGAAATCCTGCTGTGACTCCCGTTCTTGAAGCTAATTAGATTATCTGTCTCAGCTGTGTGATTTTGCCTGCATGTGTGAGCTGAGAGAAAAGCTGAACTGTTACCAGAGTTTGCGGTGGCTATGTTTGCCTAAGGAGTTTTGATTTATTTTGAATTTGCAGTAAAGCTTTATTTTTGCAAATCTACTATTTTTGTTGAATGACCTGCAAAAGTGATGTTTGTTTTCTGTTGCATACTTTTGACCTGTGGGTCAGAATAAACAACTTATTCTTTCCTAAAGAACTTGTGTTGGCTGGTGATATGGTGAAACCTTGTTACTTACCTTGCATCTCTTAGGCCCAGGCAATTGCCCAGGGCCACCTAAAAAAGTCCTGAAGGTACCCCTGGTTGTAGGGGACACGCCAGAATCCCTGTGTTTGTCACCCGGCAGCCCTACTCTGCGGAGGGTTGGTGACAAGTTTCAGCATCTCAATGGCCACATTGTTGTTGGATGAAGAGATGATCAATGTCTGCAACTATGAGACAAACGTGGGTTGTTATTTAACATAGAGCATCTTGGACACCAATTATATATTATTATTCATTCTAGGATAAAATAGCATTTGGAATGATGGGAGGGAAGGGAGGTAATACCATGTATCCTAAAATGAAATGGAAAGATTGGCCAATGATATATTTAATGTCAGAATAAATGTGATTTGAAGAAATGTTAATCATTTTTAATCTTACATCAAGTGTTCCAATAATAAAATATTTTAATTTAAATGCATCACTTGCAATTCTTTCTAACAGTTAATTGTTTCCATTGTGTCCTTACTTGTTACTTAGTGGGATAGTACAATAAAAACTTACATTTAATGGCATGGTTATTAATGTCATACTAACATAAAGAAAACAACAAAAAGTTTTAACCATTGGTAAATGTTTATTAAAATATTGCATATGTGATAAACATGTAATACACATATGTTCAAATGCAGTGTCAAGAACACAAAATCTTTCAGTTCACCATTCATGATCTTTTATGTACAACATGCTGAATTGTTTATAAATTCTTTATTCATTTTAAATCATAAACAAGTGTGCAATAATATATCCATTAAAGGTTGGCACAGCAGTTAAACATCAGTGAGAGTGAGAACAATATTGGCAGAGCAGGTAACCAACATCAGTGGGAGAGAGTAAGTAAGGAGGATGTTGTTATAGCAGTTAAACAACATCAGGAGCAAATTAACAGACAGTTTAAGTGAAGCAGTTGAAACAGTTAGCAGGCCTCTGGCTGTCTGGCCCACCAAAAGGAGTGGGGGACATAGACAATTTAAAGTGTCTCATCTGTTCCTGCATCTGCAGACCCTTGAAAAAGAAAGACCACACATCCTTCAAATTAAATGAGCAACATTTAAAGGGTAGAAAGAGGGAAGGAGCTTAACACTGGCTATCCCTGAAGCCACTCCATACAAGACACCATCTGACCTGCCCTACGTGAAGGAAAAAGCCTTTGAACACCACCCACAACACCTTGAAAATGTCAAAGCGAGTACAGTATGCTTGAGTGGGTTACCTTGCTCGGCATAAAAAACCTTAATGCTTGGCACATGTCAGAGCAGTAGAGGAGGGCTTCAGGGAAACTCCTGGGGGATAGCTCCTGGACGCAAGAGTTAGCAAGCCTCTGGCTGTCTGGCACAACAAAAGGAGAGGGGGACATAGACAATTTAAAGTTTCTCATCTGTTCCTGCACCATGTGTGCTTGGGAAGACATTCTTGCTTGGGGGATTCTGCTTCTGGGTTCTAACTGCCACCATCACGTTTGCACCCTTGTCAACCCATTCTGGGTCCTGCAAAGGCCAACACATGACTGCCACAATCAGGTTTGCACCTCTGTTATGTACAACATGCTGAATTCTAAAGCCATGTCTTTTTCTACATCTCATGGTTTCAAAGAGAGCACCTGACTGACATTCCTGCTGGGGGGGTTCTGCTTCTGGGTTCTAGAAAGGCCAACACCTGACTGCCACCATCACGTTTGCACCCTTGTCAACCCATTCTGGGTCCTGCAAAGGCTAACACCTGACTGCCACCATCACGTTTGCACCCTTGTCAACCCATACTAGGTCCTGCAAAGGCCAACACATGACTGCCACCATCCGGTTAGCACCTCTGTTATGCACAACATGCTGAATTCTAAAGCCATATCTTTTTCTACATCTCATGGTTTCAGAGAGAGCACCTGACTGACATTCCTGCTTGTGTACTTTCTGGGCCACCAAAAACAAGGGAGGAAATGTACAATTTCGAGTTTTTCAAATTTTCCTTAACACTGGCTATCCCTGAAGCCGCTCCATCCAAGACACCATCTGACCTGCCCTATGTGAAGGAAAAAGCCTTTGAACACCACCCACACCTTGAAAATGTCAAAGCGAGTACAGTATGCTTGAGTGGGTTATCTTGGTCGGCATAAAAAACCTTCACGCTTGGCACATGTCAGAGCAGTGGATACTAGGATAGGTAGGGGCCAGAGGAGGGCTTCAGGGAAACTCCTGGGGGAGAGATCCTGAGCGAAACAGTTTGCAGGCCTCTAGCTTTCGAGCCACCAAAAGGAGAAGGGGACATAGACATTTTAAAGTGTCTCATCTGTTCCTGCAGCATATGTGCTTGGGAAGACCGTATGGACATGTCAAAGCAAAGTTCATATCACTGAGTGAACACAATTGTAGCATAGCAACAGGAAAACCTGAACTTCAATAACAAACTCTAAAGTTCCAGATTATGTGCTATACCACGGAGATATTGAAAGAGAGGTCTTTGTCCATATGTTGGCAGCAGCGTTGTTAGTCTTTGCGTCACTCTCACATACGTGCTTACTGCTGGGTGGTGTGCGGTTACCAGCCTGGAATCGAGCAAGCAGTTGTTCTGTGTGATCTTGCTCACGCTGTATATGTTCAAGGAGTTTAAATATGGTTGGATGGTGGCATGCAACAGAGGATTGAAATGCATGGTGCCAACCTTCAACTGAATTATTGGTCCGAGGCAGTCCATCTTCCACACGGGAGCGCATATTCCACAAAGGAATAGGAAACGGTGGGACACGTCTCCCATTATGCCGCATTCTACCGAAGTAATTGTCTTCCCAATAGTCATACACCGGGGTCAGTTCATCTGGTCGACCCTCCTCCAAGGTCTGGAAACACTCAGCAACATCATCCACAGGAACAAAACTTATTGCTAACAGCATTTTGGTGAACAATCTTACTCTCTCCTCATCTCTATAGTTGGCGGTCAGTCCCTCATGTTGAATTCTGCGCCACAATGATTGACCCAGATAGAACAGGCACCCAGAAACTGTAGCATTGGGAAATACTGTGTGGGCAGCTTGCAGACTTGCTCTCTCAAAGTCCATCAAGATAATCAATGGTGCCAACATGTTTCTGGTTTCTAGCAGTTTCCTTAACACACATTCATAGTCCTTCTCCCTTTTACTGTTCAACAACACGTACACCATGGGAAGTGCAAGATTGTCTACAAATGCATGGATGGTAAACACTTGGACAAACAAATGGGGGGCAACTTTGAATGTCCCATCCATGAACCAATGTCCATGTTGCTCCAACACCTCAAGATTCGATTGTGTTGTGAAAATGAAAATGCGTCTTTCATCATTTTCACCAGAATCCCACAACAGTAATTGTTCACCACATATGCTTCTTTGGAGCGGCTCAGGAATTTGTATCTCTCTTATGCACCTGGGATTACCCATTGCTAGATGGCCTGCATTTCTCTTTCTATTAATTGTTCTCTGCATGGAGGTGTATGCAGACAATAATGTAGCTGCTTCTAAACTTGTACCAGCTGTTGTCCCATGAATGATCTGTCGTGGCTTTTCAACCGTAGCCACAGCTCTTTCACGCATCTCTCCCATCATTCGATCAGCTTCAATTCTGGCGTTGTTGGGTGCATGCACATGCGCCGTTATCTCGACAGAAGATCCATCGACGTGCCTCTTCTTCCGACACAGTCACGGCGCACACACCTCCAGGACGTGGATCAGTCTGCCATCACTCGGTCATGAACCCAGTGCTCTCTCCCACGCTGTGAAGTTATTACTTCCATGTCTATGTCAAATCACTCCTGAAACCGTACAAGTAATAACATTATCCTATTTTGACTTCCAATTGATATACAATTTCCTATATCATGAGTGCACTACTCAAAAGAACATCATACCTGTAAGACTGGAAGTATATCGATGAAACCCTCAGGAACTGTAGTCTATCTTTGACCCTGAACCAGTACCTGCAAGAGTTATAACATGCATGTAAACTTCATGTTCGCCCCCCACCTCCAGCACACAAAAAAAACCTGCAAAGGTAAATTAGGTGAGGTTAGGCCATACATATGTAGAGTTCAGCACTATGGCACAACACCATATACCTGCAAGGGTACGATCCCTGGCAGGAAAAACTGAAGATGTCTGTCCTCTTGATTGTAGTCTCTTGATTGTAGTCACCTTCAATAGTAGATGATATGAGGTTATTACATACATATGACATACAAATTGGCCATACATATGTAGAGTTCAGCACTATGGCATAACAAATTATACCTGCAAGGGTGCGATCCCTGGCAGGAAAAGACTAAAGATGTCTGTCCTCTGTTGATTGTAGTCACCTTCAATAGTAGATTATATAAGGTTATTACATGCATAGGACATACAAATCCCTATACCTCTGTACTTACCTTGCCGCCAAGATTGAACTTCTAGACAACACTAGGGTTTCAGCAAATTAATATCCCTCAGCACATCACTGCAAGACTAGAATTTATAAGGTTAGCACATAGATATAACAAACAGCACGTACTATGTCTGTACTTACCTTTGCAATCATACCTCTAATAGTGGAAATCTGGCTTGACAACCATCATGGATTAAGAACGTCATTATACCTAAGCACAGACAGAAGGAAGGCAGAAAGGCCCAAAAAAAGATCCCACAACAATGATATACAATCACCCTCACTACACACCCAAGGCTAAAAGTTTACACCAATAAGACCTACCATCAGACTACTTATCCTATCCTATTGTTCCGATTTAGCAAAACCAAAAAATGAAGCTATGCATATACCTGTAAATGTGAATATCCTCTTATGTATGATACCTGCAAAAGAAAATGGTACCCAATGCCTTTATAAAACTATAAACCACGAGCACACTTATTTTTAAAAAAATCTTTATTCATTTTCAATGACACATCATGTGTACAAGAATCAAAACATTAAAATGAAATACATCACATGTCAATCTGTCTATATTATCACATAATAGATATAAGTACCTCCCTTCCCACCCCACTTCCCCACTCTTACTTTTCCTAATATGAATGATAATAGTATAATAACGACCCCCCTCACAACTATAAGACGGTGTATCTTTAAATAGAAAATAGTGTGTATTCATTACAGTAAGATGTTAATGGCTCCCAAATTTTATTAAAATTATTACAACTTCCTTTTTATTGTTACTGTTCTTTCCATTTTGATAATGTGACATAATGAATTGCTCTCGAAACTATATACTTTGAGTCTACTATGATCTTTCAAATTATTACTTATATGTTGAATGGTGACTCCAGTGCTGATATTTTAATTTTTTTTTCTCATGGACTTACCAAATAATATTGTATCATTAGATAATGCAACACTCAAATTAAACATATTCAGATACTAGTGTTGCTGGCATAAGAGTTTTTACCTCATGCCAACATGTTTCTTTACATCTTTATTACTTTTCAATTCTATAACTCCATCCAATTATGCTTCCAATTAATATCAATCATCACATGATACATAATCTTAATACCATAACAGCCTTCTCGCTCTTTTATCATGCGGGAAAACTAAGCGCAAGACGGGTGCAAGAAGGTCCGCACCACTTTTCAGGTCCGTGCCACTTTTAATCTCTGGCTCTGACAGCTCTATGAGAATTTAACTCTGACGGATTCTAGCATGGGGAGGGAAAAGCATTAGGATCTGTCAGAGTTAAATTCTCATAGAGCTCTGTCAGAGCCAGAGACTAAAAGTGGCACGGACCTGAAAAGTGGTGTGGATCTCGGATTTTTAAGGACGTGCAGGTTTAGATCCGCGAGGTCCGTAAGGTCCACGTTTTACCCCTTCCCGTGCAACAATGACTATCGATGCACGCATGCGAGATGAGCATTCCATGATATATAAACATACCCATATAAATATGAACATACCCAATATAAACAATTCATAGTGAATTTGGCAGATTTTTAAACTTATACCATCGCTTTTGTTGCGATTGTGTAGCACGCATCTGGTATCGCTTGCAAAGGCAGCGACATTTACAAACACGGTCGGCGCGTGAGAACCGGAAATGTAAATATCAACATCCCCTATAAAACTTAATAATCAATTGCGCTGAGTTTTATGATCATACCCTCGCTTTTCTTGCAGTTCAAACACAATTGCGCGCAAGAGTTTTATGATCATACCCTAGCTTTTCTTGTGCGTGAACCGGAAATATAAATAAACATACCCAATATAAACAGTTCATAGTCAGTTCATAGACAAACAATTCATAATGAATTTGGCAGATTTTTAAACTTATACCCTCGCTTTTGTTGCGATTGTGTATCATGCATCTGATATCGCTTGCAATGGCAGCGACATTTACAAACAGTCGGCACGCGCGTGAGAACCGGAAATGTAAATATCACCATCCCCTATATAAACTTCAAAATCAATTGCGCTGAGTTTTATGATCATACCCTCCCTTTTCTTTCGTGTGAACCGGAAATATAAACATAACTGTAAATGAAGAAATGTGGAAGGACATTCGCTCTCATCAGAGGAGAGAAAAATCCGCGCAAGACAAATATTCGTTATAGATCAAGTACTAGCAAAACCAGATCTTTACCTATAACGGACACGGTCAGGCAGCGAAAGGAAGGCGGGCTGTTCGGAGGACATATATAATGTGGAAACATAACCATAGTAACGAAAATGCATTCACGTGACTTCTATTTAAATGCTGTTCAGAGAATATATATAATGAGGTAACGTAACCATAGTAACGAAAATACATTCATGTGCCTTATATTGAAAACGCAAAGAGTCAAGGGAATCATACTGAACATGCGTTGACGTGATCACGTGTAACATGACGTGTAAACGTGCTGTACATGTGCGTGGCCTTCAATCGGCAAGCGGCCTCTAGTGGCGTGCTGAATGCGCTGAATTGTCATTGTGCTGTTATCTTGCGCTAAATTGTCTGGCGCTGAGTTGGCGCTGCGCTCAATTGTCTTGTGCGGAGATATAGTGGCATGCAATTGTCTTTGAGCGCCATTGTCTAAGCGCTGAGTTGTCTGCACGATTTTGTCCGCGCGCGATTGTCTTTCGCGCTTTTGACCTGTCACCAAATTTTGAATGAACAACAAAGTTGGAAAAAATCAGTACAGTTTTTAGGCCAGGGCAGGAGAATTGTTAATAGAGGAGGTAGAAGAGTAGCAAGGCAAGAGAGTAGCAAGGCAAGAGAGGGAGGAGGTAGAGAGAGAAATGAGGTCAATCTAGAAAGGAACCACAAAGCAGCTCAATGTACACATCAACCACAAAGCACCTAAACGTATACAAGAACCAGAAAACACCTAAAATGTACATCTGAAACATAAAGAAAGCTAAATATACAACTGTACCACAAAGAAAGCTAAATGTGCACATGAACCACAAAGCAGCTAGAGAGAAATAAGGAAAATATGCATCGACTTTGTTGTACATTATAAATTTAGCTGTTATGGCCTCCTCATCTCCCCTTATAGCCACACCCATGCCTCCGATCACTTTTAGAATGAATTACAAAGCAACTTAATTTACAATGAACTACCAAGTAAGTGCAGGTATTATGCCAGCGCAGGAGAATTGTTAATGGGGTAAGCTTAAAGGCAGAAGTGTAAGAAGACAAGAGAGGGAGGAAGTAGAGAGAGAAATAAGGAAAACAAGCATGGACTTGGTAGTACATTATAAATTTAGCTGTTGTGGCCTCCTCATCTCCCATATAGCCACACCCACACCTCCAAACCTTTTAGAATGAACTACAAAGCAACTAAATTTCGAATGAGCAACAAAGTTGGAAAAAATCAGTACAGTTTTTAGGCCAGGGCAGGAGAATTGCTAATGGAGGAGGTAGAAGAGTAGCAAGGCAAGAGAGGGAGGAGGTAGAGAGAAATAAGAGGTCAATGTAGAAAGGAACCACAAAGCAGCTCAATGTACACAAGAACCAGAAAGAACCTAAACGTACACAAGAACCAGAAAGAACCTAAACGTACACAAGAACCAGAAAGAACCTAAACGAACACAAGAACCAGAAAACACCTAAAATGTACATCTGAACCACAAGAGCTAAATATACAACTGAACCAGAAAGAAAGCTAAATGTACTGTGACAGGGAAGCCCCTGTTCCAGCCCCCAGAACTACACTACCCAGCATGCACCCTGTCCTAGACCTGGGAAAACCTTATCTGGAGTCTGGTCAGCCAGCAGTCAGGAAGGGGAAGGGGAAAACAGGAAATTGCAAAGCCCAAAAGTCAAGGGGGAAAGTCAGTTGACCCTAATCAATTTCCCTATTACTCCTTTCCTGAAGCTGTGAAGTGGAGGTCCAACCCAGAAGGGGGTGGGGCTAATCCTCAAGCAAGACAAACTAAAAAGCCCCTGACACAACCTAGCAAGGAGGAACCTAGAGGCACAGGTGCAGCAAATGCTAATCAGCTTCCAGCCAGGAAGGCTTGCAGCTATCCTAGAGACTTGGTGCCTCAGCCTAGAACTCCAGGGTGGAGATAGCCTAGCAGAAAAGTGAGTGAAAGCCTAGGGAGGTATCTCAATGTGGCAAACCAACCCTGGAGCAGGGTTCCCAGAGACTGGCCAGAAAGAAACCCGGAGAATACAGAACTAACCCAGAAATAAGGAGGTAATTGGGGAAGAGTGCCTGAGGTTACTGGGGGAAGAGATAGCCTAGTTCCCGAGTTTATTGATTGGGACATGAACAGTGTGTCTGAAGAAGGGGAATATGGAGAGGACATGGAGTTAGGGGAAAGTATGACCTAGTGTCCTTGCTAACTTACCCCAGCATCCAGTTCAGGACTACAGTTCCCCAAACCTAAGCCCGGCCACAGAAGGGCAGGACCAGTTCTCATCATGCAGGAAAATTCATTACTTGAAACTTTAAGTTGCCTTTCCTCAACCCTGACCCAAAGAGTTTAAGCAGCAAGTTGGAAGCTAAACTTTTGTGTGGGGGGGGGGTTCTTCTTCATTTTGGTGTTTGAATTTGCACTGGGGAGTGGACCTGGAGGAGCCAGGCCAAGCCCAAGGACTTGGGGAAGATGTATGAACTGTGAGAATGTGTACAGCTGATAATGTATTGCCAACTAATTTTCCTTTGAACTTTAATAAACTGAATCTTAGTGTCCATGAAAATCCGGTTTCCGGGTTTTTACTTTACCAGCCATATAAAAGACACTACAACATAAATCTACCTGTGGTCCGAGCCAGGTTTCCCACTTACTCAGGAACTGGCCCGGCCACAGTACACATGAACTACAAAGCAGCTAGAGAGAAATAAGGAAAATATGCATCAACTTTGTTGTACATTATAAATTTAGCTGTTGTGGCCTCATCTCCCCTTATAGCCACACCCATGCCTCTGATCACTTTTAGAATGAACTACAAAGCAACTCAATTTACATGAACTGGCAAGTAAGTGCATGTATTATGCCAGCGCAGAATTGTTAACTGGGTATGGGTAAGAAGACAAGAGAGGGAGGAGGTAGAGAGAGAAATAAGGAAAACAAGCATTGACTTGGTAGTACATTATAAATTTAGCTGTTGTGGCCTCATCTCTCCTTATAGCCACACCCACACCTCCAAATCTTTTAGAATGAACTATAAAGTTGGAAAAAATCAGTAGTTTTCATGCCAGTGGAGGAGAATTGTTAATGGGGTGTGCTTAAAGGCAGGAGTATAGGAAGATAAGAGAGGGAGTAAGTAGAGAGGGAGTAGGTAGAGAGAGAAATAAGAGTTCAATGTACAAATGAACCACAAAGCAGTTCGGCCAGCCACAACATGTCACAGCATGCGCAGTACAAAAATTTGCCTACCGCCAAACACCTGTGGCTGACTCAGCTGATCTTCTGCTATGATCTCCTACACCACTGATATCCTGCCTCTGCCTATGCTACCGGGATAGAAGGGCTACTGCTGGACTGGGGGCAAGGAAGGGGGCCAGGTTCATGGGGTTGGGGGTCAATTGGGGGTTTAGAGGGCCAATCCGGGGTTCGTTTATGAGGGGGTGCGTCGCGGGCAGGAGGACCTGGGATCCCTCCTGCCCAATTTTAGGGGGGGTCACTGTTGGCATGAAGGGTTGGACACCCTCCTGCAAATATTGTTTCAGGGATGGGGGTCGCCATGGACAGGAAGGGTTGGGCTTACTCCTACCCATATTATTTAGGGATGGGAGGGTCACCGTGGGAAGGAGTTTGCTCTCCCTTCTGTCTGTTTTGGTTTGAGGTTGGAGTGGATCACAGCAGGAGATTGGGCATCTCTCCTGCAGCGAGAGCAATTACCAATCCCTCCCGAACTGGCATGAACCGTGGCAGGAGAGATTGGGTATCTCTCCTGCCATGGGTCGAGGGAGATGAGGCATCTCTCCTGCCACGATTGTTGCAGTGGGGTGTGGGCAGGTTGCCGCGGCTGCTGAGCTGATTGAAGCAGCCACAATCAACTCAGCGGCCCCTTTTTGGTATTTATACCTGTTTTGACTTGGTCTAAGTTAAAACATAAGAACATAAGCAATGCCTCCACTGGGTCAGACCTGAAGTCCATCGTGCCCAGCAGCCCATTCACGCGGCGGCCCAACAGATCCAGGACCTGTGCAGTAATCCTCTATTTATACCCCTCTATCCCCTATTCCAGCAGGAAATTGTCCAATCCTTTCTTGAACCCCAGTATTGTACTCTACCCTATTACTCACTCTAGAAGTGCATTCCAGGTGTCCACGTTGGGTAAAGAAGAACTTCCTGGCATTCGTTTTGAATGTGTCCCTTTTCAAGTTTTCCAAATGCCCTCTTGTTCTTTTATTTTTTAAAAGTTTGAAGAATCTGTCCCTTTCCACTGTCTCTATGCCTTTCATTATCTTGTAAGTCTCTATCATATCCCCTCTAAGTCTCCTCTTCTCCAGGGAAGAGTCCCAGTTTCTCCAATCTCAGCGTATGAAAGGTTTTCCATACCTTTTATCAGATGTGTCGCTCTCCTCTCGAGTAACGCCATATCCTTCTTAAGGTATGGCGACAAATACTGGACACAGTACTCCAGATGCGGACGTACCATCGCCCGATACAACGGCAGGATAACTTTTCGTTCTGGTAGTAATACCCTTCTTGATTATACCTAGCATTCTATTCGCTCTCTTTGCGGCCGCTGTGCACTGTGCCGTCGGCTTCATTGTCATGTCCACTATTACCCCCAAGTCCCTTTCTTGGGTACTCTCCTTCAATAACATCCCTCCCATTGTATAGCTGTACTTTGGGTTTCTGCTTCCCACATGTAGTACTTTACATTTCTCAACGTTGAACTTCATCTGCCATCTCGTCGCCCATTCCCCTAGTTTGTTCAAGTCCCTTTGCAATTCTTCGCAGTCCTTAAGTCCGAGCTCAACTAAATAGTTTTCTGTCGTCCGCAAATTTTATTATCTCGCACTTCGTCCCTGTTTCTAGATCTCCTGGTATCAAGGCTTACTAACCACTTCGCACCCTCCCAGTGGGATCCCCCAAGGATCCCCACTTTCACCTTCAGTGTTCAACCTTCTAATGCAATCTTTGGGAGCCAACCTAGATTTTGCAGGAATAAAACATTTCACCTATGTAGATGACATAACGATCATGCTACCTGTAACAGCTGCATTAGCCAACACCCTCACCACTGAAAAAATATGTCCACCTTCTCTGACAACTTCCTGTTTCCACTGGGGCAGACCACAGTGGAGAGAAGATGCAAGGACTTACGGCAGGGAATAGTTAATGCCTCCCACCAACTTTTAGAGAAAACTAAAAAGGTAAAATGCGGTCGGGGGGAGGGGGTAAAATGAGAAAAATGATGATTGTGGGGAGAAGGGTGAAAGCATTAAATGCCGGAAAAAGCAAAGAGGACTGGCAGTAAGATGCTGCTCCTCATTATAGAGCTGCCCCTGAGCACTGCATCATAGATCAGGAACCCAGAGAGTAGTGAACATAGACGAGCTCAAGCACTTCCTGCTAACAGAGACCACAGAAGTCCCTTCATGTATGTTCTGACTATGCAACCTGCTCAACTTTTGGTTATACCTAAGGTGACCATACGTCCCGTTTTCAATGGGACAGTCCTGTTTTTGGGCCGACCGTCCCGTTGTCCCGACCCACCGCTTCGGGACACCAAAAGTGTCCCATTTTCAGGAAGCTGTGCGCGGGGACACCAGGACGGCTGATAACTTTCCCTCCCTGCCGCGCAGATTGAAAACCTGGGCTGCCGCCACTGCTTTTTGTTCTTCCCGACGTCAATTTTGATGTTGGAGAGGAAGTTCGGGGCCAGCCAATCGCTGCCTGACTGGCCCGAACTTCCTCTCTGACGTCAAAATTGACGTCGGGAAAAAGCAGTGGCGGCGGCCCAGCATTTCAATCGGCCAGGCAGGAAGGCAGACAGGCAAGCAACAGTGGTACACGGGCCGGCAGGTGGGCTGTGGGGTTGAATCGCGGGAGGGGTTTGAATCGCGCGGGGGGGTTTGAATCTGTGGGTGGGGGTGGTGAATCAAGCACTGGAGAGATGTTAATGAGGCAGGGAGGCTGGCTTCGGGGGAGGGACAAAAGCAAGAGGCACTGGGGGCACTAAGGACACAGGACAGGCACTGGGGCACTAGGGACTCAGGACAGAGGCACTGGGGGCACTAGGGACTCAGGACAGAGGCACTGGGGGCACTAGGGACATGGGAAGGAGGCACTGGTGGCACTAAGGACACAGGACAGGCACTGGGGGCACTATGGACATGGGAAGGAGGCACTGGGGGCACTAAGGACATAGGAAGGAAGGAGGGAGGGAATAGAAAGGGACAATTGTTGGACCTGAGTAAAGAAAGAAAAAATGAAAGAAAGGATACACAGTAAGAAGGAAATACAACCAGAGACTCATGAAATCACCAGATAGCAAAGGTAGGAAAAATGATTTTATTTTCAATTTAGTGATCAAAACGTGTCAGTTTTGAGAATTTATATCTGCTATCTATATTTTCCACTATATTTGTCTATTTTTCTAGTTACTAAGGTGACATTGCATATTTTAAAGTCATTTGCCTTGACATCTTTGAAACCCCCAATATAAATGATAATTTAACACTTTCACTGCGTATAGTTTGCTTTGTAGTTTTTTTAATTTTAAGGTTACCATTATGAAATATGAAGATATTATGTGTACATGAAAAATTAATGGAAGAAATTGGGGGCAGGATTGGGGGCAGGGCTAGGGCAGGGTTGAGGCGGGGCTAGGGTGGGATTAGGGCGGGGCTAGGACGGGATTGACAATTAATAGATGTCCCCTTTTGATGAAAAAAATAAATGGTCATGTTAATTATACCTGCTGTACGACTAAGTCTAGGTCGGACCACTTCCTGGGCTTTCGCCTCCTATAAAAACACCTCTTTTCGCTCTAGGCATTTAGAGGCAGGGGAAAGGCCTAAGCTGGTTTTAGATACATCTAAAACCAGCTTTGATTATTGGTACTTGGACGATCTGGCTTTTTGATCATCCAAGTACCGATTTAGGCCCCTTTTTGTACTATTTTTTTATTAAGAGCCTCATAATGGTTAACCACAAAATTAAACTACTCAAAGCACACTATGCTTTTCAACATTCATTCCTACCTATGCAAATACGGGACCAAAAACTAAAAGTACTAATATATACAAATGAAACCCTAAGATTCAAGACTCTGCTTGCAGTACAACCCCAGAGAAAAAGAAACAAATGCATTTCTTCCTGAATAGTGCAAAATATAGACAGCAGATGAAAATTCTCAAAACTAACACAATTCAATCACTAAATTCAAAATAAAATCATTCCCTCTATCTTTGTTATCTTCCTCCCTCCATGCTGTGCCTAAACTAGGTGCCTCCCTACAGCGGCTGTATTATCTTATGGATGACTCCTGCCTGGCCGTTTTATGCAGCCTGTGGTATGATGTGCGTTTTCATTTCCACCCTCAGTGTTATCTGTCAGCATAGCTATTGCTACCATTCAGCATTTTTAGTTGGAATTACTAATGTCAGCGAAGGCCTATGGGAAATTATATCAATCTGACTCTGGCAAGTGAATGCAGATAGACCCTGAGGGCAGGGAGACTGTTTTAAGTAGCCCTGATTGAATCATGATTAGCTAAAAGGTGTTAATGTCTGATTAAGAGGGTGCTTAGGACAATGGGTCCAGGTGCACAGATAACTAAAGTTAATCAGAAACTATTGTCAGAGGCATACTGGAAATTACATTTGACCATAGCCTATTCTTCGGCTGTCTAGCACAAGTTTACTAAGGAGGGGGAGATTTAACTTCTATTGAAGCTCAATAGTTTCCATATTCAGAATAAGATTCCAAGCTATAAAAGCCTCCTCTCTATCCTTCTCTTTATCTATGGAACACGCAGCATCACCCCCCTCTCTTCTCTTGGGTCTTGGCTCTCTTCTTTCTTTCTCTCTCTCTCTCTCGGGCCGATCTCTGGAACCCGAAACTTAGACTATCACCCCATCCCCCTTTCTCTCTCTGGCTCTCCCTAGAACTTCAGACTCTGTCTCTTTGCCTCTGAACTATGTAAGGCAGGGAAACTGCTTTGCTCTCTACTTAATTGTAATGCTTAATTGTTGTAATGCTTATAAATATTGCTTTTCTGTAAGCCTATTTCTATAATATATTCTTTATGCAATCACCTCTGGCTGTGCCTTTTTGATTCTACTTCCTGGTGAATGTTCAGTGAGGGAACTGAACCTGGGACCTGGCGTTTGTAAGGGCGCCTCTCAAGTGACCCCACCAACCATACATTGTGGGGGCCACTAACAAGCCTTACATTTTGGGGGCTCAACTCGGACCTTCCTGATTTCATTTGGGGAAGTAGAATTCAAATTTTTTTTTCTTCTCCTTGTATGCACTGTGCAATAGGATTATGCATAGACAGAGTGAGATAGAAATCAAAAGACCTTGGAAAACCCTTAGATTGATTGTACGTTAGACTGAATGACACACTGGTGAAAAGTTCCAGTAATATTGTGGGGTTTTATACTTGGTAAGTTTTTTTTTTTTTTTTTAGACTTTGTATTTTTGATTGATAGACAGAGTGAGATAGAAATCAAAAGACCTTCTGGAACCCTTAAATTGTTTTAGACTGGATGACACACTTGTATAAAGTTTCAGCAATATTTTGGGTTTTATATTTGGTGAGATTTTACTATCAAAAGGCTTTGTAGTGTTACCTGTGCCAGTTTGCATTGTATGATTTGCTATTATAAGCTTGATAGGGTGTTGCATGTAAGAATATTTGAGCTGCTCTGAAGAAAACCATGGTCCAAAATTAAAACAGTCACTCAATTAAGACACGCCACATCTGTACTAATAATTTACTTTTTTACCTTGTGCTTTTAATTCTATTTCTTGTCAGTCTCTGCCCTGGTGAAAGGCCCAGTGCACACTGGACTGGAACTGGCTTCTGGCATCTCTCCTCTAACAGACTTCTTATATTTTTTCCTGCTAAATTTCAGGTAGTAACCAGTGTGGGCAAGTGTGGGCATAAGTGTATTATTTATGTCAATGACTCTTGCCTAACACGCTTTACCTCGATTTTCTACCTATTAACTAAAGTCTCCCTCCTTCATCAGTGGGAGCATTTCAATCTCAAAGGCTACACACAGACAGTGACATTTAGAAGGCCATATAAATATATGAGCAAGGCCCACAAACCAAGGCAGACTTCTGCAGCCTCAAATATGAACCCTTTTGATTTTCAAGAACTCACAGATATTGTACACAAATATTTCGACAAGAAAGGGGGTCCATATGAGGGTAATTTTCCAGAACACGCATGGCACGATATTCAGAAACAAATGGTTTCTCATTCTCAGGAGTTTAGAAAGAAAACAAATAAAAGAAAATGCCTTTTCATTCAAGGAGTATTAAGGGGAGTTATTAGCCTAAGACAAGAAAACACTGACTTGAACACTCAGTGCCATCAGCTGTCCAAAGACTTAGACGAGGCACAAATTAATATATCCATGCTAAGAACACAAATTGATCAAGCTACAAATTCCTTTTTAACTGTAAATGAACAATTAGAAGAGGCCAAGGCAGAATTAAAGTATTTAAAGTCAAAATGTGCCTCACAGGGACAAGTTAATGCTGTCTCCTCACAGATTCTGCCATCTGCACTAGTGCAACATTCACCCTATCACTCACCCTATAATCCATATGTAGTCAGTTTATTGAAAAACAACACACTGTTTTAGTAGCAGGCCAGCGAAAAGGTAAACTAGCTACAGATGTAGAACAGGAAGAAGAACCGACAAACGAAAGTGAGGAAAATTCTTTACCAGGCCAGAGCAATACCAAAAGTATCCCCTATAAGTGACACAGCTCCAGTAACAGTAGTGCTGCAGGGACATATGGAGGACAGTGACATTGAAAGAATAGTACAAAAAGTGGGACCTATGCCTTTCAACATAAATGAATGGTGCAAATGGGCTACTGACATACTGATTCACTGGGGTCTAGGGAAATATAAAAGGAACAATGCAGATTTTGATAAGCTTATGCACCTAACCCTGGGTCCACATTATTATAAATTTGGATCTCTTGTTCATCCATACCAATTTGTAAAGATGGGCATCGAACAACTATTTCGCTGCACCTCTTTGCAAGTACTTAGAACTCTTTCACCCCTGCCAACCGATACACCAGAGCAGTTTGCATATTGTCACCAACCGGCTCAGGACAATGGGCCCTGAGCGGCTGGGACATGGGAGTTGTGCTCTTGTGAGCCGCGGTGAGCTGCACAAGGAAAATAATAGCGGAAGAAAAAACCTGCCACACTAGGTAAGGGTAGTTACTTAAATCAAACTCAGGATTTATTCTTGCACTGGTATTAAACAATGCTTGTCAGGATATTTCTGCGATTAGCAAATAGTCCCAAAACAGTAAAAAGAAAAAAAAAAAACACAAAACAGCAAACTGTCCAAAAAGTGGATATGTCCCAGTTCAAGTCTTTTTCTAAAATTCAGGCTATTGGTTTCAGATCCTACTCATTTCTCAGCAATGAAAAAACAAAATATTCAAAATACAAACAGTCTTTGAATTGACTACCACAGCACTAGTCAGAGCTACGGCTTTGACTTACCCAGCTGCTAGAATACTGGGCAGGTAGTGCGCTTCACGTGGTGATAAACTGCCAAACAGGCCCACTATCCCACCACAAAATACATGAGGCGAACCCCCCACTACCTGGGCTGGATACAGTCCTTTCTCATGTAAGAGAAACACAAAAAAAAACTTTCACAAAAGTCTTTTCAATCTTCTGGAGCTCTTGATTACTAAAGCTCCCACAGGGCAATGCATAAACATGGAAGTCCTTTATATAATAAGGTCACAGCTACTCACTTTTATTCCACGAGCGGCTTGCCTTCCATGAAGCAAACTTCCATTGGCAGAATCTCACTCACTGGAGCAGCAGATGAATCCGGGTCAAGTTCCATGGCTTGGGGTTCTTCATTCTCCTTCAAAGCAGATTCTTCTCCGGCTTCCATCAGCTCCATAGATTCCAGTGGAGAACTGCCATCAGTATCTCCCAGCCCCGAGCTCTCCTCCTTGTCCTGTGCCTCTCCTCCTTTTAACTGACTTCCCAGGAGCTTTCCTCTCTGGGCAACTAGTTTGCAGCCCCGCCCCCAACCCTCAGGTGGGAAGTATTTCCTATCAGCAACCCTGGGCCTGAGAGGGGGATGGGCGCTCTGCACTCGTGCTCTCTGACTCCCTCTAGAGAGCAAGGGAGAAATAGCATCAGGAGAATCAAAAACAGGTTTATTTGTAACACTGGGGAAAGGGTTGGCCTTTAAACTGGGCTCTGCACTAGGGACACACCTAGCAGGCATAGGCTGCGTACCACATATCCTCCCCCTTAAATGACTGCTAGCGGTGGATTTAGCGTTTTCTATTTTTGTCACCCTTCTTCCACCCAGAAGGACTTGGATCATGGGTATAGCAACCTTCTCTCTGCTGTACCTCATAGGCCCGGGCTATTTCCTCTGGATCAGTTAGCAGAAGGAAGCTTTCCTCTAATGAATCTACCCTGGGTCCAAAACTTGAAATAAGCTCACCCATTTTCTTAAGGTCCCTACTTCCTATCTGTTCTACTTGTGCCTGCACCTTTTTAATTTCATCCTTTACCTGACTGACAGCACAAGCAATATCCTGAACAATGACAGTAGGGTCTTGATGTTTCTTCACCTGCCCCTCCATATGTTGCATTTGTTCCCTAATACCTTGTGTGCTAGTCTTTAGGGCCTGCAAATCTTTTTGGCATTGCTGAAGATTCTCTTCTAGGGTTGTCCTAAGCAATTGACCTTTTTGCAACAGAATTTCCTGCAATTTATTGCCTAGACTCCCCTCCATATGCTGAACTGCTTGTTCCCAATGTTGTCTCTGGTTTTCCTGTCCTTGCGTTAATTCATGCTGCAGTTTAATAAATTGCTGTTCTACAGCTCTCTCAATCACTGCCAGAGAATCCTGATCCCCCTTAGTCATGGTCGGATCTAACGAAACCACCTCCCCACCTAAGGGAGTAGTAGAGGAACCAAAACCCTTCATTCCTCTTCGAGTAGGACGTAAGTACTTCCACTTTCCCACTTTAGGGTGCCAGATTCGCTCGCAAATTAGCTGCGCGATGCGGTCACCTCTTTTAACCTGGTAATCTGTCCCCCCATGGTTTATTAATAGAACGGACACATTACCCCGGAAGTCAGGGTCAATAACCCCTGCCCCTACGTCCAAAGAATGCTGTAAAGCTAGTCCTGATCGAGCGGCTACTCTTAGGTAAGATCCCGGTGGCTACTCTTAGGTAAGATCTTTCTAACGCCTTTAGTCAAAAAATTAACAATATCCGAAACTCCTTCACATCTATCATAAATAGTAATACGACTAACATAGATCAAATCAAAACCGTCCCAACAGCAAAATGTTCAAAATTCAAACTCCCTTCCATTAAAGACATAGAATCTTTGTTTCAACAAATTAATCTAAAAAATTCGGGTTCCGAGATTATCCCTCCGTACTATTTAAAAAAATATATTTCTCATTTTGGACCATTCATTCATCTACTAATACTGAAGAGTTTAATAACTGCAACTGTTCCTCCACTTTGGAAAACCGCCACCATCATTCCTATTATCAAAGATCATAATATCAGCATAAATGACCCCTCTAATTATCGGCCAATAGCTAATCTACCATTCTTGGGAAAACTTACGGAAAAACTAGTATTTAATCAACTCTCCGATTTCATAGAGAGTACCAATGCATTACATCCAAACCAAACAGGGTTCAGAAAATTTCATAACACTGAATATTCATTAATAGGTCTAACTACCAATATTCAATATCATTTAGATCACCACAAATCTGTCATTTTGTTCTCTTTAGATATTTCAGCAGCGTTCGACACCATAGACCACGATTTATTGTTACAAAGACTAGAATCAATAGGCATAACAGATAATGTCCTGACTTGGTTAACCTCATATCTTGCAGATCGCACCTCCTCTGTTAAATTTAAAAATGAAACATCAAAAGCTTATTCTTCTACATTTGGTATCCCTCAAGGTTCTATCTTATCCCCCCTTTTGTTTAACATTTTTCTTTTTCCTTTGTTAAGCATTTGTCAATCCATAGGCTTTACCCCATTTGCATATGCAGACGATGTTCAACTCATACACCCTTTAGATCCCAAATGCGACAACGAAATCAAATCCATCAATCAAAAATTAGAAATAATTCATTCTTGGCTAAATATAAACAAATTATCCCTTAACATAAAGAAAACTAAAGCTGTATTATTCACTTGGAAAAATGATATAACTTTGTCAAATCCATTTATTCTTAATAACTCCACACTCAATCTAGTTCCCTCAGTTAAAATTCTTGGCGTTCTAATTGACGAAAAATTCACTTACCATGATCATGTTTCTCTAACAGTTAGAAATTGCTTTTTTAAATTACGTCGTATTAGATCAATATCCAAATTTCTGACTCCAAAATCTGTTACAATACTGATCCATTCTTTAGTAATATCTAAACTTGATTATTGTAACGCTCTATTCCTTAACATATCATCAAAAGAAAAAAGGAGATTACAACTGATTCAAAACACCGCAATAAAGTTAATATATAATGCAAAAAAGTACGATCATGTTTCTCCACTGTTGAAAGATTCTCACTGGCTGCCTATCAGCCATAGAATCACATTTAAAATAATGTTACTCATCTTCAAAACTTTAGCTTGTGAAGAACCCCAATTTATATCTAGACTCTTGATACCCTATAATACTCAACGTTCACTTCGTTCCTCTAACCAAAATCTTCTCTCGGTTCCTTCCTTGAAGATTATTGGTACTAGAAGGGCAGATATTTTTTCAGTGACAGGTCCCCTATGGTGGAATGCCCTTCCCCAATATATTCGTGATGAAAAAGACGTTTTAATATTTAAAAAATCTTTAAAATCTTATCTATTTAGAGATGCCTTCAATGTTTAAAGCAGATTATGTTTTTTTTAATAGTTGAAATTTTTATGTACCCTTACCTATTGTTTTTTCCCACTTTTCTATTTTAAACGAAAAATGTAACTTTTAATTTTAATTTTTTTCCATCCCAACTATATGTTTGTTTTAGTCAAATGTTTATTGTTAATTTGTGAACCTCTTTTTACCTTATTATATATTGTAATGTACATCGCTTAGTGATTACAATAGGCGATAAATCAAATTCTGTTAATAAACTTGATAAACTTGAAACTTGATATCCGTAGGGACTAACACTCTATCTCTGGCCTCCACCACCGCATCCTGAGCCGCATAGATATCACACCCAGCCGCCTTATCATATGCCTGCGTGGGTGCTTGGGCATGCTCCGATAAGGGGGCCCACCTAATCGTGGGGCACCATCGGGAATGAGCCCTTCCTCCTTGCTGCGGATAATATCTACGGGACCTATTCCTCTTAGGCCTTTCATTAGAACTGTCCCGGGCCATAAGAGTACACCTATCTTTTCCGCTTTCCACATGAACTTCAAAAGATCTCCTTTCCTGGATATTTTCCCCAAGGCCTGTCCAATCTCTTCCTAAGATGAGAGCGACAGGGGCATCCGGAATAACCGCCACCCTCAGGGTCTTTACCTCTCCCTTATACACTACAGGGATGAGATAGCTGGGATAAGTGTGTTTCTCCCCATGCACACAGACTACAGCCACCCTTCCCGGGATCTTCCTGAAGGGACCCCTTTTCCTTGCCTGTTCCCAGCAGGTACGGGACATGATGGACTGCTCTGCACCTGTGTCCAGTAGAGCCTTAACTTTCTGCCCATTTATTTGGACCTGTACCTCATAGGGCCTTGACTGCGCTTCTGCTCCGCCCCGTGAGGTCGTAAGCGTCAATTTGACCCTACATTGTTTTTGGCTATGACCCGTTTTCCCACATCTAAAGCAGGTTATATTTTTCTTGCTGGGCGTCCTGTGCTTTCCTCACAGGCTCCTGCTAATTTTCCTGGGCCTTACTATGGGCACTTGCTGAAGTCAATGGTCCCCTCCTTACAAAGGTACCCCCATGTGTGCCCCCTTCAGACACAAGGGAAGTGGAGGAATCTATGCAAGCCTCTGCTAACTCAATGACTTGGCCTAGTGGACGACTCCCCTGTCTTTGAATCCAGGCTCTGAGGTTTTTTGGTAGAGCTTCTAAAAATTGCTCTTGTAATACCTCAGCAAGCATAGCCTGCGGATCCGTCAGGCAGGGTTGTAGCCACCGCTCGGCCAACTTTCTTAATCTATGTAGGAGCGCTTTAGGCCTTTCCCTGTCCTTCAGTTGGGCACTCCTAAATTCCTGCCTATAATGCTCTCGCGTATACCCTAAATAATCTAGGATGTGGTTCTTTATGGCACGGTAATTGCTGGCTAGCTCAGGGCCGAGAGTCTGATAAGCGGCCAAAGCTGTTCCAGCAAGGCACGATATCAGCCTCGTGGCCCACTGCTTTTCTGGCCAGCCTGCGGCCACCGCCATCCTTTCAAACGCCAATAAGAAGTCATCAGGTGCATCTGTAGGACCCATTTTACACAACTGCATGTTGGAAAAAGAGTTCAATCCTACCGGGTCTCCTGTTCCAGCTGGCAACACAGCACTCTGACCACTAGCAGTTGTCCCTTGAAGCAACTGTGCAAATGTCCTGCTCTGCTCTCCCATGGCATGTACCAACTCCTCATGCTGCCGACCGGTCTCCGCTTGGCTCGCTCGCCAGAGATCCTGGTTGGCCTGCAAGACGACCTTCAAGTCCTCCGTCTGTTTTTGACGTTCAGAAGCCAAGAGCGTGAATAGCTGCTG
Source organism: Geotrypetes seraphini (assembly GCF_902459505.1). Taxonomy (NCBI): domain Eukaryota; kingdom Metazoa; phylum Chordata; class Amphibia; order Gymnophiona; family Dermophiidae; genus Geotrypetes; species Geotrypetes seraphini. Next base: position 411,103,186 of record NC_047084.1, on the reverse strand, counting down.
CAGATCCATGCTGCCCCTGAAAAGTAAGCACAGAAACAGAACCCAAGTGCGGAACTTTTATTTTTTTTTTCTTTAGTTCCCACACCCCAGAGCGCTAGCCCCCAGCTCCCGCCTCCCAGCAAGGCTATTAATCCCAGTATCCTCCACCAGCTGTCCCCAGGGTACCCTTACTGGACAGACTGCTGAGTCTGAGCCTTTGGGATTAATAACTTGGGATGGCGTTCTGGAACACTGCTGGACTCCCTCCGGTTCGGCTTCCCCAGCTTCTGGCAAACACGGACCCCGACACAGCTTCTTCCCAGGTCTTTACTCCTGTTGTACCACTCTCAGTTCCGGTTGTCTCGATTTTCATTCAGCAAAAATCACAACAAGCAAAAATTAAATTACTAGTCCAACTCTGCATTCACAGTTCCAAACCCTGGTTAAGTTTTTTCTTCCATACAGTCTCCAACACAAAGGCAGTAAAATAAAAAAATCCCAAAACTGATACCAAATATGTCACCAACCGGCTCAGGACAATGGGCCCTGAGCGGCTGGGACACGGGAGTTGTGCTCTTGTGAGCCGCGGTGAGCTGCACAAGAAAAAAAATAATAGCGGAAGAAAAAAACTGCCACACTAGGTAAGGGTAGTTACTTAAATCAAACTCAGGATTTATTCTTGCACTGGTATTAAACATAAAGCTTGTCAGGATATTTCTGCGATTAGCAAATAGTCCCAAAACAGTAAAAAGAAAAAAAAAAACACAAAACAGCAAACTGTCCAAAAAGTGGATATGTCCCAGTTCAAGTCTTTTTCTAAAATTCAGGCTATTGGTTTCAGCTCCTACTCATTTCTCAGCAATGAAAAAACAAAATATTCAAAATACAAACAGTCTTTGAATTGACTACCACAGCACTAGTCAGAGCTACGGCTTTGACTTACCCAGCTGCTAGAATACTGGGCAGGTAGTGCGCTTCACGTGGTGATAAACTGCCAAACAGGCCCACTATCCCACCACAAAATACATGAGGCGAACCCCCACTACCTGGGCTGGATACAGTCCTTTCTCATGTAAGAGAAACACAAAAAAAAACTTTCACAAAAGTCTTTTCAATCTTCTGGAGCTCTTGATTACTAAAGCTCCCACAGGGCAATGCATAAACATGGAAGTCCTTTATATAATAAGGTCACAGCTACTCACTTTTATTCCACGAGCGGCTTGCCTTCCATGAAGCAAACTTCCATTGGCAGAATCTCACTCACTGGAGCAGCAGATGAATCCGGGTCGAGTTCCATGGCTTGGGGTTCTTCATTCTGCTTCAAAGCAGATTCTTCTCCGGCTTCCATCAGCTCCATAGATTCCAGTGGAGAACTGCCATCAGTATCTCCCAGCCCCGAGCTCTCCTCCTTGTCCTGTGCCTCTCCTCCTTTTAACTGACTTCCCAGGAGCTTTCCTCTCTGGGCAACTAGTTTGCAGCCCCGCCCCCAACCCTCAGGTGGGAAGTATTTCCTATCAGCAACCCTGGGCCTGAGAGGGGGATGGGCGCTCTGCACTCGTGCTCTCTGACTCCCTCTAGAGAGCAATGGGGAAAAGAAAAGGGATCTTTCGCCCTAACCCTCCGGCGCTTGGGACCCCACAGCGTCTGGTTCAAACTACGATAACGACTGCCTTTTCCCGTCCATCTGAAGGAACCCTTCCTACCTCGGGGGTGAGCCCGGATTCATCGGGGGAACTCGGCGCAGGAGCTGCACGGGCGATACTGAGCCCGGAGCAGAGGTCGGTCCCTCCCCAACCCGGAAGTACTCAGATGCAGGGAGACACAGGAGTTCAGCTGCCTGAAGAGGAAGGGCTGTGCTCCAGTGAAGGAGGGACACCAGCACGGGAGACTCAGGAGGAAGGTGCAGGTGGAATATGTCAGCTATCTCCCAGCACCATGGAAGGAGAGGTGAGAGGTGCTCCGGGAGAGAATGCCATCTGTTTTGGGGAATTAAAAAGACCGCAGAAAATAGATATGGAGGCGCTCTGGCAGGCCATATCTATCATGGACGCCAACCTTAAGTTGAGTCTTTCAGTTATTAAATCTGACTATGGGACTATTTACTCCAAAGTAGAACAGCAAGGAGTGTGTCTGTCTGACTTAACTAAAAAATTGGAGAAACAAGAAGAAAATTTAAAGGAAATTAAAACTGTACAAATGGAAATGGTTAAAGAAAGATCATTTATTTCCCGTAAGTTGAAAATTCTTTGAGGAAGAACAATTTAAGACTTTTGAATTTTCCTAAATGTCCAGTCATTTCACCTGTTGAGATGGCGAGAAAATATTTTCAAGAGGTTCTTTCCATTCCATTGGAAAATTTACCTCCAATTGTGAGGGCTTATTATCTGATCTTAAAGAAACCTCAAGGGGAATCTACAGCTGTTGAAGATCCGAAATAAAATTTGGACATGAATTTGTCTTCATTTCTAGAAAGTTCCCTTAAGGTAGTAACTGACAGAACTACTTTGTTGCTGACATTGGCTTTGGAAAGTGATAGGGAATATATTCTTTGTTTGTATTTCCGACATATTAATAAGTTTTTGGGCTCTAATGTGAGAATTTTTCCAGATTTGGCTCAGAAAACCCAGAAGCGAAGGAAGGAATTCTTGGCCCTAAGGCCAAGAGTCCTAGCTCTTGGGGCTACTTTTTTGGTTAAATTTCCAGCAAAATGTTATATTACCTATCAGAGTAAGAATTTTCTTTTTTTTGAGCCCAAACAGCTTTTAGATTTTATTGGACCAAAAGAAAGGTTGCAATCTTAGTCCAATGATAAATGACCTACCATCCGGCTGTAGTTAGGGTTACCTAGGCCGTTACTCTAGTAAGAGTTATATTTCTAATCGTGAAAATTTCTTTTCTTAATCCCTATAATTGTGGACTAAATATTAGTTAATGTTTCCATTACATCTGATTGTATAATTAGGTGATTTCCTTTTGTTTGCTTGCTTGATTGTTTCCGATCTTTTTCAAGTTATGTATGCTTGATTAAATTTAAAAGGTTATAAATAAAAAAAAAAAGTCCAGTAAAAAGATTACCTTATTTTCTGTTTCTAAAAGTTTTATCAATACAACTACAATATTATTTTATTCTAAAGCAACAAAAAATATTTTGTCGTTTCTGCTTTAATCATCTTGTCTTCACTCTCTTCTTTCTGGCCAGCATCTGTCCTCTCTGTCTTCCATGCAGCATCAGCCCTTTCCATTCACTGTCTGCCCTCTCCTTGTTCCATATGGTATCTTCCCTCTTTCTATGCTCCTTCCATAAACTGTCTATCCTGTGCCCCGTCTCTCCTTTGTACATGATTGATTTCAGCTCTACCAGCTCTCCATTTTTCTCTCTCTGTCACCACCTCCTCTGGCATCTCTCTCTTCTCCTTTCTTTCCTTCCGACCCCATGGGCTGGCATCTCTGTCTCCTTCCCTTCCCTGATTCCCTGGCATCTCTCTCCTTTTTTTCCCATCTCTCCCTCCCCCTCCATGCCCTGGCATCTCCTTTCATTCCTTCCTTTCCCACCCTCCCCCATCTTTCTTCTCCCTTTCTTTCTCCCTCCAGTTGAGTGCAGCAATTCTCTCCACCCTCTGCTCACTTTCCTCCTTCTGTCACCCCATCCCCAGTCATGAACTTCTTCGGGCAGCAGCATTCACAATTTGCTGTTGTTGCCGGCTTCGGGCCTTCTCTGTTGGATTCTACCTTCATGGAAACAGGAATTAGGCAGGACTCGGTATAGGCCTGAAGCTGGCAACAGCAGCAAATTGTAAACACTGCCCAAAGAAGTTAATGACGCTAGGCCTTGGAGCAACCAGAGCAGCCCATTTCTCCCCCCCCCCCCCACCCCGCTGACCCTCCTATCTCTCCCTTCCATGCGAAGCCCACCATGAGATGACCGACAAACCTCCCTCCAGGAGCATTGGCAGCTGCAGCAATCTAAACAGTTATAGCTATAATATCAAGAAAATTGCTTCATTAATAAAAAATAGCAAATTTTAAGAAAAATGGAGCTTTGTAATCAGTGACTTTGAGGGACCCCAGGAAGGGCTTTCAAATTTTTTTAAAAAAATTATTTTCTGATCAAGTACAATCAAATTCATGGGGAAAACTTCATTTCAGTTTTTCCAACTTTAGATTTTTCTGAACAGCCTTTGAAAGCAGACATGGAAGATTGGCTCAGCCTTCTGGACAGGACAATGTGATGGTGACACTTCTCACTCACCGTTTGTCCTTTTGTGGGAGGAAGACCCAGCTGTGAAAAGGAGGAGCAGGAAAAAGGGAGTGGGGGGCTCTGAAAATGACAATGAAGAAAAAGCAAATTCTGTAGTGACAGTAAAGGAGAGGTAAAAGACTGTTCGGTTTGGCTCTTCTGAGCTGCCAAAAAAAACTAAACCCCAGCTGAAATAACTACCAAGAAAACAGCAGTATTAACAAGGGGGCTTATGATTAAAATGGCAATCCATTAAGATGACAATTCGTTAGTGCACTTTTTAAACGAATTCTTTATAGCAGTACAGCCACTCTGCTCACACTTTTATTTTGAAATTCAGCTGGTTATAAGTAATAAAAACCCCATATACACCCCTAACAACCCCACGGGGCCTGATACCTTCTCACTCTGGCCACTTTCTACCTTCTCACTCTGGCCACTTTCTACCCCCACTCTCGCGCTTCCCGTGCACCTGCGTTGTAGAAGTGATTGAGCACGCCGGTCTCACCAAAGTCCAGTTTGTTGAAGTGCAGCGGCTCCAGGGCGGCTGTCACACTCTCGCACGCCTCCCGCAGGCACTGCAGCGCCACCGCTGGGCTCGCCTCATTGATTACATAAGGCCACCATCATCCTCCTGCTGCTACTGCCTGCGCCAGTAAAGTGCTGGCTGTGGTAACCACAGCCGATGGCCCCTCACTGCACCACTTCATAAAAACTAAGGAGTGATGTAGAGAAGTGCTGCCGGGTCCTGCCTTCGCGGAAACATAAAGTAGGCAGGACCCAGCAGCAAGAGCAGCAAATTGTAAGTTTCCCGCCTTAGCCCATAGCGAACTCATGCTCCAGGGTTCTGACGTGTGTGTGCCGGTTTCCCTTCTCTTCCCCCCTCCCCGTCCCGGACATAACTTCCGGTTTCGGAGGGAAGAGAAGGGAAGCCGGCACGCACATGTTGAGAGCCCTGAAGCAAGCGTTCGCTACGGGCTAAGGCAGGAGACAGGTTAGTGAAGCATTTGCTCTTCTTGCTGCCGGGTCCTGCCTACTTTCTGTTTCCATGAAGGCAGGACCCGGCAGCATTTCCCCCAATAGAGCCCCCGAGCATAAGCTCGCTACGGGCTGAAATCTCCAAGCCGGTTTTTTTTGTGGTTTTTTTTTTTAAATGTTCAGCAGCAGCGGCAGCAGCAGATGATAGCCGGGCGCTTGTCTAAATTAGCTGGGCGGACCGCCCAGCTAAAAGGCCCTAGGGAGAACACTGAAGCCGATTTATCTCAAGGGTGAACACCACTAGTTTCCAGTGACTGACAGATCCTGTGCAATCATCATTTCATCCCAAGTGTGCATCTCACCAGTTTAAGGAGACTGCCGGTTCCTGCTGGACTAATTCAACTTCCTGCTCCCTGTCCGCAAAGATCTCCTACTCTTCTACTTCTTCACACACGTTGTACTACCTTGGAGCTGGACATTTTTGTTATCACCTATTCTTTCCACAAAACGTTTCCTGTTTGTTGGATCTATGGATTCATGATAGCCACCTTCCTATGAACGCTTTGCTGTACAGTTCAACCTATTTACTTAATAATACCTGGTGTCATTCACCTCTGTCCTCCATTACCATTAATGGGACAACCTACTCCACACCTCTGGTTACTAATGATTCTATGGACATTCCAGACTTTATTTCATATGCTGTGCATCCACTACCTCTTGGTATGGTGAACGAGACATTTACCACTTTTGAAAATGGACACATTGCATAAACTATAAAAAACTTGATACGAGACGCTCATGTCTCAGTTTGGGAACTTTTCTTTGAGTATTCGCCCACTGCAAACCACGTATTTAATGTTTTAATTCACCCTATCATTATCTTAATTATTGTACAAATTTTGCTATGTATTATGATTTTCCTTTGCTGTAAAGTGAAACACATGTACATTTCTTTACAACGCATATCATACAAAGTTCCTTCTAGCTTTTAAGCTAGTTATACATGAATTTCCAGTATCTTCTCTGACACTTGCTAATTTGGTTCTAATTTGGTATTAATTTGGCATGGCCTATTGCATTACCATTACCAAGGTCAGAGATAATATTATCCCATATCCCATACTTAGATACTCTCTCATGATATCTTGTTACCTTTATGCCTGAGGAAGCTTCCTGCATCCCTTATGCACCGTTCATTCGCTCAACAATGGGTAAGATATGGGCATACTGGGATCCCCGCCCAGATGATGGCCTATACAACCTAAGACAGAGGTTTGAACTCATAATGGGAACTGTTTACGGCCTATACAACTTATCTTCATAGCTTGGAGATTCTGCAGGACAGGAGACGTTGGAGGTAAGAGAGGCATCTGCTAACTGCAGACTGGCTGTAGAAGGGTACCACAAGCTTCCCTTCATTTCAAAGAATAAAAATAAAAAAAGTATGGGAGATGTCAGCATAGCTATCGCTACCATTAAGCATTTTTAGTTGGCATTACTGTATTTTCACGCATATAACGCGCGCGTTATACGCGTTTTTACCTACCGTGCATACCCCTCGCGCGTTATACGCGTGAGCGCGGTATACAAAAGTTTTTCTACATAGTTCCCACCCCGCCCGACGCCCGATTCACCCCCCCCCAGCAGGACCGCTCGCACCCCCACCCCGAACGACCGCTCGCATGCGCTCCCACCCGCACCCGCGATCGGAGCAAGAGGGAGCCCAAGCCCTCTTGCCCGGCCGACTCCCCGACAATATCGGGCCAGGAGGGAGCCCAAACCCTCCTGGCCACGGTGACCCCCTACCCCCACCCCGCACTACATTACGGGCAGGAGGGATCCCAGGCCCTCCTGCCCTCGACGCAAACCCCCCTCCCTCCCTCCAACGACCGCCCCCCCCAAGAACCTCCGACCGCCCCCCCAGCCGACCCGCGACCTCCCTGGCCGACCCCCACCCCCCTTCCCCGTACCTTTGCTAGTTGGCCGGACAGACAGGAGCCAAACCCGCCTGTCCGGCAGGCAGCCAACGACGGAATGAGGCCGGATTGGCCCATCCGTCCCAAAGCTCCGCCTACTGGTGGGGCCTAAGGCGCGTGGGCCAATCAGAATAGGCCCTGGAGCCTTAGGTCCCACCTGGGGGCGTGGCCTGAGGCACATGGGCCCAACCCGACCATGTGCCTCAGGCCGCGCCCCCAGGTGGGACCTAAGGCTCCAGGGCCTATTCTGATTGGCCCACGCGCCTTAGGCCCCACCAGTAGGCGGAGCTTTGGGACGGATGGGCCAATCCGGCCTCATTCCGTCGTTGGCTGCCTGCCGGACAGGCGGGTTTGGCTCCCGTCTGTTCGGCCAACTAGCAAAGGTACGGGGAAGGGGGGTGGGGGTGTCGTGGGGGTCGGCCACGGGGGTCGCGGGGCGGCTGGGGGGGCGGTCGGAGGTTCTTGGGGGGGGGCGGTCGTTGGAGGGAGGGAGGGGGGTTTGCGTCGAGGGCAGGAGGGCCTGGGATCCCTCCTGCCCGTAATGTAGTGCGGGATGGGGGTAGGGGGTCGCCGTGGCCAGGAGGGTTTGGGCTCCCTCCTGGCCCGATATTGTCGGGGAGTCGGCCGGGCAAGAGGGCTTGGGCTCCCTCTTGCTCCGATCGCGGGTGCGGGTGGGAGCGTGTACGAGCGGTCGTTCGGGGTGGGGGTGCGAGCGGTCCTGCTGGGGGGGGGGTGAATCGGGCGTCGGGCGGGGTGGGGGGTCGCCGTGGCCAGGAGGGTTTGGGCTCCCTTCTGGCCCGATATTGTCGGGGAGTCGGCGGTCCTTCGGGGTGGGGGTGCGAGTGGTCCTGCCGGGGGGGGGCAGGGCGGGTAAACGGAGAGTCGGGACAGCGCACGGAGAGTCGGGGAGGGCGAAAGGAGAGTCGGGGTGGCCAGAGGAGAGTCGGGGCGGGCGAAAGGAGAGTCGGGGTGGCCAGAGGAGAGTCGGGGCGGGCGAAAGGAGAGTCGGGGCGGGCGAAAGGAGAGTCGGGCAGCATGCGCGTTATACCCGTGAGCGCGGTATACAAAAGTTTTTATACATAATATTGTGGTTTCTGCGCGCTATACCCGTGTGCGCGTTATACACGGGTGCGCGTTATTTGCGTGAAAATACGGTACTAATGTCAGCGAAGGCCTATGGGAAATTATATCAATCTGACTCTGGCATGTGAATGCAGATAGACCCTGAGGGCAGGGAGACTGTTTTAAGTAGCCCTGATTGAATCATGATTAGCTAAAAGGTGTTAATGTCTGATTAAGAGGGTGCTTAGGACAATGGGTCCAGGTGCACAGATAACTAAAGTTAATCAGAAACTATTGTCAGAGGCATACTGGAAATTACATTTGACCATAGCCTATTCTTCGGCTGTCTAGCACAAGTTTACTAAGGAGGGGGAGATTTAACTTCTATTGAAGCTCAATAGTTTCCATATTCAGAATAAGATTCCAAGCTATAAAAGCCTCCTCTCTGCAACACACATGGAGCTCTCTCTTTCTCTATCTCTGTCTATCCTTCTCTTTATCTATGGAACACGCAGCATCACCCTCCTCTCTTCTCTTGGGTCTTGGCTCTCTTCTTCTTTCTTTCTCTCTCTCTCGGGCCGATCTCTGGAACCCGAAACTTAGACTATCACCCCATCCCCCTTTCTCTCTCTCTCTGGCTCTCCCTAGAACTTCAGACTCTGTCTCTTTGCCTCTGAACTATGTAAGGCAGGGAAACTGCTTTGCTCTCTACTTAATGCTTAATTGTTGTAATGCTTATAAATATTGCTTTTCTGTAAGCCTATTTCTATAATATATTCTTTATGCAATCACCTCTGGCTGTGCCTTTTTGATTCTAGTTCCTGGTGAATGTTCAGTGAGGGAACTGAACCTGGGACCTGGCGTTTGTAAGGGCGCCTCTCAAGTGACCCCACCAACCATACATTGTGGGGGCCACTAACAAACCTTACATTATCTTCTTGCTGGCTCCCTCCACCTCACTACTGCAGTGTGCACAAAGCCACGGGCAGCGGCTCCTTGCATGTCCCGCATCTCTACCAGAAGCCTTTCTTCTGATGCGACATCAGAGAGAAGGCTTCCGGTTCAGGCGTAGGAGCCGCCGCCCGTGGCTTTGTGCACTGCAGCAGTGAGGAGGAGGGAGCAGCCAGAAGATAACACCAGGGGTGGTAATGAAAATGCCGCATCACTCTGTGGGCCTCATAAAACGGCCAGGTGGGCCAGATTCAGCCCTCAGTCCTTGAGTTTGACACCTGTGATATAAAGCATCAAATAATCAGAACATGACGTGAATGAAAACATGCAACCGCAAATAAATAAAACAATTCAGAAATCATTCGCAATCATGAGAAATCTGAGACAAGTCCGAAAATTCTTTGAAAGAACACAATTCCAACTTATAGTACAATCCCTAATACTAGGTATATTGGACTACTGTAACATCCTCTTCCTTCCTTGCCCTGCAACTACGATAAGACAACTCCAAACAATCCAAAATACAGCTCTGAGACTCATCTATTCATTGAAAAAACATGACCACATCACTGAAGCCTTCATCAACTCACATTGGCTTCCAATCCAAGAAAGAATCCAATTCAAATTCTACTGCATATTATTTAAAACCCTACACGGAGACAGCCCATCATACTTGAACAATCGCCTCATCCAAGCACCCACTACCAGACACAGAAAAACGCACTCCCCATTCATACCCCCCCCCCAATCAAGGAAGTAAAAAGAACAAAACTACACGACGGCCTCCTAGCCACTCAAGCCGCAAGGCTGGACAACCAGATCTCCAACCTTCTGATGACCACCCCAGACTATAGGACGTTCAGAAAAGAAATAAAAACCACACTTTTCAAGAAATTCCTGAAACAGCAATAACACCACGACCTCTTAGTAACTCTAAAACTGACATTTGATCTACCCATTACTGCACTAATAATAACAAAAGAATCTCCACTATGACCACCTATTAACTCTTTTACAAACCACCTCACCCTCAACAACCCGCAAAATGTCTAAGATCTAAAATTTACCTCTCTAGCTAATCATTGTAACTCTGTTCTTTTTTAAATTAACCTTTTGTAATCCGCCTTGAACCGCAAGGTAATGGCGGAATAGAAATCCCTAATGTAATGTAATGTAATGTAATTGTGAATAAAAACAGTGTAATTTGAAGCATGTTCAAAGAAAGTATGTATAAAACCAAACAAAAGGAAAAAAAAACACATGACATTTAAAGCATAACATGAATAGAAGCATGGCATAATTAAACACACAATAAAAGCTTATACACATAAGCAATGCCTCCACTGGGTCAGACCTGAGATCCATCGAGCTCAGTTATTACAGGTGAATACAAGAGTGATAAAGAAACCAAAATCAAAACGTAGATATTAATCATCCGCTATAATAAAACCCTTAGCACGCATGCACACTAGAGAATTGTGGAGACAGAAATCCCACCCGTCCCCGCCAAAGTCCCACCCGTCCCCGTGAGGAATCCCCTCCGTCCCCGCCCATCCCTATAAACTTCAGAAATAGTTATTTCATTTAATTATGCTACTGAATTAAAGGCTCTGGTAGAAACCCTTTTACAAATAAGCAAAAAGACTTTATTAATTTGAAAATATTAATTGGGAAGAATACATACTTTGTAAACGGGTTTCTACCAGAGCCTCAAATGTTTATAAATTTTTATCAACACAACTACTTTATCCTGAAGCAAAAAAAAAAAAAAAGAAATAGAATTCTTTTCCTACCTTTGTTGCCTGGTTTCTGCTTTCCTCATGTTCTCATTCAATTCCTTCCATCCACTGTCTCTCTTCCTTCTGCATCTTCCATTTGCTCTGTTACAGTGCCTCTCCCTTTCTTCCCCCTTCCAAATTAGTCTGGCACCCATCTTCCTCTCTCCGCTCCCCCCATAGTCTGGCATCTCTGTCTTCTTCCCTGCCAGCGTCTTCTCCCCACTCTCTTCCCCATTTTCTTTCAGCGTCCTTCTCCCCCCTCTGTCTTCCACATGTGCTTTCAGTGTCCTTCGCCCCCTCTGCTTCCCCATGTCCTTTCAGCGTCCTTCTCCCTCCTCTGTCTTCCCCATGGCCTTTCAGCGTCCTTCTCCCCCCCCCATCTTCCCCATGGCCTTTCAGCGTCCTTCTCCCCCCCCCCATCTTCCCCATGGCCTTTCAGCGTCCTTCTCCACCCCTTCGTCTTCAGTGCTTTCAGCGTCCTTCTCCCCCCTCCTTCTCTACCGCCCCGGGTGCAGCACAGCCGGCCAGGTCCCCTTACTTTTGTGGCGCTTCCCCAACCGACCGACAACAGCCGCGGTCCGACAAACCTCCCTGCCCTTAACCGTGAATCTAAATTACCTTCTTACAGCTGCTGTAAGAAGGTAATTTAGATTCACGGCTACAGGGCAGGGAAGATTGTCGGACCGGGGCTGTTGTCGGTCGGTTGGGGAAGTGGCACAAAAGTAAGGGGACCTGGCCGGCTATGCTGCAACCGGGGCGGACCGGGCGGACCGCCCCCCTCCCTTGGTAGCCACTCACTCGAACCACGAGGCTACTCTCCTTCTCCTTACTTGCCCTGCCTGCAGCACAGAGCCGAACTGAAGTCTTCCCGACGTCAACACTGACGTCGGAGGGAGGGAGGGCTTTGTTTAAGTCCTCCCTCCCCTCCAACGTAAGCGCTGACGTCAGGAAGACTTCCATTCGGCTCTGTGCTGCAAGCAGAGCAGGTAGAGAGAAGAAGAGCCGCGCGACTGAGTACATCCAACCCCGCAGGAACCCTGCGACCCTCGAAGGCGTCCCCATGGGATCCCCGTGACCCTAGGGGGCGTCCCCACGGGATCCCTGCGACCCTAGGGGGCGTCCCCACGGGATCCCCGCGACCTGAAGGGGGAACCCGCGGGATGCCCGCGGATCCCGCGGGATTCCCGTCGTCCCCGTTCCCGTGCACCTCAAAATCTGTGTCCATGCTCCATATGAACAGTACAATAATTTGCCTGCTGCCGATCACCTGTGCCTGCCTCAGCTGATCTTCTGCTCCGATGTCTGATGCCGCCGACTTCCTGCCTTCTGCCTAAGCTGCCGGGATGCCTCTTCTTACCTCCGGACCAGCAGCGGCAGCAGCATCTGTTTCATTAAGCAGCCATGGGACCTTTGCTAGGCCAACCCACTTTGATAATGTGAGACGGGCTGTCCTAGCAAAAGCCCATGAAACTGGACAGGGGGAGCAGGGAAGGGGTGCTGCTGGACAAGGGGAGGCAAAAGGAAGAGAGAAGGGCTACTGCTGGACAGGGGAACCAGGGAATGGGTGCTGCTGGAAAGAGGGTGGTAAAAGGAAGGGAGAAGGGCTACTGCTTGGCAGGGAGAACGTGCTGCTGGACAGGGAGAGCAGGGAGGGGGTGCTGCTGGACAGGGGGAGGTAAAAGGAAGGCAGAAGGGCTACTTCTGGGCAGGGGAGGTAAAAGGAAGGGAAGGCTACTGCTGGACAGGGGGCATGGAAAGGGTGCTGCTGGACAGGGGGAGGTACAAGGAAGGGAGAAGTGCTACTGCTGGACAGGGGAAGCAGGGAAGGGGTGCTGCTCTAATGGGCTTAAACAGAAATATATATCATGGCAAAATAAAAACATACTAAAGAATATATATGTAAAAGTAAAAAGCATATGAATGAAAAAAATCTCAGTCCATGGCATTGTTCAAAACATAATTTAAGACATAAATTTAATGAATAAGTTCTACATGAGTTTAACAAGGACTAGGAGGGAGCACAAAAGCAAGCAATAATGGTCCGTTCAAAAGTAATTACCAGCAATTAAGAGACCAAATAGATTGTATACATTAAAAGGTAATGGAAAAAAACGTGGATTAACAACAAAAGTGAAATAAATTATATTAAATGACCTGATAAAATGTGGACAACGCAATAAAACACCAGCATAAGGGACTGAATAAAAAACTTCCATGCACCATGCAAACTGAAGGCTAAGAAGTGCTATAAGTGAATAAAAACGCAAAGCAAGAAGCAGGTGGCTGCTGGTAGTTTGCAGTGGTAGGACTCAAAAATCAATTTTCAGAGAATGTAAACGGCAGGGAATAAATGAAACTGAACGAGAGAAAACGTAATCAAAAAGGAATGAAACAAATAAATGAAGCATATAATATGGCACAGTGCTGGCGAGATGTAAAGAAAAGACGCTGCACTGGCGGGAAACAAATTAGAAGTTAGTGAGCCGCATGCAGTGGCGGGTAAAAAACTAAATGAAAAAAATAACGTTAAAGCAAAAAAATAGAAGCAAGTGTCCAAAGTAAAGATCACTGGTATGTCATGTGACCACCTACTGGTAATTTACTTAAGAGCGTGAGGCCAGGGGGAAAACCAGAGGACGCTGCGGAACTTCCCGACTGACCCTCCCCATTGCCCTTTAAAGCAGGAGCGACAGCGGAAGTGGAGAGCCAGCAAAGGCAGCGCTGCCGTCCTGCTTTAGGAGATCTGAAGGCACAAGGTGGAGGGTTGGTCACCGAATCGGGGGCCGATTTTTTTTTTTTAACGAAACGGTGACAGGATAATCGCGAGGCGACAAATCGGCTTAAGACAAAAGCGGCGGGGGGGGGGGGAGAAAATAATTTTTAAAGAGCTCCGACTGGGGGTTTGGGGTGGCTGCCGTTGCGGGAGTGGGTGTGTGTGGGGGGGGGGGTTAAACCCCTGACATTAGAGAAAACGGAACTTTTCCCGAAAAAAATCAGAAAAAGTTCCGTTTCGCGAACACTAACCAATAAAGTGTGTGTGTGGGGGGGGGGGGGTTGCTACCCCAAACCCACCGTCTGAGCTCTTTACAAATTACTTTTTCCCCCGCGCGCTGGCTTCTTGTGCCACTGACATGAACCATACTACAGAATAAATTACATTTCCGTGGAACTTAAATAACCGCACAAGTTTCCAATAAATGTCCAGAAAATTGCAACGTAAATGCCAATCAGAAAAGGAAAAATTTTAAAACGAAGTCAAAACCAATGGAACACAGCGAAACACTTACCCTCTGCTGGCTGTAGTGTGGAAACTGGAACTGAACTCGCGGGTGAAATTTAAAGGGTTTAGTGCTGTGACGCATGCGTAAAGCAGAGCTAAGGCCCAGTTTCAAAAAAGGGCGCGAAAAGAAGTTAGGCTATTGCGCATGTGTGCTACTGCATGCGTCACAGCACTAAACCCGCCCGTAAATTTCACGCAGTTTTGATTCCATACAGTATGCAGTACTACTAGTCCTGCATTCAGGGGCCCGGAGGTGACAGGGGGCCCGGGCTCCCCCAGGGTCCTAGGGCAGTGTTCCCTCTAAGGCAGCGGTCTACTCTCAAACACGCGGCCCTCGTGTGGCTCTCCTGGTTTTATTTGTGGCCCGCGGTCTGAAGGCGATCATTCTCTTCCTTTTGGAGCAGTAGCCGGCTCGTTCATTCAAAGCCGCGGGTTGGCGGCTCCTTGCGCTATCCACTCCTGCATCGGAAGCCTCTCTGACATCACAACATCAGAGAGGCTTCAGACGCAGGCGCGGATCTCGCAAGGAGCCGCCACCCGCGGCTTTGAACGAATGAGCCGGCCAGACACGCTGCTGCTCCAGTGGCGTACCAAGGGGGGGGGCGGTCAACTGTTCTTAGTGTGCGGCTCGTCTAGAGCAGTGGTGCCCAACCTGCTTCCCTTCCCTTCTCACTGCTGCCATCGGGGATCAGGCCGGCACCTTGTTCTTTGATCTCCCTGCTTCTCTTCCCTGCTGGGCCAACCAACTCTCGCGGCGGCCCGACGTCATTTCTGACGTCGAGAGGACGTTCTGGCTAGCCAATCGCTGCCTGGCTGCCCGGAACGTCCTTTCCGACGTTAGAATTGACGTCGGGCGGCGAGAGTTGATCGGCCTAGTGCAGAAGATTGCGGCAGCGGCAGCAGCCTATTCCGCGGCGGTGGTGGCATGGGGGAGGCAGGAAGGAAGAAAGAAAGAAGGGGGGGAGGACAGGGAGCCAGAAAAAAAAAAGCAAAAAATGGGGCACGGAGGAAAGAAGAAAGAAAGAAGGGGGGACAGGGAACCAGAAACAAAGCAAAAAAATGGGGCACAGAATCAGAGAAAGACAGACATAGAGAAAGAAAGAAAAAGTTGGGGGAGGGAATGAGGTCTGGAGGAGAGGAAGCATACAGGAGGCTGAAAGAAGGGAAGAAATATTGGATGCACAGTCAGAAGAATAAAGTGCAACCAGATGAAATTACCAAACAAAGGTAGGAAAATGATTTTATTTTCAATTTAGTGATCAAAATGTGTCTGAATTTATATATGCTGTCTATATTTTGCATTATGGCCCCCTTTTACTAAATCGCAATAGTGTTTTTTAGTGCAGGGAGCCTATGAGCGTCGAGAGCAGCGCTGGGCATTTAGCGCAGTTCCCTGCGCTAAAAACTGCTATTGTGGTTTAATAAAAAGGATGGGGGGTATATTTGTCTATTTTTGTATGGTTGTTACTGAGGTGACAATGCATAGAGTCATCTGCCTTGACCTCTTTGAAAAAACCCAGAATAGGAATGATAATTAACATTTTCTCAGCGTATAGTGTGCTTTTTGTTTTTTTATTTTATTTTTGGTAGATCATTTTGACTTGGTCATTTTAAAGTAGCTCGCAAGCCCAAAAAGTTTGGGCATCTCTGAGCTAGAGCATTGAAACTGTGTATTTCTATTTTATCCCCTCTTTTACAAAACTGTGGAGTGTTTTTTAGCGCCAGCCGTGGTGGTAGCAGCTCTGATGCTCAGAATTCTATGAGCGTCAGGGCTGTTACCACCGTGGCTAAAATCCACACTACAGTTTTGTAAAAGGGGGAGGGGTTCGTTTGTGATGACATATTCCATACTAGGCGAAGGTGTTTTTTGTGTTTGAAAGACATGGTTTTCTGTTAGGATTGACGATGTAGGATTGATCTGTGCTGGTCTGGCTTGTTTAGTTTTACAATGGGTGTATTGATGTACTGCTCACTGCAATATGTAAGATGCTGCCTTTTCCTAGGTACTCATGTGTGACGTGTGGTTTGTTACTAAAAATCATGTTTTTCTTACAGATTGGGGGGGGGGCAAAAAATGATGGGCCCCGGGTGTTACATATGCTAGGTACTTTGAAAACACAGATGTATTGAAAAACCAATGTATATAGACCAACACTTTCAATTGGCGACTGCTGTGAAAATAGGACAAAATATCGTTTTGCTAGAACATAGTGAAACAAGTATCACCTCACATTTTACTCAAAAAGGAAAAAAGCCTCAGAAAAGGCCCTCCCACCGCCACAAAAGTGGATAACAAGGTGGTTAGACGGTAACCTCACAGGCAAAACCTTCAAAAATGAGTTAATATGAGCAAAAGAACTTATGCTTCACATATATGTAATTATAGATAGAGGAATAAAGCCACTTATCTTCAACTGATCGGCACACCGACGGAGGCCAGCGTTTCACCGACTAGCTGCATCAGGGTGTGACCCGACTGATCAGTCTGCAAAACAAGGAAAAACAAAAGGAACTTAGACAGTCTCTCATTATGTTTTACCTTCTTAGTGTTCAAATACTAACTTGTACCTTAAGAGAGCGGAAACAACCGCTTCAGCTGAGTCCAAACAAATGGCTTACATGGGGCGGCTCTGAACTTCTAAGATTTAAATACCCCCGGTAGGAACGTCACTACCGGAAGCAAATCAGAGAAAGACTTGACAGCTGAGAAATCGCAACAAACCAAAAAACCAAAAACAACAGTTTGTTCTTTCTATCTGTGTTTGGATTTTTTGTGACTTATATATATATATATATATATATATATATATATATATATGAATATATATATATAGAACTTTTTATGTTATTTTTGTATTTTTATATTATTTTACTTTATTTGTTCATCAATATTTTGAAATTTTTCTTGAATTTTGTGGTTGAAGATGACCAAAAAATAATAGTAACATAGTAACATCATCTACTATGTTACTATGATTCGTATGATTTGTCATACTAAATTCAATCTTGTGATGTCTAGAATTGAGCCAAAGATGGAAACTGTCAAGCTCTTCTTTAGTTCCTGTCCATATGACGAAAATATCGTCAATGAATCGTAACCACAATGTAATCTTGTCAGAAAATGGATTTTGCACTATCCACAAGTTTTCAAAATTCTGCATAAATAAGTTAGCTATGGAGGGGGCCATGGTCGCACCCATGGCTACCCCTGAAACTTGTTGGAAGAATTTATCCTGAAATTTGAAATAGTTCTTTTCCATAGCAAAGGACATCAGCTTGATAACAAATTCAATGGGTATCCGAGAAAGTGGAGTGCTGGTCAGGAAATCTTTAATGATATCAACAGCTTCCAATTGAGGAATGATTGTATACAAGGACTTCACATCCAACGTCACAAGATAAGTAATGTTTTTTACATTTTCAACTTCAGACAACTTCATTAAAAAATGAGAGGAATCTCGTATGTAGGAAAAACCTTGGGATACGAGAGGACGCAAAAAGACGTCAACAAAGGTGGAGAGAGGTTCCAGAAGAGAGCCTCGATTCTCTGATTTGCTTCCGGTAGTGACGTTCCTACCGGGGGTATTTAAATCTTAGAAGTTCAGAGCCGCCCCATGTAAGCCATTTGTTTGGACTCAGCTGAAGCGGTTGTTTCCGCTCTCTTAAGGTACAAGTTAGTATTTGAACACTAAGAAGGTAAAACATAATGAGAGACTGTCTAAGTTCCTTTTGTTTTGCAGACTGATCGGTCGGGTCACACCCTGATGCAGCTAGTCGGTGAAACGCTGGCCTCCGTCGGTGTGCCGATCAGTTGAAGATAAGTGGCTTTATTCCTCTATCTATAATTACATATATGTGAAGCATAAGTTCTTTTGCTCATATTAACTCATTTTTGAAGGTTTTGCCTGTGAGGTTACCGTCTAACCACCTTGTTATCCACTTTTGTGGCGGTGAGAGGGCCTTTTCTGAGGCTTTTTTCCTTCTTTTTGAGTAAAATGTGAGGTGATACTTGTTTCACTATGTTCTAGCAAAACGATATTTTGTCCTATTTTCACAACATATGCTAGTATCTAAAGATACCAGAAAGCTGGCGTAGCAAAAACTTTAAGTAAATTGTTATTCTTCTAAGTTTTGAGTATTTAACCCTCCCACAATCTCACGGGCACTCGTTTCAAGTTTATTGAGATTTTGATTTAAACGCAATATCAAATATTTTCAATGCGTATAACAAAAATAAATTTGGGGAAATAAATAAAACCATTTGAACAATAAACATAGAAACATATCCATAGATGATTAAAAACACATAAGGAGTACAAGGATAAACTACATTTGTTTAAAAATGCGTCCTCCGTGCCTGCTCATAAATTTGTGGAGTATGTAACTTGTCGCTCATGCATATTTTTTTTTGCACACACCTCATCAATCCTTAGAGGAAACATTGGTCCTAGGCCACCATAGCACAAATTATGCTTTATGTTTCTGCTGTCATATACCAAAAGACCAATGTGAACTAATTCATCAACTTTACAATTTCTTTAGGGCTTCAGACATGCCATTATTTGTTTGCCGATATTTTTGGCGATACAAAAATGATTTTATGTGGCTATGGCTGTGGCTTCTTCATTTGCCCATTCACTCTAAATTTTTTTATATATATTTATTTTTTGTAGTTTTTCTTATTTTATATATAAAGTACTTCCCATAAATAGTTGTAATAAAAAGTTAACTTATCTTAACAAATTGTCAGTTCCTTAATAGGATCGGGTCGGGGCTTGTCACATCGACATGTTTCGCCGTGAAGCTTTTTCAAGATACAGTCCCCTATAGGAATGAAAGAAGACATTATAATTCCCATCCCCGTGCATTCTATAACAAAATTAATATCCTTTAAGGGGACCATACAGTAGATAACTCCACAACCATAAGCTCACCCTTTTTCAGTTCAAACCGACCATCCCGATATCCAAACTTTCTGATCTATCAAAGATGGCCGCGGCGTCTTTTTTCTCAATATAAGTACCACCCCCACTTCGTGACGTCACTACTCAACTAGCAAATCAGGGAAGACACATTATAGTAAAGTGTTCCACTCAACTTCCTGGTTTAAACCCCCTGGCGCCACTGTATTTAACCTGAAGATCCATTTCTGTTCCAACCAGTTTAATCTGCGTTTGTAGTTTCCACCCTCCCACCCTTCATTTATATGTGATATAATGCGCCATCTTATATCCGTGCTAGCATGCCCATGGGTTTCCCAATGCTCAACTAAGGGAGCCTCCATTATTTTATTAACTATCCTAGATTTATGTTCATTTAATCTGATGTTCATCTGGCGACTTGTTCTGCCCACATATATTAAATCACAGGGGCATAATATTACATAAACAACGTTGTGGGTCTTGCATGTGGTTGTCGTATTAGCTACAATACTGATTTCCCTATGAGGGGGCTGCCACTCCAGCCCTTCTATCGTGCATTTGCACCATTGGCACTTCTGACACTTCTGATGCCCCGGAGTGGTTTGTACTTCACTCCCTTCTATATAATATCGATGACGTGCCAAATATTCCCCTATATTTTTCCCACGATGGTAAGTGATGATGGGGAACTCCTCAAAAACATTGGGAACGGTTTGCAAAATATGCCAGTATTTTCTCATACTGCCATCGATATATTTCGACCCCACATAAAAAGGCAACACACACACCATTCTAGTGTTTTTATCCTCAGGATAATCCCTATGATCTTCCCCTTCTTCCTGGGTAGTAGATGACGACTGTAATAATAACTCCCGGTTAGCATATTTAGCTCTGAGAAAAGCTTTTCGAATGGCTCTATTAGGGTATCCTCTTGCTCTAATTCGATACTCCAGTTGTCTAGATTGGTGTATAAAATCCCGATCTTCTGAGCACAAACGACGCAACCTAAGAAATTGCCCTACCGGCAAATTGTATTTCAATTTGTATGGGTGGTGACTGTGGAGTTTTAATAGCGTGTTCCTGGCAACAGGTTTACGAAACAATGTTGTAATGAATCTTCCCTGTTCAAAACTTACTGTAAGATCCAGGAAGTCAACTTTGCCAAAATCATAATCTACTGTAAATTTTATATGTTGATTCAAACCGTTCAATGTTCGTACAAAAGTTAATAAGGTTTCTTCAGAATCTCTCCAGATGATGAATACGTCGTCCAAGAAGCATCTCCACATCCCCACTTTTTCAAAATTTTGCATGGAATAAATCATACTTTCCTCCATACTTGCCAAATACAAAGTTGCCACTGAGGGGGCCAACGTCGCCCCCATCGCCACACCCTGAATTTGATGATAATACCTTCCGTTGAACCAAAAATAGTTAGCTGATATGACTAGATTTGCTAATTCCAGCAAGAAACCCGAATGTATTCTAGGTTCCCCTGTGCGTTTCTCCAAGGCATCTTTTATGGTGTCCAACGCTGCTTGTTGTGGGATCATGGTGTAGAGAGATGTTATGTCTAAAGAGGCAAGTATGGGTACATCAGTGGGCTGCTCGATGTCTTGTAACAGAGTGATGAAATGGGAGGAATCCTTGATAAATGAAGTAACTTTTGTAACAAAAGGTTGTAGAAAAAAATCAACAAATTGCGATAACGGTTCTAGGACCGAACCTTTCGTGGACACTATAGGTCTCCCCGGGGGGGGGACTGGAAGTTTTTATGTACTTTAGGGACCAAATATAATTTTGGAGTAGTGGGCCATTGCTCCATAAGGAAATTAGCTTCCTTGGTTTACATGAATTTATTCAGGTACTCAAGCATTTTTTCCTGCATGTCCTGGTGGGACAATCTAATGTACCTGGGGCAATGGGGGGGTTAAGAGACTATCCCAGGGTCACAAGGAGCAGCCTGGGTTTGTACCCACAACCTCAGCGTGCTGAGGCTGTAGATTTAACCACAGTGCCACACGCTCCCCTAGGCAAGTTAATGTTACTTTCTTTTAAACAGTGCAGCAGGATGTAGCTCCTCATCCTTCCATTAATATTTCTAAACCTGCAGCAGGAGAAGATCAACACCTTCTGGATGGACTAAATGTGACACTGTTGAAAAGGTGGAATCTGTCTTCTACCAGAAAATGCTTGGGTTCAAAATTAACATGAATCCAAGGTGCACTATAGATTATTGTCCTCTCTCCATGTTTCTTGGACATGAGTTTTTCAACTTTAACCCAGAATGTAAATTAACTTCAGACATCCTGTAAAAGAAGTGCAAAACGCTTCTGCCTGCAGTTACACCAGCTGCAACACAGTTTTGCTTTTTGTGTAGTTTTGAGGGATACCTGTCTGTAGGGTTATGAGACATCCAGGTTTCCCCAGAAATGCCCTCCTTTTGAGAACGTCTGGAGATCCGGATGGCTTTTGAAAACCCGGCAAGCAGTGTGGGCAGGGTTAGGGTGGGATTGGCGGCGTGATTGGAACATGATGGGACAGGAATGGATGGAACTGGGTGGGTCTAGGGGGTCCGGATTTCCAAATGGGTAATCTGGTAACCCTACCTGAGTACACCCCAGCCCTCTCATTCTGGCTCTAGCAGTGCCACCTGGCCTGCTTTAAATAGTATGCAAAATTGGTTGACAGAACACGCTGGGAGTAAGAGTAGACTGCCCTCTTAAACATAGCGGGCTAGGACAAGGTGCACAATATTCCGTACCAGGATATTGCAATTCTGACCCCAGGAAGGGCAGCATCTATCTGGTTTCAGAACCCTCAACCACCTATAAAGCAGGGAACATCCATTCCATACACTCTTTCCCTATCAAAAGCACAGGATATGCCAGGATGTGTCGGGATGTACCAGGATCCTGCAATTCTGACTCTAGGAAGGGCTGCATCTATCTGGATTCAGCACCCATAATCTAATCTAATCCTTAGGTTTGTATACCGCATCATCTCCACGTTCGTAGAGCTCGACGCGGTTTACAGTAGGAGAAATAGGAAGGAACTACAACAGTGGGTTAGAGGTAGAAATGTGAAGAAAATTTAGAGGACTTGGGATGCCAAGATATAAGAGTTTCCTTGATTCCTAAGTTGGAGGGAGACTCACATTTTTTGAGAAAAGCCAGGTTTTCAGATGTTTGCGGAAAACTTGGCGAGAGCTCAAGTTCCAAAGAGGGGAGGTAAGGTTGTTCCAGAACTCAGTGATTTTAAAGTGAAGGGAGGTCCCTAGCTTTCCTGTGTGGGAAATGCCTTTTAGCGAGGGGAAGGATAGTTTTAATTTGTGGGAGGATCTGGTGGTATTAGGGTTTGAGGAATTCCAAGAAAGAGGGATAAAGGGAGGGAGGATACAATATAGGATTTTGAAAGTTAAACAGGCGCATTTATAGTGGACCCCGGCGATTATCGGAAGCCAGTGGAGCTTGGCCAGGAGCGGGGAGACATGGTCAAATTTACTTTTAGCGAAGATGAGCTTGGCCACGGCATTCTGAATCCGTTGGAGTCTGTGGAGGTTTTTCTTAGTTAGGCTTAAGTAGATGGAGTTGCAATAGTCCAATCTGGAGATGATGATGGATTGGACAAGGAGGGTAAAATGTTTTTGATGGAAGCAGGATCTAAATTTCCTCAGCATGTGAAGGCTGAAAAATCATTTTTTTACCTATAAGGCAGAAAACATCCATTCCATGCACTCTTTCCCCATCAGAATCACAGGAAATGCCAGGATGTGCAGGATTTGCAGGATATCCAGGATCTAGCAGGATCTGCCTGGATTCTGCAATTCTGACCCCAGGAAGGGCTGCATCTATCTGATTTCAGCACCCTCAACCACCTATAAGGCAGAAAAACTTCCATTCCATACTCTTTCCCCATCAGAAGCACAGGATATGCCAGGATGTGTCAGGATATACCAGGATCCTGCAATTCTGACCTCAAAAAGGGTTGTTTATACCTGGATTCTGTATCTTTCACAACCTATTAGTGAGGAAACATCTATTCCCTGCACTCTTTCACCATGAAAAGCATAGGACTTGCTAGAATCTTGCTGGATATGCGAGGGTTCTTTAATCTGAATCCAGCTGTCTTACTTCAGCACAGCTAGGGCTGGTATTAAGGGAGGGCATTCATGAAAGCTGCCCAGTGCCCCTCAACTCCAGGGGGGCACTCAGTGAGGGCATCTCTTCCCTTCATCAAGCAATCTCCCTCCCTTTCCATCACCTTTGTGGGCGCTTTTCAGGATCAGTTTTCTCTGAGGGGCCCGGATGCTGCAGCTATTCTCACAAGTCGCGCGCGGCTACTCCAAAGCTTCTCCTCTGACATAAGTCGCCCAGGCGGAAACAGGAAATTGCATCAGAGGAAAAGCTTTGGGGCAGCCATGAGCGACTTGTGATGATGGCTGCCGTGTCCGGACCCCTCTGAGAGAGAGAACTTTGATTCTGAAAAGCGCTTGCCAAGGTGATGGGATGGGAGAAAGATGGCCTGATGAGGGGAAGAGTTTGAGTGGAGCTGAAGAGAAGTGAGGAGGAGAGAGAGAGGGGAGCATACGCTGAAAAGAATTGGAGATAGAAGGTAATACAGTCACTGGATGGACATGGGGAAAGGAGAGAGGGAAACAGACACTGAAGGGAAGTGGGGAGGAGAGAAAGGGGAGCAGACGCTGAAAGTGGAGAGAGAGGGAACAGACAATGGAAGTAAGTGGGGAGGAGCGAAAGGGGAGCTGACTGGATGGGAGGGGAGCAAGAGGGGAACAGAGGCTGGATGGAAGTGGAGAGGAGAGAGAGGGGAGCAGACTCTGGAAAGAATTGGAGAGGAGAGAGAAAGCACATACTGTATGGAAGGAGGGGATAAAGAAAAAAGGGCGCATGCTGGATTGGGGGAAGAGATTAGAGTTAGTGAGATACTGGAAGGGGTGAGGGAAAGAGGTGGCAAGTTGTAGGTAAACACAATAAAAGGGAAATTGAGGACTGGAAAGTAAGTAGATAAAAGGTAGAAAACAAATTGAGAAGGAAGAGCAGAAAAGAAAAGGAAAGGGAGAAGAGAGAGAGATACCAAGGTAGGGGGGGGAGGGAAGGAGGAGAGAAATGCTAAAAACCACCTGGGGGAGGGTGGGAGAGATGGAAGGGAAGAAGACAGAGATGCCAGACCATGGGGAGAGTGGAGGGGAGAAGATGGGTGCCAGACCAATGAGGAGGGAGGGGGAGGCAGACAGTTTCTTGAAGAGGCATAGAAAGAAAGCAGATGCCATATGGAAGAGGCAAAGATAGGGCAGACAGTGGATGGAAGGAAGAGAATGATGAGAAGATGAGGAAAACAGAAACCAGACAACAAAGGCAAAAATAAATTTCTATTTGTTTTATTTGTTTATGGAAAGAAGGTGACCCTGTTTATTGGACTAATTTTATTACATTTTTTACTAATTCACAGACCATAACTCCTTTCCTCAGGACAGGACAGGGATACTGTATAGTTTACTGACCTGAAGAAAGAGGTTTTAACCTATGAATGCCAATTGAGAAATGTATTAGTCTAATAAAATAGCAGGCACTAAATTTTCTTCCTGCCATGTCCCATGCCTCCTACTCAAATGCAAAATATAAATTGGTGGGCTTCCCAGAGCGCTGCCAGCTGAAGATCTCTTCCTTTAGGAAGGAAAGAGGGATTTTGGAGGTTGCATAGAAGAAAAATTGTACACTGGCACTGGTATGGTAATCTTTGTTATTTGTTTTGAATTTTAAAATAAAAGTAAAAAAGAAATAAAGTGGAAATAAAGAAGTAAATAAAAAAATGGGTAAGTATATGGGGTGGGGCAGAGGGCCTTGACAAATTAATCCTGCCCTGGCTGGAGTGTGGGAAGAGGGGAATTTGTTATACGGGGTGGAGGGAATGGTTAAGAGAGAGAGAGAGGGAATAAGTTGGATTTTGAATTTATAAACTAGTAAGGGAGAAAGGCAGACATACGGAGAGGCAGAGGGAGAAGAGAGATGCTGTGGATAATGGGGGGAAGGCAGGGCGGATATTTATGAGATCAACAAGTGCATAGGAAGAACAGATATGCTGGACATCAAGGTATCCTGGAAAAAAGATGCAGGAAATTGAAGAAGGGAATGGAGAAGAGACATAATGGAGATCATGAACGAGAGAGAGATGCATCCCTCAGAGAGAAAACTTTGATTCTGAAAAGCACCTGCGAAGGTGATGGGAAGGGAGGAAGAAGGCCTGATGAGGGGAAGAGATGCCCAGACTGTGGGACCCCCAGGAGCTGTGGTGCCCAGGGCAGCTTCCCTGTTTGCCCTCCCCTAACGCCGGCCCTGGCTGTGCTGAGTGAAGACAGCTGAACTCAGATTATGGAACCCTGCAAGATTAGTACTGTGACTCCACCTGCCCTGGAACTGAAGAACCGGTATACTACCCTGGAAGAGGAGGAGATGAGAGCATCCCAGGGAGAGTAAGGACCAAAGCTTGAAATCCCCAAAATTGCTGGATCCGTGACCACTAGGAGATGTAAGGTGGTGGTGGTTGGCAATTACCTTCTGAGGTGTACAGAGCGTCCATATGCAAACCAGACATGATGTCCCAGGAGCTACGCTGTCTGCCTGGTGCTGAAATCCAAGATGTTACGGAGAGTTTGCCGAGACTCATCAAGCCTCTTCAAAACTATTATCCGATGCTGCTCATCCATGTTGGCACTTATGAGTATACCAGGTACCCCTGAAAATGTATCAAAAGTAACTGTATTTCTGGGAGAGAAGATGAAGCAGTCAAGTATGCAGGTGGTATTCTTGTCCATCCTCCCTGTCGAGAGTAAAAAAGTCCAGGACAGAGAAGCTTACTTCTCGGAGATGAATGCGTGGCTATGTGGATGGTGTCGGAGAGAGTTTTGGCTTCCTGGACAATGTGATGATTTTCTAAGGGCTACTAAGCAGGGATGGTATGCATCTATCAAAGAAGGGAAGAAGTATCTTCGGCAGCAGGCTGGCTAATCTACTGAAGAGGGCTTTAAACCAGAAGCAATGGGTGAGTATAAGCCCTCAGGTAAATAAATAAAAAAAAAAAAATTTTTTTTTCTTCTCTCCACTTTCTTCTTCTCTATCCTTTCAGCTTCTCACTCTTCTCTCTCTACTCTTTCAACTAGCTGCACGCCGAAAGCCACTCTCAACCACCGAGGGACCGCAGGAGCAAAGAGAAGGATATGGAGGCTACAGGAACCCAGCAGAGCTACCCAGTTTACTGCGTCGAGTGTCATATGTATGACTACCTCCCCTCCGGGAGGCGGGCATACATATGCGGTCGGTGTCAGGAACTGGAAAGCCTGAGGATGGAGGGCGGCAGATTGAGGGTCAAGGTCCAGGAACTGGAGGGACTGGAGGGACTGCGCGACACAGAGGAGACGAGCTGGTCAACCAAGGACACAGACGGAGCTGGCCTCATTGTGGACCAGGTGAGGGACCTCGAGAGATTCATCGAGGAGGCCTATAGGAAGGCGGGAGGACAGGACCAGCAGCTGCACAGACGGATGTCGGCAGACGAGACCCAGGATCCACAAGGCGACACCGAGGAAGGACCTAGCGGAGGAACCACGCAAGAGGAGGAGACCGTGACTCACCGAGACCCCGAGGGTGAGACACCACACTACACCGAGGACACGGACCTGAGACAGAGGAGGTTGCTGAGGAAAGGGAAGTCTGCTATTGTGGTGGGAGACTCGATCTTGAGAGAGGTAGATAGTCACGTAGCTGGAGGAAGGGAGTACCGGCTAGTGACTTGTCTCCCAGGGGCCAAGACACGAGACGTCACTGATAGGATCGAGAGGATCCTGGACGGAGCAGAGGCAGAGGAGACTGTGGTGATAATCCACGTCGGAACAAATGATGTGAGCCGGAGGAACTTCAGCATGGCCACGCTGACTGACCAGTTCAGGGTCCTGGGACGAAAACTGAAGCGGAGTACCCGGAGGATAGCATTCTCAGAGATCCTGCCTGTACCGAGAGCAGATGCAAAGAGGCAGGCAGACATCCAGGCTGTGAATGCATGGTTGAGGAGATGGTGCCAGGAGGAGGGCTTCCACTTTGTAAGGAACTGGACGTCCTTCTGGGGGAAGAGTAAGCTCTACCGGCGGGACAGCCTGCACCTGAGCACAGAGGGAACTAGACTACTGGCTGCCAATGTGAGGAAGGAGATCGAGAGGGCTTTAAACTGAGGAGAGGGGGAAAGCCGACAGCTGATCTGATGTTGACGCTTCGGACAACAGTATCCAGAACAGATGCTGAACGGGCTGACTGCACGGAGGAAGTAGAGAGACCAGTGGATCTTATGATCAGACAGCGAGGGAAACAACAGGTAAAGGGAGCTTGCTGGGAAGAGACTAAAGGGCATGGAGACACAGGGGGACTGGGTGGCGCGAGGGCGAAAGCTGAGGGTATCATAGGGGCTACACAAGGCGAGGGGGATCGAACAGAGGCAGGGGCCCAGGAGGGGGCAAGAAAACCCAGAGGAAAAGCGGGGAAGTGGGGTGGCGGAAATGTGGGGAAGCTGAAAGCTACGAGGGTAAAGGCTGAGGGCAAAGCAGAAGTACAGGGAACAGGAGAGGCAGGACCCACAAGAAGGGGGGAGGCATAGCACTATATATAAAAGACTCTATCTACTCAGTCGGGATGGATATGGCAACGAAGGCAGAAGGGCTGGAATCGCTATGGGTCAAATTGCCGGGAAACAAGGGTGCAGACATAAAACTGGGGCTGTATTATCGCCCACCTGGTGCGCCGGAAGGAGTCGGACACGACTTGGAAGCTGAACTGAGACAGGAGTGCAGGACTGGAAGTGTAACAGTGATGGGGGACTTCAACTACCCGGGGATAGACTGGAGTACGGGTCACTCCAACTGCACTAGGGAAACAGGATTTGTAGAAGCTGTGAGGGACTGCTTTATGGAGCAACTGATCAGGGAACCGACGCGGGGGAGTGCTACTCTTGACCTCATCCTGAACGGATTAGGAGGGCCTGCAAGAGGGGTAGAAGTGGGAGGACCACTAGGCAACAGTGACCACAATGCGATCAGATTCACTTTAGAAAGGGGGACACCCATAGTAAGGAGGACCGCAACAACTGCGCTCAACTTCAAGAAGGGGAACTATGTTGCTATGAGGGAAATGGTGGGGAGGAAGCTCAGAAACATCTTTAGGATGGAGACTGTGGAAAGCGCCTGGACCCTATTCAGGGACACCCTGCAGGAAGCACAAAAAAAGTACGTCCCCAGTTTCAGGAAAGGCTGCAAGAACAAGCGGTCAAAGGACCCGATTTGGATCTCAGCAGAAGTAAAGAGGGCAATAAACGACAAAAAAGTATCCTTCCGGAGATGGAAAAAGGATCCAACGGAGGAAAATCACCAGGCGCACAGGAAATGCCAAAAAGAATGCCACCGAGAGGTTAGAAAAGCAAAAGGGAAATACGAAGAGGGGCTGGCCAGGGAGGCGAAAAACTTCAAGGCATTCTTCAGTTACGTAAAGGGGAAACGACCAGCGAGAGAGGAGGTGGGGCCGTTGGACGATGGGGATAGGAGGGGAGTGATTAAAGAGGATAAAGAGGTAGCTGAGAGGCTGAACACGTTCTTCTCGTCGGTTTTCACGAGAGAAGACACATCTAATATACCGGACTCAGAGGAGCTCATGAGTGGGGAACAGGCTGAGAAATTGGAGCATATAGAGGTAAGTAAGGAGGATGTCCTCAAACAGATAGACAGGTTAAAATGCGGCAAATCACCGGGTCCGGACGGGATCCACCCGAGGGTTCTGAAGGAGCTAAGACAAGAAATAGCGGGCACAATCCAGCATGTTTGTAACCTATCCTTGAAAACTGGAGAGGTACCAGAGGACTGGAAATTGGCGAATGTCACACCTATCTTCAAAAAGGGATCGAGGGGTGACCCCGGGAACTACAGGCCGGTGAGCCTGACTTCAATTATAGGGAAGATGGTGGAAGCTATGATAAAGGACGGCATTTGCGAGCACATTGAGAGAAATGGCCTACTGAGAACAAGCCAGCACGGATTCTGTAAGGGAAGGTCATGCTTAACGAACCTTCTGTACTTCTTTGAGGGAATAAGCAGTCGGGTGGACAATGGGGAACCCATCGACATCATTTACCTCGATTTTCAAAAGGCTTTCGACAAGGTGCCACATGAAAGGCTGCTTAGGAAGCTGTGGAACCACGGGGTGGGAGGGGATGTGCACCGATGGATAGAGCACTGGTTGTCGGGTAGACTGCAGAGGGTCGGAGTGAAGGGCCAATATTCTGACTGGCGGGGAGTCACGAGCGGTGTGCCGCAGGGATCGGTGCTGGGGCCGTTACTCTTCAACATATTTATCAATGATCTGGAAAAGGAGGCAAAGTGCGAGGTTATAAAATTTGCAGACGATACCAAACTGTGCGGCAGGGTTAGCTCCAGGGAGGAGTGTGAGGACCTGCAAAGGGACCTAAACAAGCTGGAAGACTGGGCGAACAAATGGCAAATGCGCTTTAACGTGGAAAAATGCAAGGTCATGCATATAGGGAAAAAAACCCCGTTGTTCAACTACAAATTGGGGGGGGCATTGTTGGGAGAAAGCAGTCTTGAGAGAGACTTGGGAGTGCTGGTGGATGCATCACTGAAGCCATCTGCACAGTGCGCAGCGGCCTCAAAAAAAGCCAACAGGATGCTGGGCATCATAAAAAGGGGCATAACAACCAGGACGAGGGAAGTCATCTTGCCACTGTATCGAGCGATGGTGCGTCCGCATCTGGAATATTGCGTTCAATATTGGTCGCCGTACCTCAAGAAGGACATGGCGGTACTCGAGAGAGTCCAAAGGAGAGCAACGAAACTGGTAAGAGGGCTGGAACACTGCCCATATGCCGAGAGGTTGGATAGGCTGGGGCTCTTCTCTCTGGAAAAAAGGAGGCTCAGGGGTGATATGATAGAGACCTTCAAGATCATGAGGGGCATAGAGAGGGTGGATAGGGACAGATTCTTCAGGCTGAAGGGGACAACAGGTACGAGGGGGCATTCGGAGAAACTGAAGGGAGATAGGTTCAAAACGAATGCAAGGAAGTTTTTTTTCACCCAAAGGGTCGTGGACACTTGGAATGCGCTACCGGAGGACGTGATTGGGCAGAGTACGGTACAAGGATTCAAACAGAGACTGGACGGATTCCTGAGGGATAAAGGGATCGTGGGATACTGAGAAAGCTAACCAGAAAATAAGTATAGAAACCCGACCAGGTCGTGCATGTGCAAGACCGGAGGGCTAGGACTTTGATGGGAAGATAGGACTCAATAGGAAACCAAGGTGGCATGGGGGCCCCTTCTGGTGATTGGACAGGTCGTGACCTGTTTGGGCCGCCGCGGGAGCGGACTGCTGGGCAGGATGGACCTATGGTCTGACCCGGCGGAGGCACTGCTTATGTTCTTATGTTCTTACTGTATACCTCTACACCAATGGTCTCAAACTCACGGCACGGGGGTCACATGCGGCCTGCCAGGTACTATTTTGAGGACCTCAGTATGTTACCATTCTTCTGGAACATTGTCTGCCTCACTGCTGTAACCTCACGCAAGCACTTTCCTGCATCTGTATGCAATTGTGAGGTAGAGTGGAGAGGACAATCGCGTACAGGCACAGGAAAGCGATTGTGTGAAGTTACAGCAGTGAGACGGGCAACGTTCCAGAACGTAAGGTAACCATTGGAGGCAGTGCAACTTGTGCATGTGTACGTAATCTCATGAACTCTTGCAAAATTTGGCACCTATCCTTGCGGTGACTGCTTGATGTAAGATGGTGGTTGTGTCCCGGTACTGGAGGAGGTGAGAGCTGAAGGTGGTTGCAGATGCAACCATCGGACACTTAAGGCACAAGTTTTCCAGGCACAAGTCGGATATTGATTCTCCCCTCTACAAAAAAGCCTAGAGGACTACACCAAAATCTTGTTTCTTGCAGTTGATACTTTAGAATCTAAATCACAATTTTGCATGATTTAAAAACTCTTTATAGTTTATAAATCTTTCCTTAATTGCTTCTGATAATTTCAGCTATACACAGCTGAAAGCAGTGCAACATGCAGAAAGTGAAAAACTCTCTAAACTTCACTTTCTGCATGTTGCACTGCTTTCAGTTGTGTATAGCTGAAATTATCAGAAGCAATTAAGGAAAGATTTATAAACTATAATGAGTTTTAAATCATGCAAAGTTGTCATTTCTTTAATATGATATTAACTATTTTTTCTGTGGCCCTCCAAGTACCTACCAATCCAAAATGTGGCCCTGCAAAGGGTTTGAGTTTGAGACCGCTGCTCTACATGGATAGGAAAAGGGGGCAATGTCTGGAAAGCAGTATATACTAATGTTTGAAGTATGGAAAACAGGATTCTGGATCTAGAAGCTGTGATTGAAGAAGATGAGTTGGATATAGTGGTGATCACGGAAACCCATGACTGGGATGTAGTTATACTGGGCTATAATCTGTTCAGGAGAGACACGATAGGAAGAAAAGGAAGGGGAGTAGCATTATATGTTAAAGATCTTATTAAAGCCACACAATTGTAGGATCTGCAGGGCAAGGAAGAGGCAGGGCAGATTTATTTCTTCGAGGGCCCCTAGGCACACAAGTACACTAGAGAGCTGCACGGGAACGGGACGACGGGAATCCCGCGGGACCCGCGGGTTCCCCCTTCGGCTCACGGGGATCCCGTGGGGACGCCCCCTAGGGTCACGGGAATCCCATGGGGACGCCCCCTAGGGTCGCGGGGATCCCGTGGGGACGCCTTCGAGGGTCGCGGGGTTCCTGCGGAGCTGGATGTACTCAGTCACGCGGCTCTTCTTCTCTCTACCTGCTCTGCTTGCAGCACAGAGCCGAACGGAAGTCTTCCTGACGTCAGCGCTTACGTTGGAGGGGAGGGAGGGCTTAAACAAAGCCCTCCCTCCCTCCGACGTCAGCGCTGACGTTGGGAAGACTTCAGTTCGGCTCTGTGCTGCAGGCAGGGCAAGTAAGGAGGAGAGTAGCCTCGCGGTTCGAGTGAGTGGCTACCAAGGGAGGGGGCGGTCCACCCCAGTTGCAGCACAGCCGGTCAGGTCCCCTTACTTTTGTGCCACTTCCCCGACCGACCGACAACTGCCCCGGTCCGACAATCCTCCCTGCCCTGTAGCCGCAAATCTAAATTACCTTCTTATCCCAGGACAAGCAGGCATGATATTCTCACATGTGGGTGACGTCATCTACGGAGCCCCGATGCGGAAGCATTTTCAAGCAAACTTGATTGAAGATTTAAGTTTGCTCTGCTGCTCCACGCATGCGTGCCTTCCTGCTCCACTAGGGGGTGCATCCCCTCGTGGTCTCCAGTTCAAAATTTTCCGCGAGCCTAGAAGCCGTGTTTTTCAGGCTCTGCCCCAACTGCCTTCTAGCACCGCGATTTTTTCTTGTTTTTTCACGATTAAGTCGCTGTGCGCGAATTCTTTATCTTTTTACTTGATTCCTGCTTCGTTTTCGACGACCCGGAGGCTTCCGGGTCCCCGTGGCCGCGTGGCTAATCGAGCCACGGCTACTTTCGATTTAATGTCCCGGCCTTTGACCGGCTTTAAAAAGTGCACCCGGTGCGAGCGGCTTCTTTCTCTCACAGATCCGCATCGCCGGTGCATCCTCTGTCTGGGGGCGGCTCATCCAACCGACTCCTGCCCCCAGTGCGCTAATTTCCAAAACCGGGCCCTCCGCCGAAGAAAAGCCCGCATGGCGGATCTCTTCACCCTGGACCAACCCTCCACCTCGGCCTCGACTTCGGCCCCGGATACCTCGGCATCGCCTCGAGACTCGACCCCGAAGTCCTCGGGACAACAGAAAGCCTCGGCCCCGGGTAAGTCCCCTCTTCCCTCTTCAGGTTCTGTAACAGCGAAGAAGCCAGCCTCGGGGACAACGTCGACGCATGGCGGAAGCCCCATGCTTACAGCCCCGACTAAGCCCTCCAAGCCTTCGGGCCGTGCCTCCACCACACGGGAATACTCTGATACGAGGTCGCCCCCGGTGGAGTGCACCGAGGCAGTGGACATGCCTTCGATGCTGTCCGTGCCCGTCTTCCAGGACCTACTCCGAGCGATGATCACGTCGGAGCTGTCCGCTGCAATGGCCCAGTTTCAATCGGCCTCGACCTCGAATGTGCCAGACCAACCTGAGCCCCGCACCGAACAACCTCGAGGAAAGGTGCGCAATCCTCGCCGCATCCCATCCTCCTCGGACTCCTCGCCGAGGCGCCCGAGACGTTCCCCCTCCACAGACCGCCGAGGGGCAAAACGTCGGGCTAAAACGACAGAAACCTCGAACCGCCGTACCTCCAATAAGGCCCGAGGTTCACCAACTCTACGAGGCCGTTCTCCCACACCTCGTACGGGACCACTAAGGGTGGCTGAGTTATCACTCTCCAACCCGCGCATCCTCCGAACTCCACCTCGGACGTATTCTCCGAGGGAGTCCGGATCGAGGTCACCAATCCGACATCGTCTCCGAGGGGCTCCTCGAGACGCCGAAGATCGACAACCCCGGAACACTCTCACAGTGCTTCCCCAGTCTCGGAGCATGGATCAGAGCATGAACCTCGATACTCGAGGGAAGCCTCCCCATCCTTCTCCAACCGACGAAGGTCTCGTTCCCCGACCCCGCACGGGGCCCCGGGGACATCTCGCCCATCCTTCACTCGCTTTGTCCAGGACATGGGCCACGCATTGGACTTAAACCTCCAGTCCGACTCCAGATACTCTAAGGAGTACCTGGCGGAACTGGATATGCCATCACTGCCCAGAGAGTCCCTTCGCTTACCACCTAACCCGGTACTCCAACAGGCCTTTTTTAGGAACCTGGAGACCCCCTACATGGTCATGGCCGTACCCTCCAAAATGGAGGCCAAGTACCGCACAGTACCTTACCCGGGATTCGAGCAACCACAGCTCTCCCACCAATCGCTGCTAGTAGAATCCTCCTTGAAAAATGCTCACCCGTCCCGGGTCTCAGCAGCGGTCCCCCCAGGCCGAGAAGGCCAAACCCTGGACAAGTTCGGCAGGAGACTATATCAAAACGCAATGATGGCCTCTAGGGTGCAAAGCTACACTTTCACCTTCACATCCTACCTCAAACACCTCATTGGACTATTGAGAGCCTTTGAGACTGACCTACTGGCCTCCCGGCAAGGAACGTTCGGCCTGCTTTTAGAGTCCCTCTCCAACCTGCGCCTTCATCTATTCCACGCGGCCTACGATGGCTTTGAACTCTCCTCCAGAGAAGCAGCCTTCGCTATCGCCATGCGCCGACTAGCTTGGCTGCGCCTGGTCGACATGGACCCCAACTTACAGGACCGTTTGGCTAACCTCCCCTGCGTGGGAAAGGAATTGTTCGATGACACTATCGAGGCGGCTACAAAACGCCTCTCCGAACATGAACGCTCGTTTGCCTCCCTTGTCCGGCAAAAGCCCAAACCGCCAGCGTCCAGGCCGTATAGGGCCCCTCCGCGCCGCTACCCACAAAAGTCCACCCCTGTCTTCTCGCGGCCCCCACCCAGGCGTCCGCAAGCCCACCACAGGGCCATGCCCAAGTCCCAACCGCCTGCGACCACCAAACCATCCCCGTCCTTTTGACGGGACACGCGGAAGGGGGCGGGCCCCCTCCGCCATAGTCCCAGGCCTCCTTCCCATCGGGGGTCGACTCAAAGCCTTTTACCCTCGCTGGGAACAAGTCACGTCGGACGCATGGGTCCTTGGCGTGATCTCATCAGGGTACTCTCTCAACTTTCGGGCCATTCCCCCGGACAACCCCCCAAGGAATTGCCCTCCCAACCGGACCCAGCTATCCCTACTCCTCTCCGAAGCTCGAGACCTGCTTCACCTGAGAGCAGTGGAGAAGGTTCCCCCCGACCAACGGGGGAAAGGCTTCTACTCCCGTTACTTCCTGGTACCGAAAAAAACGGGAGACCTACGCCCAATACTAGACTTGAGACGCCTCAACAAATTCCTGGTACGGGAAAAATTTTGGATGCTCTCACTACCGACACTTTACCCCCTGATCGACGAGGGCGACTGGCTCTGCTCCCTCGATCTCAAGGAGGCGTACACACATGTCCCAGTGCACCCCACTCACCGCAAGTTCTTGCGTTTCCAGGTAGGGGACTGGCACCTACAATACCGAGTCCTCCCCTTCGGACTAGCATCATCACCTCGGGTCTTCACCAAGTGCCTCGTGGTGGTAGCAGCAACCTTACGTTCCCAGGGCCTCCAGGTATTCCCCTACCTGGACGACTGGCTAATCAAAGCCCCGTCCAGGGAAGGGGTTATCTCAGCGACCCAACAGACTATTACCTACCTACAAAGTCTGGGGTTCGAAATAAACTTCCCAAAATCTCAACTACGCCCCTCGCAGTCCCTACAGTTCATCGGGGCCACGCTGGACACGGTTCGCCTCCGTTCCTTCCTCCCCCCTCCGCGCCTGGAGGCGTTAGTAAGTCTGAGCCGAAGGATCTCCCTGCTGACCTCGGTATCAGCTCGACAGATGATGACCCTCCTGGGCCACATGGCCTCCACCGTCCATGTCACACCCTTCGCCCGCCTCCATCTGAGAATCCCTCAATGGACCCTGGCGTCTCAATGGCGTCAAGACCGGGACCCGATCGACCGCCCCGTGACAGTGACTCCTTCATTGCAACGATCGCTCCGCTGGTGGGCCGACTCTTCAAATCTTTCCAAAGGTTTGCTCTTCCTCACCCCACCCCACAGCAAGGTACTCACCACGGACTCGTCAGAGTACGCTTGGGGAGCCCATCTGGACGGCCTACGCACCCAAGGAATGTGGTCAGCACAAGACCGTCGCTGCCACATCAACGTGCTAGAACTTCGGGCCATCTACCTCGCAGCTGTAGCCTTCCAACATCTGCTCCACGACTGAGTGGTTCTCATCCGAACCGACAACCAGGTAGCGATGTACTACGTAAACAAACAAGGGGGGACAGGATCTTGGTCCCTTTGTCGGGAAGCCCTGCGCCTCTGAAAATGGGCAATCTCCAACAACACCTTCCTTCGAGCGGTGTACATACAAGGAGAACAAAACTGCCTGGCGGACAGACTCAGCCGCCTCCTCCAGCCACACGAGTGGTCACTACACTCTCAGACCCTACGAGGAGTGTTCGAACGGTGGGGGACACCTCAAATAGACCTGTTCGCGTCCCCTCACAACCACAAGCTGCCTCTCTTCTGCTCCCGGATATACTCCCCGGACCGGCTCGAGGCCGACGCCTCGACTGGGAGGGAAGGTTCCTGTACGCGTTCCCGCCGTTTCCTCTGATACTGCGGACGCTTGTCCACCTGAAAACAGTACAAGCCACCCTGATTCTGATTGCCCCTCGCTGGCCACGCCAGCCGTGGTTTTCCCTTCTACTTCAACTCAGTGTCAGAAATCCACTGCCTCTGCCTCTGTTTCCCTCTCTACTGTCACAGGGTCAGGGTTCACTGTTACATCCCAATCTTCAATCTCTTCATCTGA
This sequence comes from Geotrypetes seraphini, assembly GCF_902459505.1. NCBI lineage: Eukaryota > Metazoa > Chordata > Amphibia > Gymnophiona > Dermophiidae > Geotrypetes > Geotrypetes seraphini. The sequence continues at coordinate 411,066,437 of NC_047084.1, read as the reverse complement.
ATGCTTGGTTTCTCTCCCCCTGACTGCTCTCCCCGTGTCTCAATCAGTCAAGGAGATATTGGAGGCCTCTAGAAAAACCTCGACGAGAACCTGGTACTCCCAAAAGTGGACCAGATTCTCAACCTGGTGCTCCTCCCACGGCCAGGACCCGATGTCGGTCCCCGTCCCCCTGGTCCTTGACTATCTACTTCAACTATCTCATTCCAGCCTAAAGACCAACTCTATTCGAGTACACCTCAGTGCGATTGCGGCCTTTCATCAGCCCCTGGAAGGGAAAGCCCTCTCGCTCCATCCCTTAGTCACTCGCTTCATGAAGGGCCTGCTGAACGTCCACCCCCCTCTCAAACCTCCCCCGGTGGTTTGGGACCTTAACGTGGTTCTGGCTCAACTAATGAAACCTCCATTTGAGCCACTAGACAAATGCCATCCAAAATTCCTCACTTGGAAGGTAATTTTCTTACTCGCGCTCACGTCCGCACGGCGGGTTAGTGAGCTACAAGCTCTGGTAGCGGATCCACCCTTCACGGTATTCCATCACGACAAGGTGGTACTCCGCACCCATCCAAAGTTCCTACCTAAAGTAGTGTCTGATTTCCATCTCAATCAGTCCATCGTCTTACCCGTGTTTTTTCCCAAGCCCCACTCTCACCCCGGAGAAGTGGCGCTCCACACTCTTGACTGCAAAAGAGCGTTGGCCTTTTACCTCCAACGCACTCAGCCACACCGGAAAGTCCCACAACTGTTCTGTCCTTTGACCCAAACCGGTTAGGCCACCCAGTTTCCAAACGCACCTTGTTCAACTGGTTGGCCGATTGCATCTCCTTTTTCTACGCTCAGGCTGGTCTCGCGCTGCATGGTCGAGTAACGGGACACAAAGTCCAAGCGATGGCAGCCTCCGTAGCGTTCCTCAGGTCCAAACCTATTGAGGAAATCTGCAAGGCTGCCACATGGTCTTCGGTTCATACCTTCACCTCCCACTACTGTCTGGACTCCCTGTCCAGAAGCGATGGCCGGTTCGGCCAATCGGTATTGCGAAATCTATTTGCTTAAATTGCCAACTTCCCTCCATCCCTCTTCAGTAAGCTTGGAGGTCACCCACATGTGAGAATATCATGCCTGCTTGTCCTGGGATAAAGCACAGTTACTTACCGTAACAGGTGTTATCCAGGGACAGCAGGCATATATTCTCACAACCCGCCCACCTCCCTGAGGTTGGCTTCTTGGCTAGTTAAGTGAACTGGAGACCACGAGGGGATGCACCCCCTAGTGGAGCAGGAAGGCACGCATGCGTGGAGCAGCAGAGCAAACTTAAATCTTCAATCAAGTTTGCTTGAAAATGCTTCCGCATCGGGGCTCCGTAGATGACGTCACCCACATGTGAGAATATATGCCTGCTGTCCCTGGATAACACCTGTTACGGTAAGTAACTGTGCTTTACAGCAGCTGTAAGAAGGTAATTTAGATTTGTGGTTAAGGGCAGGGAGGTTTGTCGGACCGGGGCTGTTGTCGGTCGGTTGGGGAAGCGCCACAAAAGTAAAGGGACCTGGCCGGCTGTGCTGCACCCGGAGCGGTAGAGAAGGAGGGGGGAGAAGGACGCTGAAAGCACTGAAGACGAAGGGGTGGAGAAGGACGCTGAAAGGCCATGGGGAAGACGGGCAGGGGGGGAAGGACTCTGAAAGCACTTGTGGAAGACAAAGGGGTGGAGAAGGACGCTGAAGGTGGGGAAGGACTCTGAAAGCACTTGTGGAAGACAGAGAGGGGAGAAGGATGCTGAAAGCACATGGGGAAGACAAAGGGGTGGAGAAGGACGCTGTAAGGACATGGGGAAGACGGGGGGGAGAAGGATGCTGAAAGGACATGGGGAAGCAGAGGGGGCGAAGGACACTGAAAGCACATGTGGAAGACAGAGGGGGGAGAAAGACGCTGAAAGAAAATGGGGAAGAGAGAGTGGGGAGAAGACGCTGGAAGGGAAGAAGACAGAGATGCCAGACTATGGGGGGAGCGGAGAGAAGAAGATGGGTGCTAGACCAATTTGGAAGGGGGAAGAAAGAGAGAGGCACAGTAACAGAGCAAATGGAAGATGCAGAAGGAAGAGAGACAGTGGATGGAAGGAATTGAATGAGAACATGAGGAAAGCAGAAACCAGGCAACAAAGGTAGGGAAAGAATTCTATTTCTTTGTTTTTTGTTTTTTTTTTTGCTTCAGGATAAAGTAGTATATTAGTTGTGTTGATAAAAATTTATAAACATTAGAGGCTCTGGTTGAAACCCGTTTACAAAGTATGTATTCTTCCCAATTAATATTTTCAAATTAATAAAGTCTTTTTGTTATTTGTAAATGGGTTTCTACCAGAGCCTTTAATTCAGTAGCATAATTAAATGAAATAACTATTTCTGAAGTTTATAGGGACGGGCGGGGACGGAGGGGATTTCTCACGGGGACGGGTGGGGACGGAGGGGATTCCTCGCGGGGACGGGTGGGGATGGAGGGATTCCTCACGGGGACAGGTGGGATTCCTCACGGGGACGGGTGGGACTTTGGCGGGGACGGATGGGATTGCTGTTCCCGCGCAACTCTCTAAAGTACACTTGGCCCCCTATCCCTGCCCATGCCCCACCCATGCCCTGCCCCGCCCCCAAGGAAGAGTCTAGTTAATCTAATCATGTATTTGGTATAACTTATGGGCAGACTGGACGGACCGTTCAGGTCTTTATCTGCCATCATTTACTATGTTACTATATTAAACACGACATCCCCATCTACCAACCCGTCTACAGCCAGCGTTCCCTAGACAGGAGGATCACCTACCTGCCTGCAGCTTCCGCCCTCCCTGGATCCCGTGACACAATCCCTGGGCAGATCCTCACTTACCTGCAGCTTGCCTTGATCTCCAGGCTGTAACCAGCCAAAGACACCACCGCAGGATTCACTTTAAAATCTAGTCCTCCCCAGAGCAGCCCGCGGAACTGTGCCCTGTGCCACTTCTAGCCACTGCCTCCTCCTCCTCCTGCCCTGTACGGCAGCCACTGCCCCCTTCTCGCTGCTGCCAATCAATGGTATTACTATTTATTATTTTTAATTAGTAGCACAGAGAGAGAGAGGGGAGATGCCGATGTCACAAGTGTGTCATTTTTTTTCCAAGGGAAAAAGCAAAACCTCAGCACAGTGGCCTACCCAGCATATGGGACACCCGGGGCCCATAATTTTTTTGATACCCCCATCTGTATGAAAAACATGATTTTTAGAAACAATTCACACGTCGCACAAGAGTGAACCTAGAAAAACTGCAGTGAGCAGTACAACATCAATACACCCATTGTAAAACTAAACAAGCTAGACTAGTACAGATCAATCCTGCACAGTCAATCCTTTTTTTTAATTTATCAATTTTCAAATAAACAGTCAAGTATATACTAGTACAGAAAGGAGTGGCATTAAAGAAAAATACACATTCCAAGTAAATATTAATTATAATCAAGGCAAAAATAATCATAATCTCCTCCTCAAGTCCTCAATTCATAAATCCAAGATGTAAAGCAGTGAGCCAATAAGAAAATCATAGTAATATAAAGAAAAATGAAAAACAGGGATACTGATAGCTGAGGAAGTGACCAGATCAAACAATGAGCACTCATATTGTTATTGTTGTCCCAGCTTTCAGGTGTGCAGCTGACAGAAAGGTTGTCAGTTGTATAGGATCAAAGAAAACATATTTTTGCTTTTGATATAATATCACACATTTGCATGGGTGTCTTAAAAAGAAGAAGGCTCCAAGAGCAATAACTCCCGGCTTCAAAATCAAAAATTCATGGCGACGCTTCTGGGTGTCTCATGCCAGATCCGGAAATATTTGTATTTTAAATCCCAAAAATTCTTTTGACTTGTTTTTAAAGTAAAGTCTCAGCAACCAGTTTTTATCTGGTGCCAAGATAACAGTAAGAAGTAAAGTTGCAGATGTCGCAATTTCCTTATCCGACTGTTGGACCTCTGATGATGATTGTTGTGGTTCTTGATGTTGTCCTTCAACCCTTCATGTGGGCAGATAATAAACCTGAGCAAAAGGTGGAAGAAATTCTTCTGATATACCCAATATTTCTATCATATACTTTTTCATCATTTCTCTCGGAGGTATTGTTGCCACTCTAGGGAAGTTAATTAACCTGAGATTATTATTGCGAGAAAGATTGTCCAAAGCTTCCAATTTTCTTCTCATATTCATATTGTCTCTCATTAATGTTTCATTAAGTCAATCCTAACAGAAAACCATGTCTTTCGAACACACAGAACACAGAAAACACCTTCACCTAGTATGGAATATGTAATCACAAATTAACCCCTCCCCCTTTTACAAAATTGTAGTGTGGTTTTTAGCCTTGATGGTAACAGCTCAGGTGCTCATAGAATTCTGAGCATTGGAGCTGTTACCACCACGGCCAGCAGTAAAAAATGCTCTATAGTTTTGCAAAAGGGGGGATAAAATAGAAATACATAGACAAAGGTTAAATTGAACCACCAAGAAGCTGAACTCTGCAAAAAATGCAGCACCACAGAAACAGCGATGCATCTCCCCTATAGCAAAAAAAACAAACAAACAAAAAAACATTTTTTCTACAGTGTCTTATCTGGTTTCTGCTTTCCTCATCTTCTTGTCACTCTCTTCATTTCATCCACTGTCTACCCTCTTTCTGCCCCTTCTATATGGCATCTTCTCTCCCTTCACCCCCATTGGTCTGGCATCTCTTTCCTCTCCTTCCCTTCCCTCTTCCACACCCCCAAGGTCTGGTATTTCACTCTCTACTCTCCCTTCCCCCCACATCCATCAGCATCTGCCCCCTTTCTTTCCCTCCAACCCAATTCTCTCCAGTATCTTTCCCCTTATGTCTCTCTCCCCTTTACCTACACACCAATTCCATCAGCATCTGCCCCCTTTCTCTCCCTCCACCACCCTTCCATGCTTCTTTCTCTCTCCCTCCAAACAAATGCAAGGTCCCGTGCTTCCAGCTCTGTTTTCTAAGCTCCTTGGCAAAAGGCAGCCCGAAAGCAGAAATCATTAGAACAGCTGGCAGCATGGACAGCAATGCGGTCGACAATGCTCCAGGAAGGTCCATCCCCTTCCGAAATCACTTACTTGCTCTGGAAAAAGTGACATCGGAAGAGGATGGACCGGCAGACGCAGTCATCACGGGACCTCCCTGGAGCAGAACCGGCCGTATTGCCATTGACGCCGGGGGGAGGGGCTGTCACCGTTGATGTCGCGGGGGAAGGGTCGTTTCCGTTTGAAAAAAAAATTACAAAGTGAGTTGACTTTTTACCTTACCTTTAGTGGCCCTCCCTCCCCCGACAGTTTTGGGCCCTAGGCACGTGCGTACTGGGCCTACCCATTAATCCAGCCCTGGGAAGAGGCAATGCGGATCAATTTGGAAAGAGGGAATGGTAAATATAATTACATTAATGGGAGATATGATAGACATTTAAATAACTATGTGGCATAAATATGAATGAGTCAAGTCTCTTTCATTTTAAAGGAAGCTCTGGAATGAGAGGGCACAGGATGAAGTTAAGAGGTGATAGGCTCAGGACTAATCTAAAGAAATACTTTTTTACAGAAATGCTGGTAGATGCGTGGAACAGTCTCCTGGAAAAAGTGGTGGAGACAGAGACTGTGTCTGAATTTAAAAAAAAGCGTGGGATAGGCACGTGGGATTTCTTAGAGAGAGGAAGAGATAATGGTTGCTACGGATGGGCAGACTGGAATGGACTTTTGGGCCCTGATTCTGCAAAGTGCTACCGATTGTAGGCAGCTGTAGGCGTCCTACAGCTATCTAATCAGCCAATCGGGAGGCACTTTTTCTAAAAAAAAAAAAAAAAATGCTCCCCAGGCAGGCCGCCTATATTGAAGGCGCCTCCAGGGAGCCATGAGAGGCCTGCAAGCCCGCCTAAGCTCGCCTAAGACTAAGATGTAGCCTTAACCAAACCTAGTTGGCCCTACGCGTCTCCCTAGCAGAACGGGAGACGCTTACAATGTAGGCTAGCAAAATGCTGGCCTACATGGTATGTAGACGCGGCCGCTATACCTAATCGCGGCATGGATCTCCCTGCCGTGATTAGTATAGCAGTCGCAGCTATGGCCGCAAATCTCCCCTCCCCCCAGTGATCACAGCAGGAGGGTGCGCAAACCCTTCTGCCGACAGAACCTGACCCCCCTGAAGATAGTGGCAGGAGGGTACCCAACCCCTCCTGCCGGACCCCCCAACGGCCCTTCCAACGATCACGGCAGGAGGGTACCGAATCCCTCCTACCAGCCCCCCCCCCAACAAACCCCCCCACCCTGGAACCCCCCTTTGGCTTAACTGCAAGTTGGACCGGAAGGCTCCTCGCATGTCCAGCCAGCAGGCCCGCTTCCTTCCAAATTAGGCGGGCCCACCCCTCCCCTGCCCAACCCACAGGATCCTAGGGCCTGATTGGTCCAGGCGCCTAAGGCCCCTCCCACTATAGGAGTGCTTATTTGCAGTCCAGAGAATGAAGAGCTATTTCACCAGGATGAGAATGAGGGTTAGGAAAAAAATAATGGAAGAACAATCGATTGAGATGGAAATCAGTGATGAACTTTGGTAGGAACTTCAGATGAGTGTGAAGCACAACCTTATCATGATGAACACTATGAAAGGTGGATCCGTTACTAACGATTGAAGTTCACTTAATCTTTGAGCAGAAGTTAAGGTCAAGAGAAAAACTACTTTCCACACAAGGTATTTTAAATGAACTATAGACATTGGTTCAAAAGGAGGCTTCATCAATTTAGCAAGAACCACATTAAGGTCCCAAACCCACTGAAGGTGTTTTGACATTGAAAAGACCTTTCATAAATCTGGAAATTAATGGATGAGCAGAGAGAGATTTTCTATCCACTGGTTGATGAAAAGCATTGATAGCACTGAGATGGACTTGAATGGAAGTAGATTTGAGGTCAAAGTCAGAGAAGTGAAGCAGATAATCCAGTATTGAGGAGACAAAGATGGATTTTGGATTCTGCTGATGCAGGGTACACCAAAAAGCAAAACTTGACAGTTTTCTGGAAGCTTCCGAGAAGAGGTGAACAGGCTGAGAAAAATGGAGATCAGCTGAGCTCAGCCCGATAGGTACCAAGCTGTCAGGTGTAAAGACTGAAGATTGTGATGCATAAGAGATCCTTGACACTGTGTTAGAAGAGAAGAAAAAATTGGAAGAGTTATTGGCTCCATGGAACTGAGTTGAAGGAGAAAGGGGAACCAAGGCTGTCTGGAGCTATAAGAATCGAGGAGCTATAAGAATCATGGTGGCCGATTCCTGTTTGAGTTTGACAAGTTTGTTGAGGACCAGAGGAATGGGAGGAAATGCATAGAAAAACTGATGTGTCCAATCTAGTAGGAAAGTGGCCGCATCCAGGTGATGAGTCGAATACTGTCTGGAGAAGAAGTGGGGCAACTTGTGATTTTGGGGAGATGCAAACAGGTCGATGTGAGGCATTCCCCATTAAGAAAAAATCTGATGAATTACAGGAGAGTTGATTGTCCATTCATGAGGTTGAAGAACTCTGCTGAGTTTGTCTGCTAATGAATTCTGCTTTCCTTGAATATAGATTGCTTTGAGAAAAATGTGCCAAGCAATCGCCCAGTACCAAATCTTCTGGCCTACTGACAAAGAAGAAGAGAGCCTGTTCCTCCTTGTTTGTTTAAATATTACATGGCCACTTGATTGTTCATGTGGACTAGAAGGACATGACCTGAGACTAAATACTGAAAAGTCTTGAGAGCATTGAAAATCACTCTGAGTTTCAGTAGATTGATATGATGGTGCTGGTCCCGGGAAGACTAGTGACTTTAAATGTGAAACTCTTCCATATGAGCCCCCCAAGCATAAGTGGATAAGTCCACGGTGAGAGCCTTCAGATGTGGAGGTGAGTGGAATAGCAGTCCTCTAGGAAAATTGGAAGAGCTCATCCACCACTGTAGCGATCGTCAAAGAGACAACGTGACTAATGTGCTGCAAAAGAGGATCGAGGGCTTGAGAACACAGAGATGCCAGAGACCATTGAGGTGTCCGGAGGTGAAGCCTTGCAAATGGAGTTACATAGACTGTGGAGGCCTTGTGTCCCAGGATGACCATTATTTGCCTGGCTGAGATGGATGGGAGTTAAGAAATTTGCTGGCAGAGCTAAATCAAAGCATCTTACTGCTGCTGGGGGAAAAACGCCCTGAGCTGAATAGTGTCCAATTGTGCCCCTATGAACTGGAGCGTTTGAGAGGGCAAAGTTGTGACTTGGGAAAATTGATCTCGAAGCCCAAATGTTGATGGACGAGTATTGTCCGATGGGTCGCTAAAAGGAAGCCCTGAGAAGAAATTTCCTTGATGAATTAATCGTCCAAGTAAGGAAAAACTTGAAGATCCTGAGAGTACAAGGCTGCTGCAACTACCACCAGGCACTTCGTGAACACCCTGGGAGAGGATTCCAGGCCAAAAGGTAAAACCTTATATTGATAATGATAGTGTGCTACCTGAAACCTGAGAAACTTCCTGTAAGCTGGATAGATAGAATGTGAGTGTAGGCCTCTATGAGGTCCAGAGGGCATAGCCAATTGTTGCGATCCAAAAGAGGATACAAAGTCGCCAGGGACATCTGAAACTTTTTCTTGACTAGAAATTTGTTGAGGCCTCTGAGATCCAAGATCAGTCGATGACCTCCCGTCTTCTTTGGGACAAGAAAATAGCGGGAGTAAAATCCTTAGTTCTTCTGTGCTGAGGGTATATTCTCGATGGCATTGAGAAGGAGAAAATAATCTATTTCCTAAAGAAGAGATGTCTGATAAGGGTTTGAAAAAGACTCTCTTGGAGGATCATCTGGAGAAACAGTGAGGAAATGAAGAGAGTACCTCTCCTGAATGACCCTTAAAACCCAGAAGTCTATGGTCATCAACTCCCATCGCTGAAAATAGAGTTGAAAACGACCTCTGATTGGCTGTGAGAGGGAATGAAACAAAGGAACAGTGGCTATGCTCTCTAGAAGACCATCAAAAAGACTAAGTGAACTTCAGAGGAGCTGCTGGTTGAGATTATGGGGTACATTGTGCTGTTTCTTCTGCTGCGGTCTAACAGGAGCAGAAGGTTTAGTTGAAAAATGCCTCTGATAAGAACAGGAAGGTTTAAAAGACTTTATAGTAGCTGGTCTTGTGTTGGATTTGACCAAAGCATTCCATTGTTTCTCATGGTCAGTGAGATTTTGGGTGGCATTTTCAATAGAGTCCCCAAAATGTTCTTCCCCCAAATATGGGATATTAGCCAATCTGTCCCCGTCACTGACTTATCACCGGACCACCGTCTCCTTCACCGCCCTGTCCCCATCATCCCCTTCACTGGAAGTTGCGTTAGAGGAGAAGCTTCCGCCTACACACACGTGACTGCAGGCACACAGGCAGGCTTTGCCGGCTTCAATAAATTTCTTTTCTAAAGCGCCGCGAAGGTAAGGGGGAGGGGGGAGGGAGATAGATTTGGCCATAGGTAGGTAGGGAGCCGCATGCGATCGTTGACCGCGTGCCTTCCCTCCCTTAACTATGGTGCAAGGCCATTCACTGCTCAATGGGGCGGTGGATGGCCTTGTCCCCGTGCCCACAGCGAGCACTACCCCCCCCACACCGTTTCAGTGGGTTGCCGCGGGTAATTGCTATCATGTCATTCTCTTTTTCCTTCCCTCCCATTCATCCTCACGGTCATGTTTGTCAGTATATGTCTAATATGTTTTCTCTAATTTTTCTAATACACCAATAACTAGTTCTTACTCTCCTATTTTAAATTTTTTTTTTATTGTTAACCGGTCAGATATTTGTTTTATGATCGGGATATTAAAAATCAATAAACTTGAAACTTGAAACTTCTCTAATTAGTATCCATATTTGCCACTTGAAACCAGGCTAAGCAACTCATGGCTACAGACATGGCAGAGGCCCTGGAAATTCAAAAGTATCGTAAGCAGATAGGACTATATACTTCCATAGTTGAGTGAGAGTGTGAATAATGGACTGAAACTCCTTCAGATGTTTAGTAAGAAGATATTTCTTAAAAGAAGGAAATTTCTTTAGAAGATGTTTCATATAACAGGAAAAATAGAAATTGTAATTAATGACCCAGTTTGCCAACAGGGAATTCTGGTTTAAACTCTGGATGGATTAGACATCTTTAAAGTAGAATCCACCACTAATGATTGGTGCTGAAGCTGTTGCTTGTCAAAACCTGGAATACAGACGATTTTGTAAAGAGAGTCCAACTTTCTGGGTATAGTGAGAAGGATCTCCCAGTTCTTATGAAGAGTCTCTTTAAGGATTCCATGCAATGGGAGTTTTAAGAGCTCTTTAGGAGGCTGATCATAATGTAGCATCTCTAAATATTCAGCACTATATACAGAATCAGCCTCAAGTTTGACAGAGAGATATTTACCCAATTGTCTAATAAATTTGGTGGCAGAAAGTCTCTCAGTGGGAAATTTCACTCTAGGAGGAGACCGGCATGGAGATTTTTCCTCAGACGTGTCACAAACCTCAGTAGAGGAAATGGAGAAGTTAGCATCTGAATCAACTGAAGATGCGGACTTCTCCATACGGTTGTGAAGATGAATTGTTTGCACCGATACCCATCAGATGATGAAGTCGAAGCTGGAGTTGGGGACTGTGAATGTTCAGAAGCATGGTCAGCAGGATGCTTCTTTTTGGAAGAAGTCAGTGTGGAAGACTTGGTATGTTTAGAAGCATGATGAGAAGAGTGATGTTTCTTACATGGGATCAGTGTTAGGGACCTGTGACATTGGGAAGCATCTGCAAGAGAATGTTGTTTCCTCTTGAAAGAACATTTGCTGGAATGAGAAGGCAATGATCGACAATGCCTTGATGAACTTGAATGACAAGAAGATGCTGTGCAGTATTGATGAGATGATCGGTGTTAAGAGGTGCTTCGATGAGGTACCAGAGAGCCAGACCTCACAGTGTCATGCTCAGGCTGAGTCAGTACCAGAGCAGTCAGTGCACAGGTCATAAGGTGAAACATGTCACCAAATTCTAAGTTGAAAAAACGCATCCAGCTTTCCCCCAAAAAGACAGTACCAGTACTGTCAGCTTTTCTGCCGGTACCAAAGGTGCCTCGGCTCGCCTCGGAGAAGGTAACTCCGATGGAAAAGAAGCGAGTCTTAAGAGAGGTTATCACTTGGCCGGCATGATTGGACTCGATGCCATAGTGACCTGCGACACGGACCGGGAAGCTGGTGGCTTCTTAACAGGCTTACCAGAGGGAGCGATGTCCTCTGACACCAGTGTTGGTTTTGATGGCTGGGAAGTTTTATCAACGTTCATGCTGGTGCCAAATAACTTTTCCTGCTTTAATTTGTGGTTTTTGATGGTATGATTCTGAAGCAATAGAAACATAGAAATAGACGGCAGATAAGGGCCACGGCCCATCAAGTCTGCCCACTCCAGTGACCCTCCCTATCTATCTTTGCGGATAGATCCCACATGTCTATCCCATCTGGCCTTAAAATCCGGCACACTGCTGGCCTCAATATCCTGAAGTGGAAGACTATTCCAGCGATCAACCACCCTTTCAGTGAAGAAGAACTTCCTAGTGTCACTGTGCAGTTTCCCGCCCCTGATTTTCCACAAATGCCCCCTTGTTGCCGCGGGACCCTTGAAGACATGAACAACATGCACAGGACTCAACATGATGTTCCAGGCCCAGGCACTACAGACACCAACAATGTGGGTCGGTGAGAGATATGGGTTGTTGACACCTGCTACACTTCTTATAACACATCAATGGATGGGACATCGATGGGAAGAGCACCTCAGGCAAATCAAACTCAATGACTGAGATGGACATGTGACACTCTGCTCTCTAGACTAGCCCACAGTTTCTTCCTTGTTCCTCTTCCTCCTTCCATTGTTATGACTCCCTTACTCCCCCTCCTACTGGTATAAACAATCCCCAATCTCTCCCCAAGTCACTGAATCCCTTAACACCTCACCACTCACTCTTTAAACCCATTGCCTCTCCCTTTCTCTTATCCTCTTCTCCACTCTAAAGATCCAACAATTTCTCCCTCTCATTCGATCATCCAGTCTCTTCCTGCTTGAACTTCACCCACGTCACAGCAGCAGGTGCCCCCTCACTTCTCCTTCCCTCACCCATACCACTTTCACCTCCTCTAGCTTTCTGCCTGCAAGAGGAAAAAAATAATCCCCGCTTTATTTTTTTATTTTTTAAAGAAAGAAAAGAGGGAGAAAAGAAAATACACGAGAGTGAGAAGGCAACAAGGCAAAATTGAATGACTTTCAAAAAATACAACTTAGCTCCGTGGAAAACTAAAAACTGAGGAGTCGCAAGCCTAGGTTGGGCAGGAAGGCACTCTCGCAAGTGTGGTGCGGTCAGTCATGAACTTTTTAAAAATCTTAATGTGGCAATACACTTTTTAAGCTGTCTGTACCAGGGCTCCAAGGATTACATCACCAACATGTGAGAATATGCCAGTGTTCTCCCCAGAAATTTTTTCTAGCCGGGTGGCACGAAAAAAAAGCCGAGTGGGACGGGACAGGGAAATATGTTGGTGCAAATTTGATGCTATGCAAATTAACCCTCCCTGCTTAAAGTGAAGGAGCAGGAGTGGGGAAGAGGGTTGGCCCACGACCTGGAACGCTATGAAAGTTACCCCTCCCTGCTCACGGTGAAGGAGTAGGGTAGGGGTGTCCAACCTTTTGGCTTCCCTGGGCCACATTGGACAAAAAAATTTTCTGGGGCCGCACAAACACCAACACTAGCTGATGAGCAAAAAAAAAAAGGCCGAGCAGGTCCCAAATTTGCAATCACTAATATAGAAGATGTATGTATCTAATAATAAACCTTCATTAAAGGGACACTGTGGAGAGGAACCCAAAAAAGCAGTAATTCTTACCCTGACTGAGTGATCCTCCACGTACACCGCTGACAGTGGAAGCAGCCACAGGCTTCCGCATCCCCACTCTGATGAGCAGGGATGTGCGTTCCTGGTAGAGAATGACACTGTGAAAAAATTGGTCCCCGTCACCGCCCCGTCCCCGTCTCACCATCCCCGTCACCGCCCCGTCCCCGTCTCACCCTCCCCGTCACCCGCCCCGTCCCCGTCTCACCATCCTCTTCACCGCCCCGTCACCGCCACTGCCACCCCATTCACCGCCCCGTCACCGCCACTGCAATCCCATTCACTTTTCTTTATTTACGTATAAAGGAAACATTCTTTAAAACTTTAAAACTTAGTTAAATATTAGTTAATAACTATACAAAAACAAAACACGCAGAGAAAAAATTAATTAATATAAATTCTCAAAACTGACACATTTTGATCACTAAATTTAAAATAGTTATTTTTCATACAGTTTTTCAATCACTAATCTTCCACCACCCCTGGGGCTAGCAATGCAAAAACAAACACGACATGTACTTTAAATGCTGCCGTGATTAGCATAGTGACCGCGGCTACGGCTGCAAGTCTCCCCTCCCCCCAGCGATCACGGCAGGAGGGCACCCAACCCCTCCTGTAGACCCCCCCAACGGCCCTCCCGACAATCGCAGCAGAAGGGTACCCAACCCCTCCTGCCGGTCCTCCCAATGGCCTCCCCTAAGATCGCCGGCAGGAGGGTACCCAACCCCTCCTGCTGGACCCCCCCCCAACGAACCCTCCCACCCCGGACCCCCCTTAGTCTTACTTTTCAAGTTGGACCGGACAGCTCCTCGCTCGTCTGGCCAGCAGGCCTGCCTCCGTCCAAATGAGGCGGGCCCGCCCCTACCCTGCCCAACCCACAGGATCCTAGGGCCTGATTGGCCCAAGCACCTAAGTCCCCTCCTATAGCCGGAGTGGCTTTAGGTGCCTAGACCAATCAGGCCCTAGGATCCTGTGGGTTGGGCAGGGTAGGGGCGGGCCCGCCTCATTTGGACGGAGGCAGGCCTGCTGGCCAGACGAGCGAGGAGCTGTCCGGTCCAACTTGAAAAGTAAGACTAAGGGGGTTCCAGGGTAGGAGGGTTCATTGGGGGGGGGGTCCAGCAGGAGGGGTTGGGTACCCTCCTGCCGGCGATCTTAGGGGAGGCCATTGGGAGGCAGGGGAGGGGGGGGGAGGGGCGGGCCCGCCTCATTTGGACGGAGGCAGGCCTGCTGGCCAGACGAGCGAGGAGCTGTCCGGTCCAACTTGAAAAGTAAGACTAAGGGGGTTCCGGGGTGGGAGGGTTCGTTGGGGGGGGGTCCAGCAGGAGGGGTTGGGTACCCTCCTGCCGGCGATCTTAGGGGAGGCCATTGGGAGGACCGGCAGGAGGGGTTGGGTACCCTTCTGCTGCGATTGGCAGGAAGGGTTGATCTGACAAATGAGGAGCACGGTGAAACACGGGTAAATAGCGGTTCCTAGAAGGGGGTACATTGGCCCGCGGGGACAAACCTGTTCACCGTTTCCGCGGTCGGTGAATGGCCTTGTCCCCGTCACCGCAGCGACTGCTAGTTTTCTTCCCCGTTTTCGGCGGTGACCCGCGGCTTAAATGCGGTGCCCGCGGGTAAACCGTCACCGTGTCATTCTCTAGTTCCTGGTTCTCCCATTCACTTCTATTACAGCTATGGTGAGCCTCTTCAGAGGTGAGCCTCATCAGAGCGGGGATGCTGAATTAGCTGTCAGCAGCGCACGTGGAGGATCATTTAATCAGGGTAAATATTACTGCTTTTTTGGGCCTCCTCCCTGCCCCCCCCCCCCCCTTTGGTTTTCATGTATGCATGAAAGCAGGAGCAGCTTGAGGATATTGCCTTTGGTTGCAAAGCTTGGAGATTTTGAGTTGCCAGACTGGAGGAAGATGTCTTCAGTTGGCAGGGCTTGGGAATCTCCACTAGCTCAAATATTTATAAATTGCACTCAGACAGGGAGAAGCTTTGGTGCTCCACCACTAATTTTGGGCTCCAGTCCCTCCCCCAAATCAGATGTATATGACTACGCCACTGAATACAAAAATAATTGTGATGCACATATCCCAAAGCTAACATATTCCAGTTAATAAATTCATAATAAAACAATTTTTTCTACCTTATTGCCTGGATGTTTTGTTTTTCCATCATTTTGGTCCCAGTTTCTCTTTCTGCTTTTTGTCAATCTTCTACCAATTCTCTTTCCAATGTCTGCTGTCCAGTTTTTCTCCTCTTCTCAGTACTGTTCCATTCTTTCCTTATGCCTGTCTCCAACGTATTGATTTTTCCCTTTCAGCCTTCTTAACTTTTTCTCTTTTTTGCCTCTGTCCACTCAAATCTTGCCTTCTTTCTCACTCTTCTTCTTTATAAATGTTCAGCTACCTCTCAATTCTCCTACTTCTCCCAGTCCCTAGCTCTCCCATTTCCCATCTCACTCCTTTCCCAGCCTCCTATTTCCTTCTATCAACTCCCTATTACCACATTTCTACCACTGTACTCACTGCTCTCTCACTCATCTTGTCATTTCCCTTGTGACCTCATCCACATGGCTCACCACTTTCATAATCCCCCTCCCTCTCTCCACTGGTCAGGCTGTAACTCCCTGTCCCTTTCTTTCCATCTCCTGCCTAGCATCTTCTTATCCCTGCTCTTCCCTCCTGCCCTCTCCTCCTCTATTTTCATGGTCCAACATTTTGCTCCCTCTCTTTTCTATTTTCTTCTTCCCTCCCCCTTTGATGCTGAACAATGAAATGGAGGGGAAAAAAAGAGAGATGCTGCATCTCTGCCTTCCATCCACAGACCTAACATTTCTCCCTCCTTCCCATCCCAAGATCCAACTTCTCTCCCTTTCTCTTCCCAACTGGCCCCATCCCATCTCTCCCCCTGCTTGCCTGCCTCCCTTCCCCAGGTCCACCATTTCTTCCTTTCTCTTCCCAACAGTTCTCCCTACAAATATCTTTTTCCCTCTTCCTCCACACCAATGCTATAAATTCTGTGCAGGGTATCAGGATTATGCAAGTAAGATGAACTAGACCATTTCTAAAATGCTTTTGAAGACTTGTCAAATGTATCTACAATTGATCTGGATCTCTAGAGCAGTGTTCCTCAACCTTTTGACACCTATGGACCGGCGGAATTAAAATAATTATTTGTGGACCGGCACCAGTCCACAGACCGGCAGTTGAAGAACACTGGGCTAAGTCATGCCCATCTCCACTCAATCTCTGTCCCAAACCCCGCCCCCATAATAGTACTAATTGTAACACCATTTGTTCCATTCATTTTTCATATAAACACATAATATAATTGTATTAACAACACATAATGCTTAACCACAAAATTAAAATACACAAAGCACACCATATGCTTTTTAACTAAACTAAAACTAAACTAAACTAAGCCTTAAGTTTATATACCGCATCATCTCCGTGGAAGTGGAGCTCGACACGGTTTACAAAGTTTAAATATATTGGAAGAGAGAGGAGAAAGATTTACAAGAGCATGTGAATAGAGGAGGATGTGGACAGGAGAAGAGATGTTAGATGTTAGAGAAAAGCCAGGTTTTCAGTTGTTTTCGGAATAGTTCGAGGGAGCCTAGGTTCTGCAGTGGGATAGTGAGATCGTTCCAAAGGCCCGTGATTTTGGAGAGAAGGGATCTTCCCAGTTTGCCAGCGTGGAGGATGCCGTGTAGAGAGGGGAAGGATAGTTTATATCTGTGAGCGGATCTGGTGGTAGCAGGCGTCCGGACGAGGAAGGATAGAGGGATTAGGGGTGGAAGGATGCCGTGAATAATCTTGAAGGCCAGGCAGGAGCATTTGAAATGAATTCTGGAAAGTACTGGGAGCCAGTGGAGATTGGTAAGTAGAGGGGAGACGTGATCAAATTTGCGTTTAGCAAAAATCAGCTTGGCTGCAGTATTCTAGATAAGTTGGAATCTGCGAAGACTTTTTTTTGTTAGGCATAAATAAATGGCGTTACAGTAATCGAGTTTGGATAGGATGATGGATTGTACAAGGACGGTAAAATGTTGTTGGTGAAAGTAGGAGTGGAAACAGTTTGGTGGAAACAGAGTCTGAAAAAGCCAAACTACTGAACGATTACTTCTGTTCAGTCTTTACCTGCGAGGCGCCAGGGCAAGGGCCACGGCTGGAAGCAAAGGAAAGCAAGGAAGACCCATTTCTGAATTTTGAGTTCACACCAGCTGATGTTTACAGAGAACTTTCAAGACTCAAGGTGAACAAAGCCATGGGACCGGACAATTTGCACCCAAGAGTGCTCAGAGAGCTGTGCGATGTTCTGGCGGAACCGTTAGCCATGCTCTTCAATCTCTCCCTAAGTACGGGGAGAGTCCCCCTGGACTGGAAAACAGCTAATGTCGTTCCTCTGCACAAAAAGGGTTGCAGAGCAGAGGCTGCGAATTACAGACCAGTGAGTCTCACATCAATAGTGTGTAAACTCATGGAAACTCTACTTAAAGGTAAATTAGACACGATAATGGATGAAGGGAATCTAAGGGATCCCTGTCAACATGGATTCACCAGAGGCAGGTCATGCCAATCCAATCTTATAAGCTTCTTCGATTGGGTGACAGGAAAGCTAGACCTGGGAGAGTCTCTGGACATAGTGTACTTGGATTTCAGTAAAGCTTTCGACAGTGTCCCACACCGTAGACTATTAAACAAGATGAAATCGATGGGTTTGGGTGAGAAACTAACTGCATGGGTCAGGGATTGGCTGAGTGGAAGACTTCAGAGGGTGGTGGTCAACGGCACCCTCTCTGAGACATCGGAGGTGACTAGTGGAGTGCCGCAGGGCTCAGTCCTGGGACCATCCCTTTTCAACATATTCATAGGGGACCTGACCCGGGGGCTTCAGGGTAAAGTAGCACTGTTCGCCGACGATGCCAAACTGTGTAACATAGTAAGTGAAAGTAACCTCCAGGATAGTATGACACAAGATCTGATCACGTTAGAAAACTGGTCCTCGACATGGCAGCTAGGCTTCAACGCTAAAAAATGTAAGGTCATGCATCTCGGCAGAGGAAATCCATGCAGAACATACTCCTTGAATGGAGAAACGCTAGCTAGGACTTCAGAGGAAAGGGACTTGGGGCAATCATCAGTGCAGACATGAAGGCTGCCAAACAAGTAGAGAAGGCCTCATCAAAGGCAAGGCAAATGATGGGATGTATTAATAGAAGCTTCGTCAGCCGTAAACCTGAAGTCATTATGCCACTCTATAGAACCATGGTGAGACCCCATCTGGAATACTGTGTGCAATTCTGGAGGCCACATTATCGGAAAGATGTGCTTCGAGCTGAGTCGGTCCAGAGGATGGCCACTAGGATGGTCTCGGGGCTCAAGGGTCTCTCATACGAAGAAAGACTGGGCAAACTGCAGCTCTATACCCTAGAGGAGCGCAGGGAAAGGGGTGACATGATTGAGACATTTAAGTACGTCACGGGTCGTGTCGAGGTGGAAAACGATATATTCTTTCCCAAGGGACCCTCGGTCACAAGGGGGCACCCGCTCAAACTCAGAGGAGGAAAATTTAGTGGTGACACCAGGAAGTATTTCTTCACAGAAAGGGTAGTAGATCACTGGAACAGACTTCCGGTGCAGGTGATCAAGGCCACCAGAGTGCTCGACTTCAAGAATAAATGGGATATCCACGTGGGATCCCTACGAGGGTCGAGTTAAGGAACTAGGTCATTAGCATTCAGACTTAATGGGGTGGGTCAATAGAGTGGGCAGACTTGATGGGCTGTGGCCCTTTTCTGCCGTCATCTTTCTATGTTTCTATGTTTCTATGTTTCTACTTTCCTCAGCATGTGGAGGCTGAAAAAACATGATTTTGCCAGGGAATTCAGGTGATCGTTGAGGGAGAGGGAGGAATCGATAGTGATGCCGAGGACCTTGCTTGAGAATTCAAGGTGCAGAGCAGGGCCTGTGGGCAGTGTGAAGAGGGTGGGCAGGTGTACTAATTTTGGGCCGAGCCAGAGTAATTTTGTTTTTGATTCATTTAATTTCATCTGTACAGAGAGGGACCAGGTGTGAAGTCTCATTATGCATGAAGTGATATTCTCTTGGAGGTTTGTGAAGTTCTGGTCTGTTTCGAGGAGGATAAGTATATTGTCTGAGTATGTGTATATTGTTTCAAGGGGGGTTAATTTGAGGTGCTTCAGGGAGGTCATGTACATGTTGAAGAGAATAGGGGATGGGGGGAGCCCTGTGGGACACCACAGGATGGTGTCCACGGAGCGGATTTGGAGCCGTTTGTGTTGACAATGTAGGAACGCGCGCGAAGGAAGTTTGAGAACCACTTTAGGACAAAGGAGTCTATTCCTATCTCAGAAAGTTGGTAGATTAATATGTTATGGTGCACGACGTCGAAAGCCGCAGAGAGATCAAACTGTAGAAGAACAGTAAATTTGTTTTGAGCGTGTAGTTGTTGCACCTTTGAAATTAAGGAGACTAGGAAGGACTTGGTGCTGAAATTGGGTCTAAATCCGTATTGGTAGTGTTGGAGAATGGAGAATCTTTCTAGGTAAGAGGAAAGCTGAGTAGCGACTATGGTCTCTAGAAGTTTTGTTAAAAGAGGGATGTTTGCTATGGGGCGGTAGTTCGATGGTAAGGAAGGGTCGAGATCGGCTTTCTTCAGAAGAGGGGATAAGGCAATCTGTCCCATTTCTGTGGAGAACAGGCCCGATAGTAAAACTTTATTTATAAGGTTGGTAAGGGAAGAGATGGCCTGCACAGAGATGTTTTCGTAAAGGTAGGATGGGAAAGGGTCTAAGATGCACTTGCAGGATTTAAGTTTGAGGCAAAGTTTAGAGATCTGGGTTTTGGATACGGGTTCGAAAGTAGTCCATGATCTGTCAGCGGGGATAGGGTCGGAGTCATTTGGAGGTAGAGAGTTGTACGAGATAGCTGGGGGGAACAAACTCTTTATGGTAGTGATCTTCTCATTGAAGAATTTGGCTAGGTCATTTGGAGATGGGAGAGAGGGGGAGGAGTCATTTTTAGAAGTTAGGTTTCGCCAGATGTGGAACAGTGTACTGTTTTGGTTTTTTGATCTGGAGATTTTATCTCCATAGAAATTCTTCCTAGCTTTTTTTAGTACGGAGTTGTAGAATTTGATGTTTTCTCTCCAGGATTGTCTATCTGAAGGGGATTTCGATTTTTTCCATTTTCGTTCCATGGCCCGACATTTCTGTTTTAATTCCCTGTGGTATGGGAGATACCAGGGAGCCTTATGGGAGTAGGAGATGGGTTTAGTGGCTAGAGGGGCAAGGGCACGGTACGTGGTTTCGGAAAGAGTCACCCAGTTGTGCCAGATTGAGTCTGGGTCCATGTGATTGGGAAGAGGAGGAAGATTGTTGAGAAACTGGGACCAGAATAGTTCACTTGTGATTTTTTTGCGGTAGGTGATAGAGTATGTGGCACGGGTTGGAGTACCAAGGTCTGACATGAAGATAGGGAGGCAGAACAAGCCTAGGAGGTGATCAGACCAGGGGACATGTTCCCAACGGGTCTCGTCAGTGGAGGTTTTGTGCTCAGTCAGGTCAAGAAAGCTGATGATATCAATGGAGTGCCCCTTTTCGTGGGTAGGGATGGGCGGTGGAGCAGTGAAGCCTAAGGAAATGAGGAAGTCTTTGAAATCAGTTGTGTCCTTGTTGGTGTTGTCATCTAGGTGAAGGTTTATGTCTCCAATGATCAGTAGTCTTTGGAATTTTAGATAGACCCTTGTTATGGTCTCATGGACAGATTCAGAGGATTTATTCCAGGGGGTGGGTGGGTGGTAAAGTAGCAGGATGCCTAATGGGTGGGGATGAAGTTCGTCATTTATTGAAGCTAGCATGAATTCTAAGGAAGGGTGGCTGCCCTTTTCGAGGAGCTCGACGTTAAAGAATGATTTGTAGAGAAGGGCCAGACCACCTCCTTTCCGGTTTGTTCTGGGAGAGAAAAGACCATGGTAGCCTGGGGGACAGAGTTCATTTTGAGTGAGTAAGTCATCTTTTCGATCCATGATTCAGTGATGCACAGAAAACCCGGATCAAAATCTTTTACTATTTGGGTCTTATTTCTGACGGATCTGGCGTTACAATAGAGAGTAGGGACTAGGGTGAGAGAGTCTGAGGTAGGGTTGGGTAGGTTTGCTGGGGGAACAGGCTTTAAGGAGGTGAGGTTGACTCCTCGGTGCTTTTTGAAATGATGGGATCTGGTGAGTACAAGCGCGGGGATTCTGAGGCCAGGGCAGATGTTGTTAGTGAAAGTGGCATCGGGAGAGTTTGGGGGGAGAGGTTTTTGGGAATGGGAAGTGTTTGTGAGAGAGCAGAGAAGGAGAATAAGGGGCCAGAGTGATGGCTTCATGGTGGGAATCAGGGGGGCCAATGAGAGGGGGTTGGTCAGAGAATTTGCCGGGAGTAAGGGTAGGGGAGAGAGAGTACGGGAGGGCTGATAGCAATGGGAGAGGAACTGAGACTGAAGAAGGGATTTGTATCCAGCAGATTCTGGTGTGATACTAGACAGGTTGGGACTTAGAACAATTGTTAATAGAGCGATACAATTTGACGTGGGTCTTGGTTAAAATGGAGTTTTAAAAAAAAAACAACAAGCAGTGCAGAAGAATAATAATTCAGGAGTGTATCCTGGGGTCTGGGATAATTTTTTTTTTTTTTTGTGGGTTTAGAGTTTAGGGAATAAACCCTGGGGATACGGGGGGCGGAGCAGGGCTCCCACGCGGCCCAAGTCGCAGGGCTGAAGAGAGGAGCAGCACCCAATGGCAGAGGAGCTGCTCCTAAAGTAAGTAGTTGAAATCGCCGGGTTTCGGGGGCGGAGCAGGGCTCCACGCGGCCCCAGTCATTCCTAAAACAGATAACCCCATGCAAATGCAGGACCAAAAACTAAAAGTACTAATATTTACAAACAAACCCTAAGATGCAAGACTCTGCAAGCAGTACAACCCCAGACGAAAAGAAACAAATACATTTCTTCATGAACAGACAAATCAATAATTAAATTTAAAAAAAAAACAGACAAATCAATCACTAAATAAAAAAAATAAAAGCATTTCCCCTACCGTTGTTGTCTCTCTCCCTCCATGTGCCTTGCCTTCTGGCCTGCCCCCCGGTGTTATCTTTGGGCCGGTCCACTTTGCGATCAATGCAGCATATTCGGGCCGGCTCACTGAGTGCTGCATTGTACAAAGCTGTGGGAAGCAGCTCCTCGCATGCGTCCCGCACCTCATCTGGAAGCCTTCCCTCTGATGTTGCCCCGCCCCACTGCCCCACCTCATTTATTTACCTGTTTTCTTATTTACTTCTTTATTTCCACTTGTATTTCTTCTTTTTTTATTATAAAATTCAAAACAAACAACAAAGATTACCATATCAGTGCCAGTGTACAGTTTTATTTCTATGCAAGCCCCAAACATCTGTGAACAAATCCCCCCTTCCTTCCTTTCCCACCTACTTTCCAAGAGCTTTAACTCAGAACCCTTTCCTAATGTATATAAAAGTGTTTCAATGCATTGTACAGCAGTAATACTATCCGAAACATAATAACAAAGTTTGCAACTCCTCTCAACTGCCTCACTCTATGTCATCCAACTTTAACCCATATGTATAAACAACCAAATCTGTAACTCCTCTGGTACGTTCCACTCCATGTATGTTAATTTGTAACAAAACAACAAGGCAAGTGGTCCACCAAAGAATCCAACGGCAGACAATAAGGAGATTCAAATCAGGTTTATTTTTCAAGGTGTTCCCAGGAACCATGCCTGTTGCATTTCGCCAAACAAGGCTGGTCAACGCTATCAGAAAACCATGTCTTTCATACACACAGGACACAGAACCACCCTCACCCAGTATGGGAGAGAGAAGAGGGCAGATGATGGAAGTGGGGGGAAAGAGAGAGAAGGGGTAGATGATGGAAGTGGGGAGAGAGAAGAGGGCAGATGATGGAAGGAGGGGATAAATAAAAGGAGGGCACATGATGGGAGAAAAGGATTGAGTTAGGGAAATACTGGAAGAGGTGAGGTAAAGAATGTGGTGAGCTGTAGATAGACAGTAAAAAAGGAAATTGATGAGAGGGTAGTAAGAACGTAATCTAGATGGATGCAGAAAATAAAATGAGGAGAGACTGGAAGCCCTGAATATGTATACCCTAGAGGAAAGGAGAGACAGGGGAGATATGATTCAGACGTTCAAATACTTAAAGGGTATTAACGTAGAACAAAATCTTTTCCAGAGAAAGGAAAATGGTAAAACCAGAGGACATAATTTGAGGTTGAGGGGTGGTAGATTCAGGGGCAATGTTAGGAAATTCAACTTTACGGAGAGGGTGGTGGATGCCTGGAATGCGCTCCCGAGAGAGGTGGTGGAGAGTAAAACTGTGACTGAGTTCAAAGAAGCGTGGGATGAACACAGAAGATTTAGAATCAGAAAATAATATTAAAGATTGAACTAGGCCAGTTACTGGGCAGACTTGTACGGTCTGTGTCTGTGTATGGCCGTTTGGAGGAGGATGGGCAGGGGAGGGCTTCAATGGCTGGGAGGGTGTAGATGGGCTGGAGTAAGTCTTAACAGAGATTTCGGCAGTTGGAACCCAAGCACAGTACCGGGTAAAGCTTTGGATTCTCGCCCAGAAATAGCTAAGAAGAAAAAAAAAAAAAAAAAAATTTTAAATTGAATCAGGTTGGGCAGACTGGATGGACCATTCGGGTCTTTATCTGCCGTCATCTACTATGTTACTATGTTACTATGAAAAGGAAAATGAGGGAAGAAAGGGATTACAGAAGAGAGGTGTGGTAGAGGGAAGGAGAGGAGATGCCAGACCAAAGGAGAGATGGAAGGGGGAGGCATACAGTTTCTGGAAGGGGCATAGAAGGAAAGAAGATGCCATATAGGGGAAGAGAGACGGCAGACAGTGGATGGAAGGAAGAGAGTTACAAGAAGATGAGGAAAGCAGAATTCAGAGAAGACAGGTAGAAAATAATTTTCTATTTATTTATTGCTTTAGGAGACATGTGTCACTGTTTCTGTGGTGTTGCATTGTATGCAGAGTCCAGCTTCTTGCTGGTTCAATTTAACCTTTGTCTATGTATTTCTATTTTATCCCCCCTTTTACAAAACTGTGGAGCGTTTTTTAGCACCAGCCATGGTGGTAGTAGCTCTGATGCTCAGAATTTTATGAGTGTCACCATGGCTAAAATCCACACTACAATTTTGTAAAAGGGGAGGGGTTAGTTTGTGATGACATATTCCATACTATGCGAAGGTGTTTTCTGTGTTCAGTGTGTTTGAAAGACATGGTTTTCTGTTAGGATTGATGGTGTAGGATTGATCTGTACTAGTCTGGCTTGTTTAGTTTTACAATGGGTGTATTGATGTACTGCTCACTGCATATGTAAGATGCTGCCTTTTTCTAGGTGTGACGTGTGGCTTGTTACTAAAAATCATGTTTTTCGTACAGATTGGGGGGGTGCCAAAAAATGATGGGCCCCGGGTGTCACATATGCTAGGTACAGCTATAAACAACT
Organism: Geotrypetes seraphini; assembly: GCF_902459505.1. NCBI lineage: Eukaryota > Metazoa > Chordata > Amphibia > Gymnophiona > Dermophiidae > Geotrypetes > Geotrypetes seraphini. Next base: position 411,041,908 of record NC_047084.1, on the reverse strand, counting down.
CAGATATGTTGAAAACCAATGTATGTAAAAACAACACTTTCAATGGGAGACTAGTGTGGTCATAAGATGTTATAGTGGTACAAATGTTTTGCAGAAGCAATGAGAAACCAGTGCCAGCTCTTAATTGCTCAAAAAGAAGGAAAAAACCTCAGAAAAGGCCCTCCCACCGCCACAATAGTGGATGTAAGGTGGTTAAGCGATAACCTCATAGGCAAAACCTTCATTCAGAAGTGAGCAATTGAGTAAAAAACTGTGCTTCACATAAATGCTGAATTATAGATAGAGGAAAAAACCACTTATCTTGAGGCTGATCGGCACACCGACGGAGGCCAGCGTTTCACCGACAGGCTACATCAGGGTGTGACCCGACCAATCAGTCTGCAAAACAAAGAAGAAAAACAAAGGAACTTAGCAGTTTCACAATAAGTTTACTTCTTTCTATAACAGAACTAGAACGTACCTTATGAAGAGCGAATACAAACACTTCAAAAAAAGTCCAAAAAATGGCTCCCATGGAGCGGCTCTGGGATTTCGGATTTTAAATCTTCACGGTGGGAAACGTCACCACCGGAAGTGAGTTAAAGAATGACGTGGCAGCTGAGAAGAATCTGACAAAAAAGATCGGCAAAAATTGTAAGGATGATCTTCACCAGTGAATGAACTAAGAACAAAAACAAAACAAACACAAAAGAAAAAATATATGTGTGTAAATAAAAATAAAAATTAAACATGCATTTTTTATTTAATTTTAACAAAACCAAATGGTTTCTGTGATTTTTTATATATATATATAAAATTTTTGTTTCTTTTTCTTCTTCCTTTTTACTGTGTTCTGATATCCAGAAAAGACCAAGAATAAAATATAAAAACTTAAAAAAGTTTAATTGAGAAAAGGGTGAAAAAAGGATGAAAAAAGGATGTGACTACCTAATAGAAAGCACTCCATTCCAGTCTCTGATTCAGCCCAGAGGGCTCTTCACTGTTGAGTAGGTGAATCCAAAATTGCTCAGCTCGCAATAATTGAATAGGGCGATTGTTCATTCCTTCTACAATATGGTCGATGACAAAACAGCGCAAATCCTCAAAAGTGTGGTTATACTCGAGGCAATGTACTACCAGGGGAGCTTGTAACTTGTTGTTATGTAGGCAGCTCTTATGTTCAGTAATACGCCTTCTAAAGGTCCGTGTGGTTTGTCCTACATAGATCTTTAGGCAGGGGCAAAAAATAACATATACTACAAACATGGTAGAGCATGAAGTAAGGTGTTTAAGCCTATAAATTTTTCTTGTACCTGGGTGTACAAAGTTATCGGTAAACTCTAAGGTAATAGCACAAGTCAAACACTTGCCACACTTTGAGTGTCCTGTTGATTCAGTACTTGGTCCCCTTGTTTGAGATGAGGCTAAACTGATATCAGCAGGACTTAGTAGTTCCTTTAGATTTTTTTGTCTGATGAATGCTATTCGAAGATGAGTCTCAGTGTGCATGGGATGTGCTGCCATAAGTTCCCAATGTTTCCTCAAGATCTTGGTGATGCCGTTCACACTCGGGGAATATTGCAGAATACATGTGGCTATATTATCTTCTGTTGTTTTGTCTCTGGGAAGAAACAAAAGATCCCTATTCAAATATTTGGCTCGTTTATAAGCTTTTCTGAGGCGTTGAAGCATTTGTATTCGCTCTTCATAAGGTACGTTCTAGTTCTGTTATAGAAAGAAGTAAACTTATTGTGAAACTGCTAAGTTCCTTTGTTTTTCTTCTTTGTTTTGCAGACTGATCGGTAGGGTCACACCCTGATGTAGCCTGTCGGTGAAACGCTGGCCTCCGTCGGTGTGCCGGTCAGCCTCAAGATAAGTGGTTTTTTCCTCTATCTATAATTCAGCATTTATGTGAAGCACAGTTTTTTACTCAATTGCTCACTTCTGAATGAAGGTTTTGCCTATGAGGTTATCGCTTAACCACCTTACATCCACTATTGTGGCGGTGGGAGGGCCTTTTCTGAGGTTTTTTCCTTCTTTTTGAGCAATTAAGAGCTGGCACTGGTTTCTCATTGCTTCTGCAAAAAATTTGTACTATAACATCTTATGACCACACTAGTCTCCCATTGAAAGTGTTGTTTTTACATATGCTAGGTCCACCACTGAAATAGGGCCAGATAAAAGGTCTCCCCCCACCCAAAAAAAAAGGGGGGGGAGAAGAGGCCTGAAGAGGTACAAGCAACAATTCTGATGCAGGCTTCTAAGTGCCAAAACCAAGTCCCATGTTGAGTTGTAGCTTTGTGGTGAAAATTGAGAGCTTTCTTAATTGTTGTTTGGGCCTCTCCATCCTTTATCTGGCCCTACTTTTCTTGACTGGTTTACCACTGTGGGGTCTGTTGCTTTCCTTCTCTTTGGTTTGGGATACGTTTGTGTGCATGCAGTATAAGAATCAGGATGATAAATGCAAGCTACAACTCTTGCATATTCATTAGGCATAGCCTGGAAAATATATGTTTTCAGGGGAGGACTAATTTAAGAATAACTGAGCTAAATGATACAAAGTTAACCTACAAAATAACCCATTGCAAGATGAGCCCTAACATAACTGTACAATGCAAGCCTCTGAATGTAGTCAAATATCTCATTCCATCTTCCCGCATCCTTGTTGACTTGTATGGATGAACTGAGATAAAGCAGTTGACTGATAATGAAGGAACTTGTTACTTTGACAAGAAAGATTTCAGTAGGGTGAAACAATCCTTTTTAGCAGATGCCAGTTTATTAGAATATCTACATTCATATCTATGACCATTTCATTTCACTGACTCAGAACCAATATTTATCAACATGTTCAAATAATAGCACACATTTTATGAACTTGATTACCATCTGTGTAAACTGTAAGGTATTTGCCCTCAGATACATGTGTTCATGCTCTTGCCAGCAGAACACAAGCAGGCACCCAGTGGCTTACGAAAGTATAAAAGTGCTTAAAAGTGCTGAAAATGGTTGATTTGTCAGACTGTTGATTTGCATGGTTCTACAATGCCCCCTAGAGGATTAAATGGAAATCATAAACATTTCAAACATGCCTGTGACTTGATATGAGAATTTCAGTCAGAAAAGCCTTGACCCGCAAGGTAATGGCGGAATAGAAGTCTCTAATGTAATTTTTAAAAAAAAGCAAAAATATTATCATCTGTATTCTCAAAGGCTCATGTACCACATCTTTCTTGTTAGTCTAATAAAATAATAATAATAATAACTTTATTCTTCCATACCGCCACAATCTTGCGACTTCTAGGCGGTTTACAATCAAGAGTGCTGGACATTCAGCGAAATACAATAAGTAGATATTCAGAGGAAATACAGAGATCAGAGATCTCAGGAGGCAATAGTATAGAAATACAATTTGCTGAGCGAAAATGTAATATGTACATTTTAGTAGGTAATGTCCGAAAGGATCTGTTGGGGATAAATAGCAACGTAAAGTTACGATAAGATGAAGATAACAGATTATATTTATAACAGTGCTGTAAGTTCAGGTGGAATAGGGAGGGGGGAGGGAGAGGGAGAGCGGGTCAATTGTTTAGGTATTTCTGGAACAGGTATGTTTTTAGGCGTTTCCTGAATTCCCCGTATGTAGTGGGCGAAAGCAGTTGGTCTAGGTCTTTGCCCCATAGGACTGCTTGGTGGGAGAGAAGGTGTTTGTGGTGTTTTTTAATTTTGCAGCCTCTAAGTGGAGGGGAAATGAGTTTTGGGTGTGTGTTTCTCTTGAGTTTGTTATTAGAAAATGCGAAAAGGTCCGTTATGTACTTAGGGGTCAGGCCGTATAGTACTTTGAAGCAGAGGCAGGCAAATTTAAACCTTACTCGGGCTTCCGTTGGTAGCCAGTGCAGCTTCCGATAGTAGGGTGTCACGTGGTCGAATTTCTTCAGCCCGAAGATAAGTCTGACCGCAGCATTTTGCATTATTTGGAGATGTCTCATATTCTTTTGTTAGATTGCTAGATAGGCGATGTTGCAGTAGTCAAGCTGGCTTAGTATGAGGGATTGCATTAGGATTCTGAATGTTGACGTATCGAAGTATGATTTAATGGTTCTGAGTTTCCAGAGAGTAAGGAAACCTTTTCTGAATAGGGAATCCACTTGTTCCTTCATTGTTAGGCATTGGTCTAGAATAACACCTAGTATTTTCATGGTGGGCTGAATAGGGTAGTTGAGTTTATTGATGCATAGTGAGGTTTTATTGTCAAGCGGGTGAGGGGTGGCAACAAAGAATTTTGTTTTTTCTGGGTTGAGCTTGAGCTTGAAATCTGTCATCCATTGTTCCATCTCTTTTATGGCATCGGATGCCTTGGGAATGGTTTCTGAGATGGAGTTGGCGAATGGGATGATGATTGTAAAGTCATCTGCGTAGCTGAATAGTTTTATTCCTAGTTGGGTTAGTTTCACACCTAATGAGGACATGTAGATATTGAAAAGCAGTGGGGAAAGCGGTGACCCTTGTGGCACTCCGGATGAGTTGCTCCAGGTGTCGGAGTGTTCGTTGTTAAAGCGTACCTGGTAAGAACGGGATGTGAGGAAGCCACGAAACCAGTTTAGTATCTCAGCTCTGATACCAATGGCGTCTAAGCATTGCATCATTTTCTCAGGGTCTACCAAGTCGAATGCAGAGCTCATGTCGAATTGCATGATCAGGGCGTTGAGGCCCTTACTAAATAATAGGCACAGATAGTCTAGGATGGCAGCGATTACTGTCTCCGTACTGAATAGGGTTCTAAAGTCGGATTAAGTTTCATGCAGGAGAGAGAATTGATTAAGGTAGTCCATTAGTTGGGTGTGTACTAGTCCTTCCATGATTTTTACAATGAATGGGATAGATGCTATTGGTCTGTAGTTTGTTATTAGCGCTGAGGATTCTTTTCTATTTTTTGGGATGGGGGTTATTATTATATGGCCGTTGTTAGTGAGGAAAGTCCCATTTTTTAGGTTGTGGGTTAGGTAGTGTAATTTTGAATTCTGGTGGTGCCGCTTTCATAATCTCCGGAGGGCACGTATCTAGGATGCAGTGAGATTTAGAGTATTTGTTGTAGAGTTTGGTGTAGGTATTCCATTCTGGATCTAGAAAGGAACTCCAGATCATGTCTGTAGGTATTTCATTGTCATGTGAGTTAGCTATTTGGTAGTTGCTGGGGATGATTGTTACATCGTTATTGTTTATACAGTTATTTTTTAGGTTTTTAATTTTGGAATCAAAATATAGAGCTAGGTCCTTCGCGGTGGGTAACTTCGTGTTGTGCTCAGGTGTGGTGTAGCAGGTGGTGTCAAATAGGTTTGTGACTATGTTGAATAACTCTTTCGTATTGATTCCTTGTGAACCTTTGCATGATAAGTTAATTTTGGTGGAGTAGAACGCTTTGCGTTTGTCTTTTATCAGTTGTTTGTAGGTTTTTATGTAGGCTCTCTATTTGTTGTGGTCTGTCAGTTCTCCTGTTTTATTCCAAATCCTTTCTAGTCGCCTAGCTGTTTGTTTCATTTTTAAAAGTTTGGCTCCTCTGTTTACAAAGGTTCAGATTTTTCAGGACCTGTACACTCAAAGGGGCAAATTGTATAAATGGCAGCCTGATTGTAGGCGGTGGTAGATATCCTATCGCTGTCTAACCAGCCAATCGGGACACACATTTTCTTTAAAAAAAAATCACAAAAAACCCAAGGCAGGCGCCTACACTGTAGCCATTTGTCACGGCTAAGGGAGACATGTCAGAACGCTTAAGCTCGCCCAAGTCTGGGCATGGGCATGGTTTAACCCAGAATGGCCTTGGGTGAGCTTAAGCGGCTCTAGGTGTCTCCTTAGGACTGTGACAGATGCTTGATAAATAGATGCAGCCGCTGAACTTATCATGACAAAGAAATCCCCCTCCTGCAATTAGCTGAGCAACTGTGGTAGGGAACCCCCTCACGACATCATCCAGCAGGAGAGATGCCCACTCCCTCCTGCTACCACCACCCCAGGATCCCCTCCGATAATCTCCTAAACCTTCCCCCCACCCCACCCTGTACAAAGAAAGTCCACTCAAAGGGTTGCTCACACCCTCCAGCTGTTAGGCCTGCCACTCCATAATGGGGGTCCTTCCCCTGCCCGATACATTCTGGGATGCACTGGGGAGGGGCCTAAGGCTCTGATTGGCTCAGATGCCTAAGGCCCCTCCCATAGGAATAGTCTTAGGCCTCCTTCCTAGTGCATTCTGAGATGCACTAGGAGTGGCCTAAGACTCAGATTGGACAGGTATGTTCTGAAATTCACTCTTACTAACAGTGTCCCATGCCTTCTGCTGACAAAAACAAATTACATGAAGACTTTTCCTCTTAAATTCCCCACAGGGATTACCTGTTTCACTTAGCTGATTCTCATATCAGACTTGAAAAGAATGACAGACCTGAAAATCCCAAAGTAGCTAAGCAAAACTGCTGCTCTTTAAAAATAACTGCTGAGACCACCACGGGAGGTCAGCCCTATTGAGATTTGCTCTTGCTTATGCTGATGCCATCTCTCTTCCTCACACTCATAATGGACAATTAGGCCCAGATTCTCAAAACTTTAACGCCATCACTAAACTGTTTTCTGGTTTCTGCCTGTACGCAGTTTAGCGGCGGATTATCAAAACAGATTATAATTGTTTTTAGCGAGGTTTCTAGCAGTCTCTGACACTGACATGCAAATGGTTCGTGAACATTAGAATGATCCTGCTGGTGGATTCTTAAAAAAATGCTGAGCCATTTTCAAAAAGTGATGTCGGCTTTTGGTGACAAAAATAAGCGACTGATCCAGGGGTGCCGGTCAGCATCAGAAATTACTAGAAAGCCTCTATGTTGTGATGCAGCGGGAGAGATGACCATTCTCTCCACTGCATCACAACACCCCTTCCCTGCAGCGGCGGCAAAAACAACCCATCCGGAATGGCGACGACATCCCCCCTGGAGCAGGAGATATGCCTACGCTCTCCCTCTATCCTAAAATCCAGGCTGTGTCTCCCCCATTAAGTAGGAGAGATGCCCACACTCTACCCCTGCCCTAAAATCCCTGCCACAACCGACCTGCCATGAACCAACCGCTCCCCCCCCCCTGCAGTGGGAGAGATGTCCCCTCCCCCTTACCTCAAAATAGATGACCAGAGGGACGTGGCCTCCCTCCTCCCAGCTGCCTGCATCATCTAAAATCTTGGGATGCAGTGGGGAGGGGCCTGAGACTCTGATTGCCCCAGGTTGTATAAGGCTCCTCCTATGGGAGGGGCCTTAAACAACTTGGGTTAATCATAGCCTCAGGCCCTTCCCCAGATGCTCTGGGAAGGGGCCTGAGGCTCTGATTGGCCCATAGGAGGGCCTTATACAACCTGGGCCCTTCCCGAAGCATCCCAAGATGCACCAGGGAGGGGCAGGCCCATTTTAGATGATGCAGGCAGCTGGGATGAGGGAGTCCACGTCCCTCTGGGTCATCTATTTTAAGGTAAGGAGGAGGGGGGCAGCAGAGATGGGGACGAGGGTCACTTGAAAGCATGGGAGAGTGGGCATCTCTCCCGCTGTGGGGGGGGGGGCAGTCAGGTCGCAGCAGGGATTTTATGGCAGAAGAGTGTGGGCATCTCTCCTGCTGCAGGGTGTAGTCGTGGCGGGGATTATAGGGCAGCGAGATAGTGTGTGCATCGCTCCCAGTGTTGGGGGGGGGGTTGACAGTGTTTTTTCTGCACATGTGCCCATCGCTAGCACCAGCGAATCTTATTTTTTGAGAATGTCTCGGGTTTTTTTAGATTTGCTATCAAAACGGTTGCGTTAGCAGACCGTCGCATATTAACATGGGTTTTTGAGAATCCTTTTAGTCTGTTTTTTCCCCAAATATACCTATTATATAGGTTTCCAATCTCCATCTAAAAGTCAGTAACTATCATGACTCTGATCTTACATTTGAACTTAGTGAAACCAAGGTGTACTATAAGAGTATACACCAACCAAGGTGTACTATAAGAGTATACACCAACTTTTCAATGACTTTAAAGAGCATGAACATTTTCGTGAGAACTACTGCTGCTGGCATGGCATCATGCCAAATATACTACAAAGAGAAAAGTCAATGAATTGAAATAGCTAAGTTCAGTAGCGATGTCACATTGCTTGCTATAACCATTTTTCATCCTTTTACTAGTAGACTTTATTTTTATTTTTTTAAGGGTTTTGGGGCTGCTTTTCCTTGTTTGCACACTGTCTGTTGCAAAATCATAAATCTTGCTCTAAACAAATGTGGTGTGCTTTGCCAACAGGAATATCCTGTTTGTGGGAACACTCATTTTACAACATCACCTGCATAAATCACTCCTACACTGCCACATCAGAGTATTTCACTGATAAGTAGCAGCTGCCCTGCTTCTTTGCTTTGCAGGCAGAAAGAAGGACTTTTCCCTGCTGGTGCTAGAAGAGAAGTACTCCTTGGTACACCTGAAAACCTGTGCTGAATGAAGTTTAGTGACACTAGTGGGGGAATTCTTCAAGGTGTGTTAAAAGTTTGCCTTTTACTGCACCTTGATTCACTGCTGGATTTACCAACCTGTGGGATCCCAGTAGCACAACTTGCTAAATTCTGTTTTAAAAGAATAATGCTGCTTACAGGCCATCGACTATTACTTCTTATCATTTCTATAACGCTATTAGATGTACGCAGTTACAATCCATTTACAATTACAAAAAAGAAAATCCAAAAGAAAAGAAGTACATAAAAATATAAAGAACAGTCGTAAAATCATTCCTACAAAGAAACATATTAAAATAATATTATGCCATTGTTTCAGAAGACATATCACACACGCTAGTTAAAGTAACCTAGTAAATATTATCATTAGTGATATGTCTTTACCAAAAGCTTGTAAAAAGAAATACAATTTAAGCAACTTCTTAAAAGCTTTAAAATTAGTTTCTAACCATAAATAGCAAGGCAGTTGGTTCCATAAACTTGAGGCTAGATACAAAAAAGCCATAGTTCTAGTTGTCTCCCATTTTACTCTTTTTATGGATGGTATGATTAGTCAGTTTTCCTGTAATGATCTAAGTGTGAGAGAGGGAATGTACGGAATGATCAACAAATTCAAATAGCTTGGTTCTTGGGAGTATAATACTTTAAATTTTATCCTATGTGAAACAGGAAGCCAGTGATCTTGTAAAAACAGTGGAATGACAACAATTTATTATTTCTATAGCTCTACCAGATGCACACAGTACAACACATTGTACATGCAAGAGATGGTCCCTTCTCAGAAGAGCTTACAATCTAATTATGACAGACACACAGGACAAAAGGGGAGTTAGAACATAGTGCTCATGTAGGAAATTAGAGGGCGGGGGGGGCTGATGAGGTGGAATCACTTAGGATATGATCAAATTTCTGTTTATGAGCAAGTAATTTCAGTGTATTATTTTGTAACATCTGAAGATGTCTATGATTGAATCCTGAGATCCCCACATATACTACATTACAGTAGTCAATCTTTGAAGTAAAAAAAGCACGGATAAGAGTTTGCAGATCAGCATTTTCAAAATAAAGTCTAATTTCTAAGTTCTGAGTGTATAGAATCCTTTTTTCTCTCTCTTTCTGAAATTTATTCATTAAATGTAAGACCTGAGTCTGTAATTATGCCTGGAAATTTTTAAATTTTGCACTAACAGATTCCGGAACTTGGAGGCTTATCAGATGACAGGCTAACTGCTGAGCTCCCTCCTATGGGCATACTTTATTAGTTTTAAAGTAATAAATATTCTCCAGATTCATTTTAAAAGCTGAAAGAATTTGAAAGAATGGCATCAACAAAATTACAAGAAACTCCTGCTAAATCAACTGGGAAGGCTAAGAGATTAAAGGAAGATTCACAAACTGCCAGTGGAGTTCCATTACCTATGGACGCTCTGGACATTATTGAGGTAATGGAAGAATTAAGAAATATTAACTTAAACCTAATGGAAATTAAAAGAGAAGTGAATCTCATGAACAGTAAGTTTGATATTTTAAATAATAGAATGGACAAATTGGAAGACAAAGTTGGGAAAATTGAGCACATACAACTAACTTACAAAGAAGATCATAATATCTTGATGGAATTGAATAAGAAAGTAATAGATATGGAAAACAGATCTAGAAATCAGAACATTAGAATTATTGGAATAAAGGAGGGAGCTGAGGGGAAGAATATGATCTCTTTTTTGGAGGATCTAATACCAAAACTTCTTCCAATAAAAATAAAAGGTAATTTAGAAATAGAAAGAGCACATAGAATTGGAAAGAAAAATCCTCAACATCAAGAAAAACCTAGAACTGTAATATTAAGACTTTTTAGATTCCATCAAGTACTGGATATTTTAAAAGCTGCAAAAGAGATTAAAAATATAACATACAAAGATTACAAATTGATTTTTTTCCCAGACTTTGCAAAAGAAACTGTTCAGGTTAGGAAAAAATTTTTACAACTTAGATAACCTTTGAAAGAAATAGGAGCTCAATATGGTTTATATTATCCTGTGCTAATGAAAATTACATACAAAGGAAAATACCATCAGTTTAGTGATCCAGAAAAACTTAAGGATTTCCTTTCATCACAAGAAACATCTAAGAATTAGAATTTAATTTACTTCATGATATGAAAATTTGACTAAGGGATAATTAAAGAAAGTTATTAGTTAATTGAATATGAAAAGTTTGGCTAGGGGAAAGAGGAATAAAAGGAAAAAGAAAAATGAAATTAATTTTTTTTTCATATACTTTAATGGACATTAAGATGGCTGCTACAAATGACTCATTAACTATAATAGAATGATTAGAAAGTTTCAAATTAAAACTGAAAAGGATTCTAATACAGAATTGAAAACAAATGAGATGATGAATATTCATAAATTCATATTTACCTGACATCATAGGAGGGAGGGCGTAGCATCGAGTGAGGCCTTGAGGGAATTTCTTTTGGTAAAAGCCATGGAGATTCCTGAGACTAATCCCTGGAAGGTGAATGCTGTGGAACTTTGTGAATGGACAAAGGTTGAGTTGTAGGTGAGCTGCTGCTGCTCTGTGGATTGAATTCCCTTTATAGATGTAAATAGTGTCTCACCTCCTCCCTATGGTTTTTGGTGCGGTAGTTTCGCATGAGCACTAGGGTACAGGAAGATTATGTGCTTCGGTAGCTCCTGTGGCATTATAAAAAATTTTTGGACTGCAAATTGTTCAGCAGACTGCAAATAACTTCAGCACTTCCGGTTTCCGGCGTCTAATAATGCTAAAGAGAGCAGCCATTTGTCACTGCTCCGGAGCCTAGATCTGAGAAACTACGTGCTGAAGCGATACCCTACGGGTCCTCCACTCCCCGCAGCTCGTTCTTAACCTGGCCTAAAACAGCTGGCGTCAGATAGTATCAGCGCTTTTTGTTTAAGGGGATAAATAATGGCGAAGGAAGCTGACAATGTCCAAATGGAAGCACAATCAAATATGGCTTCAATGACAGAATCGGAAGAAATGTCTGAGCCCAAGGAGGTGAAGTTTAAGGATGTTGGAGTGTTTGGATTTACAATATGGACGGATCGTTGTTGGCACCAGCTGCTCCTGAAAATATAGATGCTGCCAGATTCGGTGCCTCAGAGAGAGCTATTATACAGACAAACCAAGGGACAAGAATACTTTGCTGAGGGTTTGTTAATTTCAGTTTTAAAATTGTAGGCCTTTTCTTTCATAATTCATATAGCAGCAAATTAAAATGATATTGATGAAAATATTAAGGCCAAAATGATGAGTCATGTTAAGTATATTCGATTTTACTTTTAGGAAAGTGATAGAAAACTTTTCATATGCTGACAGGTTGAAAATGCTGGGGCTGTTCTCCCTAGAAAAGCGGAGACTTAGAGGAGACATGATAGAAACCTTCAAAATCCTGAGGGGCATAGAGAAGGTAGACAGGGACAGATTCTTCAGACTACCACAAGTACAAGGGGGTCACTCGGAGAAACTGAGAGGGGACAGGTTTAGAACACATGCTAAGAAGTTCTTTTCTACCCAGAGGGTGATTGACACATGGAACGCGCTTCCGGAGGTTGTGATAGGCCAGAGCACATTACAGGGGTTCAAGGAAGGTTTAGATAGGTTCCTAAAGGAGAAGGGGATTGGGGGGTACAGATAGAAGTAGAGGTAGGTTATAGAAATGGTCAGGAACCACTTCACAGGTCATAGACCTGATGGGCCGCCGCGGAAGCGGACCGCTGGGCGCGATGGACCTCTGGTCTGACCCAGTGGAGGCAACTTCTTATGTTCTTATGTAACAGAAATAGATTTATTATAGAAAGTGTAATGTTACAATAGTAATTCTTAAAATAAAATAAAATGAAATATTATATTGATATTATCTTAAATAAGATTTGAAAATTATTACATTTTCTGAGGTCATAATATTAAATAGAAAATCCTTATTTATTTTATTTTAAATCATTAATATTTAAATAATTCTATAGTTCTGATGGAGTTTAAATTAACTCAATGGTATTCATGAGCTGGTTAATTATTACTTTGGTGGTAAACATACCTTAATAAAGTTATTGTTTAAATTCATTAAAGTGAACTTATAGCATAATTGATGTTGATACATTGTATTATTGTAATGCATTAATAGTTTTTAAATCAATTTACCACTTTTAAGATGGGATGTAAAGAAAATTCTAATGCAGTTTTCGGATTTAGATTGATCTTATTAATATAATGTAATTCAAGGTACATATTATTAACAGAATTGAATTCATGAAGATTTTATATAAAAAGCTAGATATTTAATTAAAAGGTAGTAAGGGGTTTTAATTATATAGATTGAACAATTTTTTTTAATAGTAAAGGAGGAATAGTCAATCAAGATGCTTATGGGAGGGAAAGGGTGGCCAGTCTGAGCAGATGTCTTCAAGTTATCGCATTATTAGGAGGGGAGGGATAGGGGAGGGCATAGGGAATGATTTTTGGTATCATAGAAATATAATATTTAAGGAATTAAGAGTGAGGAAGAATGTTTTATATAGTAAATTGAAAGGAATGATTTATGTGTATGCAAATTATAATAAATTAATGTATTTGTTGGAGTTCAAATGTGCTGGAAATAAATATATAGATGGAACTTAAATTATTTTTGCTAAATGTAAATGGCCTCAACCATTCAATAAAAAGAAAGAAGGTACTTTTATTCTTAAAACAACAGAATATTGATATATGTTGCATCCAGGAGTCTCACTTATCAGCTTTAGAGTCTCAAAAGCTTCATGGAGACTGGGTAAAACATTGCTTTTATGTCCTGGTTTATAGACAATTGCACGCAAGACAATCGCGCGCAGACAACCGAGCGCAAGACAAATGAGCGGAAGACAATTAGGCGTTAAGACAAGTGAGCGCAAAGACAAACGAGCGTGAGACATTTGAGCGCAAGACAATGGAGCGCAACTTATTTTCCGAAATGTGCACGAGCGGGACAACTCAGCGCAAGGCAACTCAGCACCAGCAACTGAGCGCAAGACAACTCAGCGCCAGCAACTGAGCGCAAGACAACTCAGCGCAAGACAATTCAGCGCAAGACAACTCAGCGCCAGCAACTGAGCGCAAGACAACTCAGCGCCAGCAACTGAGCGCAAGACAACTGAGCGCAAGACAACTCAGCGCCAGCAACTGAGCACAAGACAACTCAGCGCCAGCAACTGAGCGGTTCATAGACAATGGCGTGAAAGATAATGGCGCGCGCCGACAATTGAGTGTAGCGCGCGCCGCAGCGCCACTCTAAATTACAGTTTTTAGGGGCTCCGACGGGGGGGCGTGGGGGGAACCCCCCAGTTTACTTAATAGACATCGCGCCGGCGTTATGGGGGGTTTGGGGGGGTTGTAACTCTCCACATTTTACTGTAAACTGAACTTTTTCCTTAAAAACTGGGAAAAAGTGAAGTTTTCAGTAAAATGTGGGGGGTTACAACCCCCCACACCCCTCACAATGCCCCCAGAATGTGGCGCGATGTCTATTAAATAAAGTGAGGGGGTTCCCCCCACACCCCCCGTCAGAGCGCTAAAAACAGTAATTTAGAGTGGCGCGGCGGCGCGCACTGCGCTCAATTGTCTGGCCACGCCTTTGTCCCGGCGCGCTTTTGTCCTGACATCCAACTGGTTCATAGACCTGACACCCAACTCAGCGCGAGACAACTCAGGGCCAGCAACTGAGCGCAAGACGGTGTCGGGTCAAAAGCGCGCTGTGACAAAGGCGCGCCCAGACAATTGAGCGCAGCGTGGAGGCGCGCGCCGCACTAAATTACGGTTTTTAGAGCTCCGATGGGGGTTTTTGTTGGGGAACCCCCCCACTTAATAGACATTGCGCGGTGTTGTGTGGTGTTTGGAGGGTTGTAAGTTCCCTCATTATACTGGAAACTTAACTGTTTCCCTGTTTTTTATTGAAAAAGTGAAGTTTTCAGTAAAATGTGTGGAGTTACATTCCCCCAAACCCCCCACAATGCCCCCACAACGTGGCGTCATCTGTAAAAAGTAAAGTGGGGGATTTTCTCCCCTCGACACCCCCGTCAGAGACCTTAAAAATGCATTATTAAAGCAATTGTTTATGAACCGACCTTAAAAATGCATTATTAATTTTGTTAGGCAGGTGCCACTGCGCTGCGCTCAGTTGTCTGCGCGCGGCCTTTGTCCTGGCGTGGTCTTGACCTGACACTGTTAAAGCAGAGATGATAGGAATGGGAGAGGGACAAGGACAGCAACATAACTCATAGGGACAGGATGGTGAAATTTAGTTCCTGTGTCCCTGTGTCATTCTCATATTTGAAAAAGAGTTTAATAAATCAAAGTAACAGGGTGGCCAGTTCCAGGCTGCAGATTTGGGGATAGTTCTCAGTTTTTGACCCAGGTGTTTTTGTCCCGTTACCAGACACATTCATTGGGGACTGTGAGACCTGTAATAGTGGAAGGTAAATGGGCATAGTGGGTGTTTGCATTGGGGTCATAATGAAATGCCCATAGTCTGATGCCTGCAGTGTCTATTCATCTGATCCATCTGTCAAATGCTAAGTTTCATTATTTCTGTTTGTCTTGCATGATATGTTTGTTGTATGAATTGTTAAACTTTTGTAAACCTGAATTAGCTTAATAATCTTTACATGACAGAATATATGTTTAAAGTGTTTATGACGATCATTATCTCTTTTTCTCTGTTTGTTTAAATCATTATTCATGTTCAAACTTACAAGTTCCTTCACACTGTCATCTTCACGCTCAGTTATCTTCAGGCCCAACAGATTTCAAAGATTAAAGACAAGCTTCACTGCCCCCCCCCCCCCCCCCGAATAAAACCCAAACAAAACTGTCCACAATTTGTTTGCAGCCCTCTAGTTATTGATTTTATGAAGTGTCTTAATATGTTAAAAGATAATAATAACCAATTTGTTTAATGTCAACCTTAGTCATTATAAGTCATTAAAAGTTCATAATGTCATTGGAGTATGTGAGTGTAAAAAAAATTCTGGAATCAATAGTTGTATTATAATGTTTTTATTTCTGGGTAACTGAAGAAAGCATAATACAGTGAGCATAGGTCCCCCAGGGCAAAGTTAAATGCTAAGTAAGTATTATTGAACACAAGTAAACATGATGTGAACAGCAAATAATAACATTGAATGATAAAGCTCATTATAAGAAGTTTGAAATTGAAAAGACAATTACATGGTCTAAAAATAGGATGATGATGAGGGCGAAAGCATAAATTCACAGAAAGAGAAGTATTCTGTATGCTTGAGATTCAGTGTTTGAACTGGAGGATGTAAAATATTATATACATACATAAGTATAGTACATATACACATATAGAGTACTTTTCTGTCAATGAGAAAGTATTTTTCCTCATCAAGGGCAAGCACAGGAATATTGGAGAATTGAACATTAAAAGCAGTCGTAAATTGAAAAGACAATTATTGTTCCACATCCTCACTCTCATCTGAAGAAATAAATGCATGTTGTGTGAGAAGTATATGAAGACCTGTTAATGCTTAAAAAAATTATTAGTCAACAGAGATATAATGACTGCAAGGGTAAGCACAGGAACATTGTAGAAATTGACAGGGAGTGGATGAAACTCTAGTGCAAAAGCCTAAATTCACAGAAAGGGAAGTTTCCTGTATGCTTTAGCTATAAAATAGTTAAGCCTTGAGCTTCAGTGTTTGAACTGGAGGATGTAAAAGGCTATGAACTTTAAAAGATCATATATAGAGATACATACATAAATCTGGTCTATATAGAGTATGTTTTGTTCAATGCTAAAGTATTGTTCCCCGATCAAGCACAGGAACATTTGAAAAATGGACATAGTGTGGAGAAAACTGACTCTTTGGTTCTCATTCAGTCAGTGTGTGTGTCTGTGTGCAGTGTGAGCCACAATAGTGGTCGCTGAAACAGGGGTGGTTGGTGGTGAGGTACTTGGATTAACCGAGTACTTTGCAAAAATATCATAGATTCACAGAGAAGATGGCTTCCTATTATGGATTTTGTGTGCAGAAACACAAATTCTCCAAGCGTGAAGTACTCTGATTAACTGAGTACATGTCGCTCAATGCTAAACTGCTATTCCCCATCAAGAGGAAAGTTAGAAATATAGGTGAAATGGACTGGACCTGGGGGAAACTGGCGCACCTGTTCAATGCTACTGCTTTGACACTGCACTCAGGAAGTACGTATTAAATACATGCTATTACTTCAGGAGACCAGTGCCCCTGTTTTATTAATGGTGAGTACTTCTGGATTTAAAGCAAACTAAATGTGCATCTCCTTACAAGAGGCATACAGGGAGATGGGTTACTAAAATTATGCCAGGTGTACACCTTATACATCTATCACATTGTGTGTGCACGAAAGGAAAGATGTTAACATATCATCTCTATGCATTTCATGTAATTTATACTTAAAGGATTAAGAATGGTAAGTGTTCTACTCTATTAAGAACATCTCTAAACAAGATAAGCTGTCAATCTTGTAGCATTACAAATTCTACCTAGTTGACACAGCCATGTAAATTAAAAGTTATGTTTGATAAGGTTTTGCATTTATCCTGTACGCAGTTGTCCTTTATTTTCAATAAACTGTATATTAAAATGTCTTTTTAAAAGTATCAGATATGATGTCACATTTTTCTGATCATCAAAGGAGAGCTGGCAAGCTAAGTGCAGACATGGGAGCTGAGACGGTAGGAGGCAGGCGAGTCATGATGCTGGAGAATTCAATTGTGAAGTTGTAGTCACAGCTGCTGCGACACAGGAGGCTGGAGGGCAAAGAAAACACTGCGGTCAGGGAGGAGAGAGAGAGAGAGGGAGGGTGAGGGAGAGAGAGGGTGAGGGAGGAGAGAGAGAGGGAGGGTGAGGGAGGGAGAGAGAGCCACTCACAGGAGGACTGAAGATCCCACGAGACAGTAGGAGGCAGGCGAGTCATGATGCTGGAGAATTCAATTGTGAAGTTGTAGTCACAGCTGCTGCGACACAGGAGGCTGGAGGGCAAAGAAAACACTGCGGTCAGGGAGGAGAGAGGGAGGGTGAGGGAGAGAGAGGGTGAGGGAGGAGAGAGAGAGGGAGGGTGAGGGAGGGAGAGAGAGCCACTCACAGGAGGACTGAAGATCCCACGAGACGGTAGGAGGCAGGCGAGTCATGATGCTGGAGACTGTAGGTGGAGTGGGGTGGGTAAGTTGGGAACGGATGTGAAGGGGTGGGAGTGTGGAGGGGGGTGGATGAAAAGGGGAGGAAGAAGGGGAGGGAGTTGTTTTTGTCATTTTTTTTATTTTTTCTGGAAGGGCTGAGGGCAGGAGGGGGAGGGAGTGAGGCGGGGGGGAAGAAGGGGAGGTAGTTGTTTTTGTCATTTTTTTGTATTTTTTCTGGGAGGGTTGAGGGCAGAAGGGGGAGGGAGTGAGGCGGGGGGAAGAATGGGAGGGAGGTGGTGACAAGAGGGTGCAGTTCCCTCGGTAACAGCGGGAGCCATTCACGGGGTGGGCGGGGTGGGAGGGGCACCACGAAGTGCTTCAAGCAAGACCTGTAGTGCCCCTGTCACGTCACGGATGTGTCGGACGGACTCCTCAGCATAGTTGTTCATGTGCTCCACCCCTGCTAAGATGGTAACCACCGCCATGTAAATGTCCTCCGCTGTTACAGAACTGGGCGGAGGATCTGTGTTTGTGGCAGCGTGAGCCACAATAGTGGTCGCTGCAACAGGGGTGGTGGCCGGTGCAGGGTTGGTCCCACAATCTCTGGTGGAGGGTCGGAGGGGGGCAAAACAGGTGGAACAACGGTTGGGGCTTTGAATGGGGAGGGAGGATTTTGACATAGGCGGGGAAGAGGAGGGGGATGCCAATATATCTGCAATGAAAAAGCATGAAAAGACATTGAAAAGTGGACATTGAAAAGACAATTACGTAGTCAGCATGGTCTTGGCAAATAAAGTGTACAGTGGAAGCATCTATGAGACAAACTTGGTTCTTTTTGCTACATATGAATAAACCTAAGAATTTGATATTATATTAAGAAAATTCAAGTGATGTCTTAAATCTTAAATGTGTTTATTAATTGTACACTTGATGTACATTGTAAAAATGAATAAAAGATTTTAAAATAAAAAAATTACAGAATCAAAATATCTGAACACTTACCGAACTGGACAGAGAGGTCGCTAAATCTGTCCAGGATGGGGGTTGAGGCAGTACTCATGGAGGTACGTGGGAGGGCTGGGGGAGAGGTGATGACAGAGGGTCGAATTTCAGGGAAAAGTTGAAGGCAGAACTGGGGTTAGGGGGTGGGAGGGAGGGGGAACTGGGCATTGGGAATGAAGGGGCAGGGCAGGGTTTGGGGCGTTTTCTTAGGGGGATCCTAGAGGGTGGTCTAGGGCGTCGGTGGGGGGAAGTGGGATGAGACTGGGCGGAGGTGGAAGGGGGTTGGGACGTTGGACGGGGCTGGGCAGAGGTGGAAGGGGATTGGGAGGTGGGGCATCTGCGGGGGATAAGAAACGGCCGGTCAGGGATAGGGGTATCTTCCTCTTCCTCCTCCTCCTGATCCTCCTCCTCCTCTTCCTCCTCACTCGCATCTGAAGACATAAATGCATGTAGTGTCAGAAGTATATGAAGAACTGTTAATGTTTAAAATACATGATTAGTCAACACAGATATTATGACTGCACACCCACCCGATATTTTACTGTAACATACCTGGGGTGTTGTCCAGATTGCGCCGGACAGCCCGCACCCATGCAGAGTGATGTAGCCTGAGCTCTCGGGCCTTTTTCTTCAAATCCTCAACCTATTATATCATGGAGAGACATGAGTGAGCCATGATATATATATGGGATATGTTAAAGCAAGGGTAGGCAACTTCAGTTGTCCGGGTTTCAGGATTTCACCAATGAATATGCATTGAAAGCAGTGCATGGAAATAGATTCCAAGCATATTCATTGTGTAAATTCTGAAAACATGACTGGAATACAACTATTTAACTCAAATAAGTAAATGAGAGACACCATTATCAACTGCGCAATTTTTCAGCAGATGCATGATGACGCAGTGCGCGATTTCATGAGATGCGTATACATTTTTGCCTTCCGCGCAAAAAAACATAAAAATTTCTCCACCCCAATTTGTCAGCGCGCAATTGTCTATCAACAACATGTATTTGATAAATACTTACGGAGCGCGGTGTTATAGCGCGTGCGTTGAAAAGGTGCGCCAGTTTACCCCAGGCCCTGTCCATTTCACCAATATTTCTTCTTTTCCCCTTAACGGGGAAAAGCAGTTTAGCATTGAGCATGAAGTACTCAGTTAATATGAGTACTTCACGCTCGGAGAAGTTGGGCTTCCGCCCACGGAAACCCACATAGGATGCCATCTTCTCTGTGAATCTATGACGTTTTGTGAATCTATGACCGATGGTGTGTGAATATCGTAAGATTTCCCCTTTTCAGCACTGCTATTGGTTATCTAAAACACGTGTTATATGGTTAATCGTCAAACAGATTTTACTTCACTGTAGTGATGAAATGCGCATATTAATTGAGTATGTGTGAATTTTATAGTATATAGTTTTGTAGTACTTGATTGAAACACAATTAGCGTTAGCATGGCGCGCATATGTGTTGAAATGCGTGATGACATCAGCATGTCTCCATTAGTGCATAATGATGACGTGTGTCATCATATTAAAGTTATAGTATTTTTTTGCGCAATTGAAGGGTTAGTTTCCCAGAGCGCAATTGACGGGTTTTAGTATAATGAGCGCAAGTGAAAACCGCGCGGACGAACAGAGTTAATGGGAAATCTGAATAAATGGTGACATTTGTAAATGCGGGTGTGGTGTTTAATTGCGCATGCTATTGATCCTAAATATTCAGATGTGAGTCGCGCCGATATGAAAGTGCAGCGTACATGAGAAAAGGCTTTATCAAATACTGGCAATAATCTTTTATTTATTGTATACGCAAAAGAATTGGGTGCAAGTCAAATGCGTGAGAGATTGACGCATCCGCGCATGCGCAGCTATTACAGTGTTTGCATATGGGAAACACATAAGAACTATAAAATTATATTAGTTTTAAAAAGATCAGGGAGTCATGAGCAAATTATTTTAATTATTACACATCATTTTCCACTCCTAATATATTAATACAGTCATACATCACATATGTTAGGGAAGAGGGATGCGGAGGAAATACATTACTGCTCAATGCAGTAAGTAAGATGCTGCCTTTTCTATTTACACTTTTGTTGATTACTAAACATCATGTTTTCCATAATGATCGTTGTGGTAAATAAATGGATAGAGGTTTAATGAGATGTGCACAGCAGTTTTGGGATTTATTTGGCTGGTTAAAACTCCTAGAGTAGCTTTGGTATCTTTACAAAGATCAATTTCAGAGGGAGGGGTAAATTTTCCACACTTATATAGGTACCATAAAGCTTATATTTTGCGTCATGGTATGTATTGGATCCTCCCAGAACTCATGGAAAAACTCCCAGATTGGTTGTGGATAGAATGGCAACTCATGTCTCCATTGCGACTGTCCCATGTTCTCAGTATCAAAATGCCTAGCTATAGTAAGGACAATAGAATACATATATGTAAACTCCAGGATTCAAATTGGCGGAGAAAGACTAGTCTGGAAGCATTGGATGATAGCAGGAATACGTATATTGGATGATGTTATTTCTAATGGTGCTATGCAACATAAGTTTGGACTTAATAAATCAGAAAATTATAGATGGATGCAACTGAAGCATGCCATTCAGTCGTGGTTCCCTGATTGGAAAAACCTTAATAATCATTATAGTATAGAGTTTCTTTGTTTTCAGACAGACTTTTTGGGTCACCAGGCCGCCCAGTGGTATAAATTATTAAATGGATTTACTAAGAAGAAATTAAAAATGATACTGTGATATTGGGTATGGATATGAGAGCAAAATATCAGATTTCTGCGAATAACAATAAATTATTACTAATAATGACAGGGGTTGCCATTCAATAAATCACATATAATTGGAAAGACTGGAGGAGATTAAATTATAACTTTTGGTGGAACTCTTTATGATGGGAGAGGGATAGGGATAAAAATCTATGTAATATACCAATGATTGTTTATAAGTGATGTATTTATTGTTACTGTGAATGAAAATATTAACACTTAATGTAATTTGTGAAAATGAATAAAGAATCATAAAAAAAAAATGGCCACGAATTTGTTGTTGGATGAAGAGATGATCAATGTTTGCAACTATGAGACAAACGAGGGTTGTTATTTAACATAGAGCATCTTGGACACCAGTTATATATTATTATTCATTCTAGGATAAACTATGAATCTTAAAATGAAATGGAAAGATTGGCCAATGATATATTTAATGATGTCAGAATAAATATGATTTGAAGAAATGTTAATCATTTTTTAATCTTACATCAACTGTTCCAATAATAAAACATTTTAATTTAAATGCATCACTTGCAATTCTTTCTAACAGTTAATTGTTTACATTGTGTCCTTACTTGTTACTTAGTGGGATAGTACAATAAAAACTTACATTTAATGGCATGGTTATTAATGTCATACTAACATAAAGAAAACAACAAAATGTTTTAACCATTGGTAAATGTTTATTAAAATATTGCATATGTGATAAACATGTAATACACATATGTTCAAATGCAAGTCTTTATTCGTTTTAAATCATAAACAAGTGTGCAATAATATATCCATTAACGGTTGGCACAGCAGTTAAAGATCAGTGAAAGTGAGTAAGTGAGGAGGATGTGGTTATAGAAGTGAAAGAACATCAGGAGCAAATTAACAGACAGTTTAAGTGTAACAGTTGAAACAACAGTTAGCAGGCCTCTGGCTGTCTGGCCCACCAAAAGGAGTTGGGGACATAGACAATTTAAAGTGTCTCATCTGTTCATGCACCATGTGTGGAAAATAAACATTTTGCTATCAGACCCTTGAAAAAGAAAGACAATACACACCCTTCAAATTAAATGAGCAACATTTAAAGGGTAGAAAGAGGGAAGGAGCTTAACACTGGCTATCCCTGAAACAGCTCCATCCAAGACACCATCTGACCTTCCCTACGTGAAGGAAAAAGCCTTTGAACACCACCCACAACACCTTGAAAATGTCAAAGCGAGTACAGTATGCTTGAGTGGGTTACCTTGCTCGGCATAAAAAACCTTCACGCTTGGCACATGTCAGAGCAGTGGATACTAGGATAGGTAGGGGCCAGAGAAGGGCTTCAGGGAAACTCCTGGGGGAGAGATCTTGAGCGCAACAGTTTGCAGGCCTCTAGCTTGGGAATACATTCCTGCTTGGGGGACTCTGCTTCTGGGTTCTAGAAAGGCCAACACCTGACAGCAGTTACCAAACATCTGTGGGTCTGTGAGCTAAAGTTGGCAGGGCAGTTAACCAACAGTAGTGGGAGAGAGTGAGAAACATATTGGCAGAGCAGTTAACCAACATCAGTGGGAGTGAGAGCAACAGTTGGCAGAGCAGTTAACCAACAGTAGTGGGAGAGAGTGAGAAAGATATTGGCAGAGCAGTTAACCAACATCTGTGGGAGTGAGAGCAACAGTTGGCAGAACAGTTAACCAACAGTAGTGGGAGAGAGTGAGAAAGATATTGGCAGAGCAGTTAACCAACATCAGTGGGAGTGAGAGCAACAGTTGGCAGAGCAGTTAACCAACATCTGTGGGTCTGAGAGCAACAGTTGGCAGAGCAGTTAACCAACAGTTGGCAGAGCAGTTAACCAACAGTAGTGGGAGAGAGTGAGAAAGATATTGGCAGAGCAGTTAACCAACATCAGTGGGAGTGAGAGCAACAGTTGGCAGAGCAGTTAACCAACATCAGTGGGAGTGAGAGCAACAGTTGGCAGAGCAGTTAACCAACATCAGTGGGAGTGAGAGCAACAGTTGGCAGAGCAGTTAACCAACATCTGTGGGTATGAGAGCTAAAGTTGGCAGGGCAGTTAACCAACAGTAGTGGGAGAGAGTGAGAAAGATATTGGCAGAGCAGTTAACCAACATCTGTGGGAGTGAGAGCAACAGTTGGCAGAGCAGTTAACCAACATCAGTGGGAGAGAGTGAGAAAGATATTGGCAGAGCAGTTAACCAACATCTGTGGGAGTGAGAGCAACAGTTGGCAGAGCAGTTAACCAACAGTAGTGGGAGAGAGTGAAAAAGATATTGGCAGAGCAGTTAACCAACATCTGTGGGTCTGAGAGCAACAGTTGGCAGAGCAGTTAACCAACAGTAGTGGGAGAGAGTGAGAAAGATATTGGCAGAGCAGTTAACCAACATCAGTGGGAGTGAGAGCAACAGTTGGCAGAGCAGTTAACCAACAGTAGTGGGAGAGAGTGAGAAAGATATTGGCAGAGCAGTTAACCAACATCTGTTCCTGCAACATGTGTGGAAAACAAACATTTAGCTTGCAGACCCTTGAAAAAAAAGACAACACACCCTTTAAATTAAATGAGCAACATTTAAAGGGTATAAAGGGAAGGAGCTTAATACTGGCTATCCCTGAAGCCACTCCATCCAAGACACCATCTGACCTTCCCTACATGAAGGAAAAAGCCTTTGAACACCACCCACAACACCTTGAAAATGTCAAAACGAGTACAGTATGCTTGAGTGGGTTACCTTGTTCGGCATAAAAAACCTTCACGCTTGGCACATGTCAGAGCAATAGAGGAGGGCTTCAGGGAAACTCCTGGGGGATAGCTCCTGGACGCAACAGTTAGCAAGCCTCTGGCTGTCTGGCACACCAAAAAGAGATGGGGACATAGACAATTTAAAATGTCTCATCTGTTCATGCACCATGTGTGCTTGGGAAGACATTCTTGCTTGGGGGACTCTGCTTCTGGGTCCTGCAAAGGCCAACACCTGACTGCTACCATCACGTTTGCACCCCTGTCAACCCATTCTGGGTCCTGCAAAGGCCAACACATGACTGCCACCATCAGGTTTGCACCACTGTCAACCCATTCTGGGTCCTTGTCTTTTTGTACATTTCATGGTTTCAGAGACAGCACCTGACTGACATTCCTGCTTGGGGGACTCTGCTTCTGGGTCCTGCAAAGGCCAACACCTGACTGCCACCATCACATTTGCACCCCTGTCAACCCATTCTGGGTCCTTGTCATTTTCTACATCTCAAGGTTTCAGAGACAGCACCTGACTGACATTCCTGCTTATGTACTTTCTAGGCCACCAAAAACAAGGGAGGAAATGTACAATTTCAAGTTTTTCACATTTTCCTTAACACTGGCTATCCCTGAAGCCGCTCCATCCAAGACACCATCTGACCTTCCCTACGTGAAGGAAAAAGCCTTTGAACACCACCCACAACACCTTGAAAATCTCAAAGTGAGTACAGTATGCTTGAGTGGGTTACCTTGCTCGGCATAAAAAACTTTCACGCTTGGCACATGTCAGAGCAGTGGATGCTAGGATAGGTAGGGGCCAGAGGAGGGCTTCAGGGAAACTCCTGGGGGAGAGATCCTGAGCGCAACAGTTTTGCAGGCCTCTAGCTTTCGGGCCACCAAAAGGAGAGGGGGACATAGCCATTTCAAAGTGTCTCTTCTGTTCCTGCAGCATATGTGCTTGGGAAGACTTTATGGACATGTCAAAGCAAAGTTCAAATCACTGAGTGAACACAATTGTAGCATAGCAACAGGAAAACCTGAACTTCAACATCAAACTCTAAAGTTCCAGATTATGTGCTATACCACGGAGATATTGAAAGAGAGGTCTTTGTCCATATGTTGGCAGCAGCGTTGTTAGTCTTTGCGTCACTCTCACATACGTGCTCTTACTGCTGGGTGGTGCGCGGTTACCAGCCTGGAATCGAGCAAGCAGCTGTTCTGTGTGATCTTGCTCACGCTGTATATGTTCAAGGAGTTTAAAAATGGTTGGATGGTGGCATGCAACAGAGGATTGAAATGCATGGTGCCAACCTTCAACTGAATTATTGGTCCGAGGCAGTCCATCTTCCACACGGGAGCGCATATTCCACAGAGGAATAGGAAACGGTGGGACATGTCTCCCATTATGCCGCATTCTACCGATGTAATTGTCTTCCCAATAGTCATACACCGGGGTCAGTTCATCTGGTCGACTCTCCTCCAAGGTCTCGAAACATTCAGCAACATCATCCACAGGGACAAAACTTAATGCTAACAGCATTTTGGTGAACAATCTTACTCTCTCCTCATCTCTATAGTTGGCGGTCAGTCCCTCATGTTGAATTCTGCGCCACAATGATTGACCCAGATAGAACAGGCACCCAGAAACTGTAGCATTGGGAAATACTGTGTGGGCAGCTTGCAGACTTGCTCTCTCAAAGTCCATCAAGATAGTCAATGGTGCCAACGTGTTTCTGGTTTCTAGCAGTTTCCTTAACACACGTTCATAGTCCTTCTCCCTTTTACTGTTCAACAACACGTAGACCATGGGAAGTGCACGATTGTCTACAAATGCATGGATGGTAAAGACTTGGACAAACAAATGGGGGGCAACTTTGAATGTCCCATCCATGAACCAATGTCCATGTTGCTCCAACACTTCAAGATTAGATTCTGTTGTGAAAATGAAAATGCGTCTTTCATCATTTTCACCTGAATCCCACAACAGTAATTGTTCACCATGTGTGCTTCTTTGTAGCGGCTCAGGAATTTGTATCTCTCTTATGCAACTGGGATTACCCATTGCTAGATGGCCTGCATTTCTCTTTCTATTAATTGTTCTCTGCATGGAGGTGTATGCAGGCAATAATGTAGCTGCTTCTAAACTTGTACCAGCTGTTGTGCCATGAATGATCTGTCGTGGCCTTTCAACCGTAGCCACAGCTCTTTCACGTATGTCTCCCATCATTCGATCAGCTTCAATTCTGGCATTGTTGGGTGCATGCACATGTGCCGTTATCTTGACAGAAGATCCATCAACGAGCCTCTTTCTTCTTCCCACACAGTCACGGCGCACACCCCTCCAGGACGTGGATCCGTCTGCCATCACTCGGTCACGACGATATCGATAGCCCTCATGAACCCAGTGCTCTCTCCCACGCTGTGAAGTTATTACTTCCATGTCTATGTCAAATCACTCCTGAAACCATACAGTTAATAACATTATCCTATTTTGACTTGCAATTGATATACAATTGCCTATATCATGAATGAACTACTCAAAAGAACATGATACCTGTAAGACTGGAAGTATATCGATGAAACCCTCAGGAACTGTAGTCGACCTTCGACCCTGAACCTGCAAGAGTTATAACATGCATGTAAACTTCATGTTCACCCCCCACCAACCTCCAGCACACAAAAAAACCTGCAAAGGTCAAATAGGTGAGGTTAGGCCATACATATGTAGAGTTCAGCAATATGGCACAACACCATATACCTGCAAGGGTGCGATCCCTGTCAGGAAAACACTGAAGATGTCTGTCCTCTGTTGACTGTGGTCTCTTGATTGTAATCTGTTGATTGTAGTCACCTTCAATAATAGATTATATGAGGTTATTACATACATATGACATACAAATCCCTATATGTAAAGTTCAGTGCTATGGCACAACACTATATACCTGCAAGGGTGCGATCCCTGTCAGGAAAACACTGAAGATGTCTGTCCTCTGTTGACTGTGGTCTCTTGATTGTAGTCTGTTGATTGTAGTCACCTTCAATAATATATTATATGAGGTTATTACATACATATGACATACAAATCCCTATATGTAAAGTTCAGTGCTATGGCACAACACTATATACCTGCAAGGGTGCGATCCCTGTCAGGAAAACACTGAAGATGTCTGTCCTCTGTTGACTGTGGTCTCTTGATTGTCCTCTGTTGATTGTAGTCACCTTCAATAGTAGATTATATAAGGTTATTACATACATAGAAGATACAAATCCCTATACCTCTGTACTTACCTTGTCTCCAATATTGAACTTCTAGACAAGACTAGGGTTTCAGCAAATTCATATCCCTCAGCACATGACTGCAAGACTAAAATTTATAGGGTTAGCACATAGATATAACAAACAGGACCCACTATGTCTGTACTTACCTTTGCAATCATACCTCTAATAGTGGAGATCTAGCTTGCCAACCATCATGGATTAAGAACGTCATTATACCTAAGCGCAGACAGAAGGAAGGCAGAGAGGCCCAAAACAAGGACCCACAACAATGGTATACAATCACCCTCACTACACACCCAAGGCTAAAAGTTTACACCAATAAGCCCTACCATTAGACTACTTATCCTATCCTATTGTTCCAATTTACCAAAACCAAAAAATGAAGCTATGCATATACCTGTAAATGTGAATATCCTCTTATGTATGATACCTGCAAAAGAAAATGGTACCCATTGCCTTTATAATACTAGAAACCATGAGCACACTCTTATTTTTTTAAAAATCTTTATTCATTTTCAATGACACATCATGTGTACAAGAATCAAAACATTAAAATGAAATACATCACATGTCAATCTGTCTGTATTATCACATAATAGATATAAGTACCTCCATTCCCACCCCGCTTCCCCACTCTTACTTTTCCAAATATGACTGATAATAGTATAATTTAGACCCCCTTCCCAACAATAAGACGGTGTTGTATTATCATTAGATAATACAACACTCAAATTAAACATATTCATATACTAGTGTTGCTGGCATAAGAGTTTTTACCTCATGCCAACATGTTTCTTTACATCTTTATTACTTTTCAATTCTATAACTCCATCTAATTATGCTTCCAATTAAGATCCATCATCACATGATACATAATCTTAATACCATAACTCAACCTTCTCGCTCTTTTAACATGCGGGAAAACTAAGTGCAAGACGGGTGCAAAACCAGCAGGTCCTTAAAAATCCGTCAGGTCCCTGCCACTTTTAGTCTCTGGCTCTGACAGAGCTATATGAGAATTTAACTCTGACAGATCCTAATGCTCTCCCCTCCCTATGCTAGGATCCGTCAGAGTTAAATTCTCATACAGTTCTGTCAGAGCCAGAGACTAAAAGTGGCAGGGACCTGACGGATTTTTAAGGACCTGCTGGTTTAGATCCGGGAGGTCCGTGTTTTACGGTTATGGGACCAAATCGCGCGAGACAACGGCGCGCCGACAACCGAGCACGGACAACTGAGCGCAAGGTTGACGGCGTGCCGAAGAAAAGCAGTATTTTAAAGGGCTTTGATGGGGGTGGGGGGGACATTGCGCTGCCGTTGTGGGTGGTTTGGGGGGGTTGTAACAGGCAATAAGTTTGGTTTCAAGTATAATGAGGGGGGTTACAACCCCCCCCGAACCCCACCCACAACGGCAGCACAATGTCCCCCCACCCCCATCGGAGCCCTTTAAAATAGTGCTTTTCTTCGGCGCGCCGTCAACCTTGCGCTCAGTTGTCCGTGCTCGGTTGTCGGCGCACCGTTATCTCGCACGATTTGGTCCCATAACCGTAAAACGCGGACCTTATGGACCTCCCGGATCTCGCGCGATTTTGTCTACCCCTTCCCGTGCAAGAATGACTATTTGATGCGCGCATGCACAATGAGCATTCCATGATATATAAACATACCCACATAAAAATATCAGCATACCCAATATAAACAATTCATAGTGAATTTGGCAGATTTTTAAACTTCTACCCTTGCTTTTGTTGCGATTGTGTAGCACGCATCTGGTATCGCTTGCAAAGGCAGCGACATTTACAAACACGGTCGTCGCGCGCGTGAGAACCGGAAATGTAAATATCAACATACCCTATATAAACTTCATAATCAATTGCGCTGAGTTTTATGATCATACCCCTCGCTTTTCTTGCGCGTGAACCGGAAATATAAATATCAACATACCCAATATAAACAGTTCCTAATCAGTTCATCGACCATTGTGCGCACGCAAGACACAACTCCGCGATTGTCTTGCACGCAATTGTCTATGAACCACCATTGCGCGCACGCAAGACACAACTCTGAGTTTTATAATCATACCCTCCCTTTACTTGCGCGTGAAAAGGAAATATAAACATACCTGTAAATGAAGGAATGTGGACGTTCGCTCTCACCGGAGGCGAGAAAAATCCGCGCAAGACAAATATTCGTTATAGATCAAGTACTAGTAAAACCAGATCTTTACCTATAACGGACACGGTCAGGCAGCGAAAGGAAGGAGGGCTGGTTCGGAGGACATATATAATGTGGAAACGTAACCATCGTAACGAAAATGCATTCACGTGACTTGTATTTAAATGCTGTTCGGAGAATATATATCATGAGATAACGTAACCATGGTAACGAAAATGCATTCACGTGACTTATGGAATCATACTGAACACGCGTTGACGTGATGACGTGTCACGTGCTGTACGTGTGCGTGTCCTTCAATGGGCAAGTGGCCTCTAGTGGCGCGCTGAATTGTCATTGCGCTGAGTTATCTTGCGCGCAATTGTCTTGTGCTGAGTTGTCGCTGCGCTCAATTGTCTTGCACTGAAATGTCTTACGCTGGATTGTCTTAGCGCTGACTTGTCTTGCGCTGAATTGTCACTGCGCTGATTTGTCTGCGCGATTTTGTCTGCGTGCGATTGTCTTGCGCGCTTTTGACCTGTCACCTTATGTCCCAGCTTTAATATTGGTGAATAAGAGTTGTAATGCTACGTTCAAATTAATTGCTGCTGATCCCTTAGGAAGGTGGATACATGTAATCTATCTATATATATAAAATCGGAGGTATGCATGTGTGTATGTATGTATGTGTGTATGTGTGTATGTGCCACGATCACGCAAAAACGGCTTGACCGATTTGAACGAAACTTGGTATGCAGATCCCTCACTACCTGGGATGATATGTTCTGGGGGTCTAGCGGCCCACCTGCACACGTGGGCGGAGCTACAAACATAAAATCAGATTTCACCCATTCTTGTCAATGGAAAAAATGTAAAAAGCTGCCATTCTCACAGTAATTCAAAAACGGCTTGACCGATTTGAACGAAACTTGGTATGCAGATCCCTCACTACCTGGGGTGATATGTTCTGGGGGTCTCGCGGCCCACAACTCTATGTTGCTTGCTCAAGGGTGGGTTCACCCAAGAATTTATATGTTCTTGCTCCTGGAGGTGAAACTAAAAATGTTGTTTATAATCAAGTTTTGCGTTAGTTGTATTGTATTCATTTTGTCAAATATTTCACATTATAATTTGAATATATGTGTGTGTATGTAAAAATGATTGAAAATGACAGATTTTAGTATCTACCCCATAGTGTTTTCGGGTTCACAGATGAATACTCAGCATAACTCTGAAACGCATGGAGAGATTTCAACCAAACTTGGTACACATATGACTTACTATCTGGGGAAAAATATTGTGCAGGTGGGACGGGGTAAAATACTGTGGGGGTGGGAAGGGGGTGATATGTTAAAATTATCAAAAGCGACAGATATTAATGTCCAACCCATAGTTTTCGGGCTCGCAGACATGAATACCGACACTCCCGATGCCGTTTAAGTCTAAGTTCAGCCCCATAGAGAGGGACATTCCTTTGGGACATGTGGAGGGTAGGGGGTTGGGATATGGGGGTGGGGCATATGGGACATGTGGGGGGGGGTAACGTGGGGGGTGGGACATGTGGGACATAGTGGGGTGGGACATGTAGGGGGTTGGACATTTTGAGATAAATAAATATCCGGGCAACGCCGGGTAATCAGCTAGTAATAATAATAATAACTTTATTTTTGTATACCGCCATACCCAGGGAGTTCTAGGTGGTTCACAGCAATTAATCAAAGTTACAAACATATCAGAGTTACAAACAGTGCACAAACAATAATGAACAATTGACAAAGAATGATGTCGTTGAGGTTAGCCGGAGTAGGGATGTATAGGTTATTGAGGAAAGTGGGATGGAGAGGGAGGAGATTCCAGTTCATTGAAGAGGGGGTGGGAGCAGTGGAAGATGGGGTATTAAGGGCTGTGTCCGTGGAATAGATGAGTTTTGAGTAGCTTTCTGAAGTCGAGGTAGGTGGGGGCCTCGAGCACCATTTGGGCTAGCCATAGGTTCAGTTTAGCCGCTTGAAAGGCGAAGGTTTTGTCAAGGAACTTTTTGAGGTGACATAGTTTTAGGGAGGGGAAGGCGAACAGATGATTTATC
Source organism: Geotrypetes seraphini (assembly GCF_902459505.1). NCBI lineage: Eukaryota > Metazoa > Chordata > Amphibia > Gymnophiona > Dermophiidae > Geotrypetes > Geotrypetes seraphini. The sequence goes on along the minus strand of NC_047084.1, from coordinate 411,010,177 downwards.
TCCAACCTACCTCAACCCACACTTCAACCTGAATTGCAACAATAAGAACTCACGCAGAATTCGAGTACTGTTGTGTAGCAGAAGCGAGCAAACTTGAATATGATTCTGGATTTGAACGGTAGCCAATGAAGTTTGTGGTAAAAAGGGGTGATGTGTTCCCATTTGTTCAGGCCAAATATAAGGCGGACGGCAGTATTTTGAATCAGTTTTAGTCTCCTGATGTTTTTTTCATGGAGCCCAAGTAGATAATATTGCAGTAGTCCAGGATGCTGAGAATGGAGGATTGTACTAGCAGGCGGAATGAGGAGTCATCAAAGTGTTTTTTTATGGTGCGGAGTTTCCAGAGCACCGAGATGTTTTTCCTGACTGTAAGATCAATGTGTTTCTCTAGGGATAGATGTTTGTCTAGCGTGACTCCCAGTATTTTTAAGGTTTGTTCAAGGGGGAAAGCCGATCCGTTCACTTGAATTGTGGTGTCTTTGATTTTGTCATTGGGGGTAGCTAGGAAGAATTTAGTTTTGTCAGGATTTAGTTTTAATCTGTAGGATAACATCCAGAGTTCTATCTGATTAAGTAAGAATGAAAGAGAGGAGAGCAACTCTGGGGTGAAACTGGTTAGCGGGACAACTATTGAAATGTCATCTGCGTAGATGAAGAATTTGCGCTTGGAGCTTTGTAGGAGGTTTCCCAGGGAGGCGAGGTAGACGTTAAACAGGGTGGGGGACAGGGGGGGGAACCCTGTGGAATGCCACAGAGTTGTCCCAACTATATGAGAAAGAGTCGTTCTTGAATACCCTGTATGATCTATTTCTTAGGAACCCGTGGAACCAGTTTAGGACCTGGCTGGAGATGCCAATGTATGCAAGGCAATCAAGGAGGATGGTATGGTCGACAAGGTCGAAAGCACTGCTCAGGTCAAGTTGCAAGATCAGGGCGCTAGAGCCTTGGCTAAAGAGTGCGTGCAGGTGATCAAGTAGGGAGGCTATAATGGTTTTGGTGCTGTGGTCCGAACGAAAGCCCGATTGGTTTTCATTTAGGATATTAAATTTTCCCAGATATGTGGCACTGTTCCCTCTAAGCTGAGCAGGAGTCCTCCACCCACAGTCTCACCAATAGAGGGTGCTGTTTTACTGTCACATTTTTCAATTGTGAGGGACATGCAAGTTCTGCAGGACTCCAGGGAACATACCTGTCCTTAGCGACTGAAAATATTCCACCCCCTAGTGGTAGCAATGCAGCTGGAGGACACCTGCTCAGCTTAGAGGGAACACTGCAAGTGAGTTCAGTTTTTACCACCCCTTCTGCTATTGTGGTGAATAGCAGGATGCTAACGATGGGTCTGTAATTAGACGGGGCGTTGGAAGGTTCTTTCGTGTTTTTTATAATTGGAGTTATTGTGATATGGCCTTGCTCTGCAGGGAAATTGCCTGTGGATAGTAAAAAGTTTACCCATGCCAACATATTGGCTTTGAAGTGGATCGGTGCAGTTTTCATGAAGTTTGGGGGCAGGTGTCCAGTCTGCAGAAGGAGTTAGTATATTTGTTATAGTACTTGCTGAAGGTTTGCCAATCGATGGGTGAGAAGTGGTTCTAATTTAGGTCTGTTCTGTACCCTTGGTCCGGTTTTGATGTGTTGGTGTCAAGGAGAGTTGGAAAGGACCCGTGGGGAATGGCCAGGGCAGTTATTGAAGATCTTAGTTTTTGTATCTTGGAGTTGAAGAAATCTGCTAGGGTGTTAGTGGTTAATGTGGATTCTTCATGGTTGTCAGTGAGTGTCTCAAGGTTATAGACCAGTTTAAAAAGGTTACTACTGTTAGTTGTAACATTTCCGATTTTGAGGGCATAGAAGTTTTTGCGTTTTTCCTTGGTGAGGTTTTTATAGTTTTTTAGTTTTAGTCTCCAGGCGACTCTGTGCTCCTGGGTTCCAGATTTAATCCAAAGTCTTTCTGATTTTCTTAGGTCCCTCTTAACTAGTAGCAGCTCAGAATCAAACCATCCCTCAAGATTTGTAGTTCTAATTCTGTGGGTTTTTAAGGGGGCTATTTCATTTAGAATGTTAGTGCTGTCATTCATCCAGGAGTACATAAGTTGATCCATTTCTTCGTTTTGTTTTGTGATAATTTAGTAGGGGGAACATAATTCTACCGGGTCGATCTTACTTCTAGTAGTGTGGGTTTTATTGCTTCTTGTTTTGGTGGTTTTGGTGGTTTTTTGTTGGCAGTCAATAGAGAAGTTACATAGTCTGTGATCAGACCATAGGGAGTCTGTCCAGTTAACTTGGTTCCAATGAAATTTGGGGTTGGTTGGTTCTTTGGAGGAGAAGGTCACCAGGTCTAAGTGATGACCTCTTTGATGGGTTTTGACTGGGGTGGGTTTGAAGTAGCCTAGTTGGGAGATGAGTGACCAAAAATCAGAAATTTCTGGTTGGTACGTTTGCTCTAAGTAAATGTTGATATCCCCACATAATAAGCTGTACGGACTTAATAACGAGTTAGCTAGTATAAATTCAGCAAAGTCCTCTTTGGCTAGGTTCCATTTTTTTGGTGGGATATAAAATAAAGTAGTTGTTAGGGAGGAGGCTAGGGACTTTGAAGTTAGTGAGATAGATAATATTTCTAAGTTGGGAGTAGATTTGGTGTTAAGTATGGCACAGTTTAGGTGGTCTCTAAAGATTATTGCTAGTCCTCCTCCCCTTCCCCAGGTTCTGGCTAGGGATAGAATCTTGAAACCTGTGGTGAGACAGTCTTTAATAATAATATCATTGTCTGATAGCAGCCAGGTTTCCGTAATTAGAACAAAGTCGGGAGTAGTTTCGTTCAGCCAATCTTTGATCAGAATGGATTTGTTCCTCATCGATCTTATGTTTAGGTAGAAGCCTTGTAGGTTCTGGTAGTTTGAGTGGTCAGTTGGGAAATAATGGGAGTAAGCTAGTTTTTTTAGTGTACGTTGTTTTTTCATGCGAAGCTTGGTTGGTCTGTGGGGAGGAGTGGGATTTGGGATTGGAGGTGGACCTGAGTCTGTGTGGTCGTATGGATTATGGTGTGTGAATGTTGGAAATTTGGATTTTACTGTGCGGTGTGAGGAGTAGAGAACTGGGATGGGAGTGGAATATAGTGAGTCGACTGATGCTGATTAGATAAATTAGGAGCAGTGATGCGCATTGGTGAGAGTTTGGCCGGGCCATAGTGCAGGGATCTGGGGGGGGGGAAGGTTGGTGGAGTTTGAGAGTTTGTGAGAGGGATGTTGTAGGAAGAAGGTGGGTGGTGTTTGGGAGGATTGCGAGAGGCGGAGAAACAATAATAATAAATAATAATTTTCCAGGTTATACAGTATTATTTCCTGGTTATACAGGCTTGTTGGGCTAAAACAAAGTTTGGCTGTCTTCTCAGGCTATGCGGGGCCTGTCGGGCTAAACAATACTTGTCTGGCTATACGGGGCTTATCCGGCTATAGGCTTATCAGGTTACAAACTGTCTGGCTAGTTAAAAGGGATACAGGCTGCTGTAGTGTTATGCGAGGCAACGGACTGTTACAAAGATGCTAGCTACGGATTGCTACAATGTTGCAAGGCTACAGGCTACTACAATGATTTACAGGGCTATCGACAATTGCAAAAGATGCTAGCTACGGATTGCTAAAATGTTATTTACAAGGCTACCGACTACTACAATGTTTTGTAGACATGAATCTGGGAAATACTGCCATGGTGCTATTCAATGTATATGCACCTAATTCGAATCAAATTGAATTTTTCAAATCTCTAAAGCATCTTCTAATCTCTACGGCTGCTTCTAATTTAGTTGTAATCTATGGGCCCATAACCTTTTATATATGTAAATGTCCAGAATGATGTACGTTAGTATAAGTTTCCATGCACAAATACCGTGCTATGGGAATTGTGCTGCTATCTGGACTACACTTACTTTTTCCACTATTCTTTAAAGGAAGCCTCAGCCCCACCACTCCACCGCAAAATTGTTATTTTGTTGAGAGAAGATTTGTGTGGCTCTTCATCATTGGCCGTCCTTGTTATATAGTATTCTAAGGTGTTTTGTTTATATTTCCCATTCACAAAAGTGCTTCAATAAATAATTCAATAAATAGTGCTAAATATTTCTATTTTGTAATGGTACTTAGCTTGCGTTATCCAACTTGAACACAGCCAAAAGCTCAGGAGTCTGACCCGACATGTTTCACATAAAAATGCTTTGGCAAGGGTCCCCCGAGTGTGCTGCTGTCATCCGACTCCAAAAAAGTAAGAGAAAGATCTAATTTAGTTGTGGCAGGGGATTTTAATGCTATTATAGATCCTTTAATGGACAAAAAACCTAGTAGAATTATGAAATCATTAGGGTTGGATAATCTGGTTCAAAATTGTGATTTAAAAGATATATGGCGAATATTTCATTTTAATGATCGGGGAATTTTCATTCTGCTCCCATGTCCACAAATCATTTTCAAGAATAGATTATATATTTATTTCAAATGCATTAGTTCAGCAAGTAACACAAGTCTCCATTGATCCAATTATTTTATCTGATCATGGTGGGGTGTGGATTAAAATTAAAATAAGTGATCAGGAGGTTAGAAGATCTGTATGGAGATTTGATAAAGCTTTACTTGTAGAACCTAATTTTATTAAGAAAATTCAGTTAAAAATAAATGATTATTTTCAAATAAATAATATGGAAGATATCTCAGTGGAGACGTTATGAGATGCTTTTAAGGCAACCATAAGAGGCCAAATTATTTCTTTTTCGGCGTATACTAAAAAACAAATTAAATATCAATTTTCTAGGTTAGGAACAAGAAATTAAGATACTGGAATCAAAATTAAACGATAAATGGGAATATTCTATTTTACAAGATCTTTTGAAAGCTAAAGGGAAATATGAGATTTCTTCTAAAATGATAAGGAAAGATTTATTTTCTCAACAAGCATTGTATTATGCAAATTCAAATAAGGCGGGAAGATTACTGGCAAATTATTTAAAAGCAAAAAAACGAAAAACAAATGTAGTGGCGATAAAAAATGAAAAAGGAAATTCTTGTACACAAATTGATTCTATTTTTACAATTTTATAAAGATCTGTATTCTTCTGAGCCTTATTTAGATAAAGAAAAAGATGGATTGGAATTTTTTAATTTAATCAAGGGGCCAAAAGTTCCTGAGCATATAAAAGAAAGTTTAGAAAAGCCAATATCAATTAAGGAATTGCAAGCAGCATTGAAGTCCCTTAGAATTGGATCCGCTCCAGGTGGAGATGGTTTTACAGTAGAGTTTTATAAATCATTCCAAATTACTCTATTACCATATTTACTAAATTTATATCAGAATCAACTAACTAATGGTTGTATTACAGGTACCATGGCGGAATCATTAACTATAGTCTTGCCAAAGCCAAATAAAGATCCCACTCTGGTTTCAAATTACAGGCCTATTTCTTTAATTAATGTTGATGGAAAACTTTTAGCTAAAACTTTAGCAATACGTTTGGGTAAAGCACTCCCTTTTATTATTGGAATGCACCAAACTGGATTCGTTGCTCAAAGACATTCTTCTAATAACACTAGACTTGCCTTGCATATGTTGAATTTATCAAAAGCCTTAAATGATCTGGCTTTTTCTGTATCCCTTTATGCAGAGAAGGCCTTTGATCGTGTTGAATGGACCTTCATGTATCAAGCGTTGGAATGGTTTGGTATTGGTTCAGGATTTATACAAATGGTTCAAACATTGTATAGCTCCCCTGTTGCTAAATTGTATATTAATAATAATTTCTCAGATGGCTTTAGGTTGCTGAGGGGGGTTAGACAAGGCTGTCCTTTATCTCCTCTGCTTTTTGATATTGTATTGGAACCCCTGTTACTAGCTATTCAGCAAGCAGACGAGATTCAGGGTATTCCTCGTAGAGATCGGGAATAAAAGGTCTCTGCTTACGCAGATGATATATTGCTCTATTTGAGAAATCCTGAGACAACCATTCCTTGCTTACTTGAAATGATTGAGAAATTTGGAAAATTTTCAGGTTACAAGATAAATTGGAGTAAAACAGAAATTCTTCCACTCAATGTCCATTGTACAAAAGGTTTGTTTGATTCATTTCCCTTTCTATGGAGGAAAGATGGAATAAAATATTTAGGCATTTGGATTAAAAATACAAGGGAAGAAACAATAAAAATAAATGAAAAATCATTATTACAGAAGGTCACGGAAATGTGTGAGCAATGGAATCCTTTACATCTTTCATAGTGGCGTAGAGTCCAAACTATTAAGATGATGATCTTGCTTGTGGTTTGTTATCAGATGGATATGTTGCCGGTTTATTTTCAAGGGTCCTTTTATAAAAAAATTAAATAATATTCTCATAAAATTTATTTGGCTGGGTAAAACTCCCAGAGTAGCCTTGGTATCTTTACAAAAACCAATTTCAGAGGGAGGGGTAAATTTTCCCAATTTTTATAGGTATCATCAAGCCTATATTTTGCGCCAGGGTATGTATTGGGTCCTCCCAGAGCTCATGGAAAAACTCCCAGATTGGTTGTGGCTTGAATGGCAACTCATGTCTCCTTTGTGCCTTTGTCATGTGCTCAGTATCAAAATGCCTAGTTACAGTAAAGATAACAGAATATTAGCTGATACATGGAAAACATTGCATTATGTAAGTAATTTAACAACAATTCCAATTCACAAATCTACAAATCAATCTATATGGCTGAACTCCAAGATTCAAATTGGCGGAGAAAGGCTCACCTGGAAGCATTGGATGATAGCAGGAATACATTTATTAGATGATGTTATCTCTAATGGTAAAATGCTTGAATTTTCACTGTTGCAACATAAATATGGTCTTAATAAATCAGAATGTTTTAGATGGTTGCAACTGAAGCAGGCCATTCAGGCGGGGTTCCCTGAATGGAAAAACCTTAGTAATCATTTTAGTATGGAGTTCTTATGCTTTCAGGCAGACTTCTTGGGCCACCAGGCTGCCCAGTGGTATAAATTGCTGACTGGATTTATTAAAAAGAAACTAAACACTGGTCTGAGAGACATTTGGAGTATTGAGATTAAGCACCAAATTATTGCGTCTCAATGGCCACGAATTTGGACTTGGAGGATGAGATGTACAGTGTCGGCATCTATGAGACAAACTTGTTTTTTTCCGTTACATAGAGCATTATGGACCCCTGTTTGATTACAAAAATTGGATAGCTCTAAGTCTAATAAATGTTGGCACTGTCATCTCGAAGCAAGGACTTTAGATCATTTATTATTCTATTGTCCATTTATTATGAATTTCTGGCATTATCATATGATACTGTGCTATTTGGTATGGCAATGAGAGCAAAAAGTCAGATTTCTACAAATAATAACAAATTATTACTTACTAGTGTTTAAGCCCGTTAGATTAACAGGTGCTAGATGACCGCCTCTCCTGCTTTTGAACCTGGGCAGAGGCAGAGCCGGGGCGGGAGGGAGTGACGGTGTGAGAGCAATTTCAAAGCCTCGGAAGCGGCGGCTCCTTGACCAATCCGTGCTTACAACGTCCCCACACTCGCGGTCTGGCTGGCTCCCCCACCAAAGTCCTTCGCAGTGGCAGCCCCTCCCGCATCCATCCCCGCGTCCCAAGCCTCTCCAAAGGCCGGCTCCCACGAAAATGGTACCCCTCTGTCCAAAGCCGCGGCGGCAGCCTCCCTCAAAACACATTTCAAATCTGACATATTGTAATCACAAAACAGAAAATAAAATTATTTTTCTTACCTTTTGTTGTCTGGTCATTATTCATATCATGTAGGGGTCCCAGGCTATGGTTGGCTTTTGATAACTCGCTTGCCAGGGCCCCTTCTTTCTTCTTCCCTCCCTCCATCCCGGCAGCTGAAGACAGGCACCTCCACCCAGTGGTCTGAGACAGGAGGGAGCAGTTAGGAGAGGGTCTGAGGGCAAAGAGGGGCTCAACAGCGCCCAACCACCTTTTCTTCCCTCCCTCCATCAGGTGCAGTGAATCCATCAATGTTAAAAGGAGCCGCGTCGAAATCGGAGGCCTGCCACTGCCGTAGCACGTTCCTCTCTGCCTTGGTCCCGCCCCTTCTCTGACATTTGGGACCGCGGCAGAGGGAACGTGTTGCGGTGGCGGCAGGGCTCCAATTTCAAAGCAGCTGCTTTTAACATAGACGGAACTGAACTGACGGAGGAAGGGAAGGAACGGTGGGGCAAATTTTGGCAACGGCAGGAATTGTTTGGCGGGCCAAGCACCGGTTTCTTTAGGCAGCCCCGGTTGTTTACTTGGATTAAATGTGAGCCGTGAGAGGAAGGCCGCCGCAGCCTCGCAGCTAGGTAGGGGGACAACAATGGCGCTTATGCTCAAGCCCCCGCCGCAGCTCCTCTCTGGATCCTAGTGCGGTTCGAGAGAGGAGTCGTGGTGGCGGCTTGAGCATAAGCGCGATTGTTGTCCCCCTACCTAGCGGCGAGGCTGCGGCGGCCTTCCTCTCACGGCTGGCGGCCGGCGAACCCTAATGCTGACATTGAATCCAAGTAAACAACCGGGGCTGCCTAAAGAAACATGGTAATCATATTCTGTTCTGAAAGCCCCCGCCGCAGCTCCTAGGCGGTTGAGGGGGGAAGGTTGTGGTTGGAGTTGCTAGGCTGCAGCAGATGTGTAAGTTGCGAGTGTGGGGCCTGTAGCGGCGCGAGGTGGAGAGCAGGCTGTGGTGACGTAGTAGGCGCGCATGCGCACTCGTGTTTCCGCAACGGGACCAGGGAACACGATTTTTTTAGTGCGCATGCGCGTCCTACCATTTTATTATATTGACTGGGGTTGCCATTCAACAAATTACGTATAATTGGAAAAATTGGAGTAGATTAAATTATAATTTCTGGTGGAATTCCTTATGTCATGTTTATAAAATGGAAAGATTTATTGCAATACAGCGCGGTTTTTTCAGGAAATTTCAGGATGTGTGGGAGCCATTTACAAAGTATTGTACCGATTAGATGACATTTTATTTTTTTTTTTTTCCCTTAAATTTACATTTTTGATTGTGAGGGGGGGAGGGTAGGGTAAATTTATTGTTACATATTGTATAAGGTATTGATTATATGATAAGAAAGGGTGGGAGATAAGAGCATATTATTTATACCATTGATGATTATTAAGTGTTATATTTATTGTTAATCTGGATATATTGTTACACTTATTGTAAATTTGAAAATGAATAAAGAATTAAAAAATAAAAAATTTGTACTAACAGTATTGTTTTGCCTAGGGCTGAAAGTTTTATCTGTGGGTCAGAGTACTGACCTGTAATCCAGCAAGAAAAGCATTTTTTCACATTCAGTATTAATTATTTTCAAGACATTATACATCAGCATGATGCATAATCCATAATTTTTTTAAAAAAAGCACAGAAGTTACAGAATGTGAGACATATATGATCTTCATCATATCCCAAAAGAGCCTGGAAATCCTTTAGGATCACCCACATAGGGCTCTTTGTACTAAGGTATGCTAGCGTTTTTAGCGTACGCACAAAATTACCGTGCGCTAAACCATGCAGTACGCTTCTAAAATAACGCCAGCTCAATGCTGGCGTTAAGGTCTAGCACTTGCTGCAATTTAGCGCTCGTTAAGGCCCTAACGCACCTTTGTAAAAGGAGCCCATAGTATTCAAGCTAGAATATATATAATAATTTAAATAATGAAAGACCATATTTTACCTCCAAGCAAAATAGCCTCTGCACACATGGACCTCGGCTAATGAAAACAGAAACTAAAAGCCACTGTTCTACCTCCACTTTCATGAATGCAGATTACTTATATATAACATAAGAACATAAGCAGTGCCTCTGCAGGGTCAGATCAGAAGTCCACCATGCCCAGCAGTCTGCTCACGCGGCTGCCCGTCAGGTCCAGGACCTGTATAGTAATCCTCTATGTAAGCAGTGAGAGTGTTTCTTTAAGACAAGCACCCAGAGTGCATTTCTGCATCCTTGGTGGACCGAGCATCCCTTTCTTCTGATTGCTTAGGGTTACCAAATTTTCCATCTGGAAAATCCAGACATCTAGATCCCCCCCTCCACCCCTCCCCCCTGGCCCACACAGTTCCACCCATCCCTGCCTTGTCATGCCCTGGTCCCATCCTAACCCCACCTCCAATCCCAACCCAGCCCCGCCGCCTGCTCTCGTCGAACAGGACATCCACGGCATGCACGTGGCATTGCATCATATCCGCACATGCGCGGATGCTATACTGCGTGAAAGCTTTTCAAAACCTGGATAAAATGCCAGGTTTTGAAAAGTCATCCGGATCCCCGGACATGTCCAGGGAAATCCGGACGTCTGGTAATCCTATGGTTGTTGCTTTTGTGTGTGGAGATAGCTGACTACATTTTAGTGCTGCACATGGCTATAGGAGAGTATTGCCCCTTTTGATTTTTGCTAGCTGAAATGCAGCTTAGTGAGAGAAGTTGGAGCATAGTATTACCACTTCACAGAGTGTGAAAATACATTCCCAACCTATCTTATTTCATAGGAGGTGCTGGTTGAGTGTAGATTCTGTGGAAGAAGAAACCCTTGAGAACAACTGACCTGTAAGCTTATTTATTTCTTTGTATTAAAGAAAGTTGTTTAAAGAATCATAGCGTCCAGCCTAATAATATTATAGGCCACAGATCCAATGAGTTTAGGCTGTTTGACAATCCTCTGAGTTCAGAGTGAAAGGTAAGGACAACCATAGTGCTTTTACAAGGCTGACTTTGTGGAGATAGGACATTAGCTGTCACTCTGAATGTGGCACAGAGAGGCTAATTCCCAAGGCGCTTATCATCCCAAATTACAGATTTAAATTCCTACTAGACTTTTGTATAAAAAGCATTTATGTTCTTGCCCATATCAGCTCTATTCTCAAAATGGCCGTCATGACCTCTTTTTGCATTCTCACACAATTACCACTAGAGGTCATGGCATACATTTTGAAAGCAGAGCCAGCATGGGCAGGTGTGACTGGGGATCACTCCTGCTCTTACTACACCCCTAACATGCCAGGGATTGTAAGATAGGCACCTATAAGTAGGCATGGGGGAAAGGAAACTCCTGTTTGGAGTGGAAGAGAGGGGAGGGCGGAAGAGGACAAACAGATCAAAGCACAACTTTTAAAGCCAATAGGAGGAATATTTTTTCACTCAGAGAATAGTTATGCTCTGGAGCACATTGCCAGAGGATGTGGTAACAGCAGTTAACATAAGATGGGTTTAAAAAAGGTATGGACAAGTTCCTGGATGAAAAGTCCATAGTCTGCTTTTGGGATAGACATGGGGGAAGCCAATACTTGCCCTGGGATCGGTAGCATGGAATGATGCTACTATATGAGTTTTTATCAGGCATTTGTAATTTGGATTGGCCACTGTGGAAACAGGATATTTGGCTATATCAGGGATCGGCAACCTTTTTACAGCAAAGAGCCAATTTATTGAGAATGCTTGACCCAAGATTTACAGAGAGCCACAAGTTTAAGCTTCTCTTCCCTCCAACACCTCATAGGTCTCTGCACCTCTCATCTCTCCCTTGCCCCTCAACTCATAGCCAAGGCCCTAACTCTTTAATCTCCCTCCCATCCCCATGATTCCCCCCCAGGAGGAGCCAGTCCTTCGCCTAAAAGCTGGATTTTGCAACCGGTGTCTGTCAAAAACAACACTAGTTACAGAATCCACACCAACCCCCCCCCCCTCCACACACACACAACATTGGGGCAGGAGGGAACCCAAGCCCCCCTGCCCCGGGCACCTGCGGCACCCCCAATGATATTGGGGCAAGAGGGAGCCCAAGCCCTCCTGGCCCCGGTGACCCCCTACCCCCCACCCCCCACTACAATACGGGCAGGAGGGATCCCAGGCCCTCCTGACCTCGACACAACCCACGCCCCCCCCAATGACCGCCCCCTTGAACCCCCGATTGGCCCCCCCCACCGATCCGTGACCCCCGGCCGACCCCACAACCCCCCGCACCCTCACCTTCCCCATACGTTCAATGTTGGCCGGATTGGCCCAGGCGTCTGAAACCCTACCCACAGGTGGGGCCCAAGGCGCCTGGGCCAATCAGAATAGGGCCGGGAGCCTTAGGCTCCTCCTGTGGGCAGGGCCTTAAGCACATGGCACCCGTCCGTCCGGCCAACACTGAAGGTACGGGGAAGGGGAGGTGGGGGTGGGGGGGTCGTGGGGTCGGCCGGGGGGGGTCGTGGGTCAGTGGGGGGGGCGATCAGGGGTTCAGGGGGCGGTCATTGGGGGCAGGGGGGTTGTGTCAAGGGCAGGTGGGCCTGGGATCCCTCCTGCCTGTATTGTAGTGGGGGTGGGGGTAGGGGGTCACCGGGGCCAGGAGGGCTTGGGTTCCCTCCTGGCCAGATCGAGTCGGGGGGGGCACGATCACCGAGGCAAGAGGACTTGGGCTCCCTCTTGCCCCGATATCGTCGGGGGTGCCACGGCTGCCACGGGGCAGGAGGGCTTGGGCTCCCTCTTGCCTGATATCATCGGGGGGAGGGGTGATGTATCACGGCAGGAGAGATTGGCCATCTCCCCTGCCACGATGCAATCACTCCTCTACCCGAACTGCCACAACCCGCGGCAGGAGAGATTGGGCATCTCTCCTGCTGCGGGTCACGGCAGTTTGGGTAGAGGGGTGATCGCATCGCGGTAGGGGAGATGAGGCATCTCTCCTGCTGCGATGGTTGAGGTGGGTGGGTGGGTGGGTAGGTTGCCGGGCCACTGAACTGATCGCGCCAGCAGCCATCAGCTCAGCGGCCCCTTTTTCGGCACTTAGACCTGGTTTGACTTCGTCTAAGTCAAAAAGGTATAAGTGCCGACTAGGCAACCTGCCTAAGGTTTTGGTTATACCTGCTGCATGTCTAGGTGTAGGTCGGCCCACCTCATAGAAACATAGAAAAAAGCAGCAGAAAAGGGCTATAGCCCACCAAGTCTGCCCATTCCAAGTATCCCCTCCCCTGAATTTACTCCCTTAAAGATCCCACGTGAGTATCCCATTTTCTCTTAAAATCCGTCACGCTGCTGGCCTTTATCACCTGGAGTGGGAGTCTGTTCCAATGATCCACTACTCTTTCGGTGAAGAAGTACTTCCTGGAGTCGCCATGAAACTTCCCTCCCCTGATCTTCAGCGGATGCCCTCTGGTGGTCGAGGGTCCCATGAGCCAGAAGATATCATCTTCTGACTCGATGCGTCCCGTGATGTACTTATATGTTTCAATCATATCTCCCCGTTCTCTTCTTTCCTCAAGTGAGTACAGCCGTAATTTTTTAAATCTTTCTTCATACGTGAGATCCTTGAGCCCCAAGACCATCCTGGTGGCCGTTTGCTGAACCGACTCGATCCTCAGCACGTCCTTTCGGTAGTGTGGTCTCCAAAACTGAACACAGTACTCCAAGTGAGGCCTCACCATGGCTCTGTACAACGGCATCATAACTTCAGGTCTCCTGCTGATGAAACCTCTGCGGATACACCCCATCATTTGTCTTGCCCTGGAGGAAGCCTTCTCCACTTGATTGGCAACCTTCATGTCCTCACTAATGATCACCCTAGGTCGCGTTCCGCCGTGGTCCTAACCAAGGTCTCACCATTTAGTACATAAGTTCTACGCGGGTTTCTCTTACCCAGGTGCATTATCTTGCATTTTTTAGCATTGAAGCCTAGCTGCCAAGTAGTTGACCATTGTTCCAGCAACAGTAGGTCGTGTGTCATATTATCAGGTAATAAGCTTTTGCCTACTATGTTGCAAAGTTTGGCGTCGTCGGCGAACAGTGATACCCTTCCTCTAAGTCCTGGCGTCATATCTCTTATGAATAAGTTAAATAGAATCGGGCCCAGGACCGAGCCCTGCGGAACTCCAATGATCACGTCCGATGCTTCGGATGGGGTACCGTTCACCACCACCTTCTGAAGTCTACCGCTCAGCTAATCCCCAACCCATGTAGTTAGAGTGTCTCCTAATCCTATCAATTTCAGCTTGTTCAGTAATCTTCGATGAGGGACACTATCAAATGCTTTACTGAAGTCCAAATATACCACGTCCAATGACTCTCCGGCGTCCAGTTGTCTAGTAACCCAGTCAAAAAAGCTAATCAGATTAGATTGACAGGATCTACCCTGGGTGAACCCGTGTTGGTGTGGATCACGCAGTTTTTCTTCGTCTAGGATTGTGTCAAGATTCTGTTTGATCAGTGTTTCCATGAGTTTACACACTATAGACGTGAGACTCACTGGTCTGTAGTTTGCTGTCTCTGTCCTGCAGCCCTTTTTGTGGAGTGGGATTATGTTGGCGGTTTTCCAGTCCAAGGGGACCCTTCCTGTGCTTAGGGAAAGATTGAAAAGAACAGATAATGGTTCTGCCAGGACTTCCCTTAACTCCCTGAGCATTCTGGGGTGTAGGTTATCCGGTCCCATGGCTTTGTTTACTTTGAGTCTTGATAGTTCGTCATAGACGCTACTGGGCGTAAATTCAAAATCTTGAAACGGGTCTTTCTGGTTATCTCCCGTCTGCAGCTGTGGACCAGCTCCCGGCGCTTCGCGGGTGAACACTGAACAGAAGTATTTGTTTAGTAGTTCTGCCTTCTCAGAATCTGATTCCGCAAAGTTACCGTCCGATTGCTTCAGGCGTACTATCCCATCTTTGTTTCTTTTCCTGTCACTAATATAGCTGAAGAAAGATTTATCCCCTTTCTTAATTTTCCGTGCTAGCTCTTCCTCCATTCGGAGTTTGGCTTCTCTGACTGCTGTTTTGACAGCTTTAGATCTGTCTAGATCAGTGTTTTTCAACCTTTTTTGGGCAAAGGCACACTTGTTTCATGAAAAAAATCACGAGGCACACCACCATTAGAAAATGTTAAAAAATTTAACTCTCTGCCTATATTGACTATATATAAAGTAATTCTCTTGAATAGGAATCAAATAAACACAAAGAAAGTATTTTATAATTACTTTATTACGAAATAAAAATTATAAAAATTATAAAATACTTTATTCAGTGCGAAACCTGGGCCTGTTTGGCTGAACACAAAGCTGATATTCTGGCTGGAATCGAAGAAAGACACACGTAGCTCTTCGTCAACAGCTCTCAGTCTCTCTCTGTATTTGGTTTTTATAGCATACAAAAATAGACAAATATACCCTCCTTCCTTTTTATTAAACCACAATAGCAGTTTTTAGCGCAGGGAGCTGCGCTGAATGTCCAGCGCTGCTCTTGACGCTCATAGGCTCCCTGCGCTAAAAACCACTATTGCGGTTTAGTAAAAGGTGACCATATTGTAAAATATAGACAGCAGATATAAATTCAGAACTGTGCATAGTAAGTGAAGGGAAGTTTTCATCTCTGGGAATTTACCCAGTTAACTATTAAGTTATTTGGGCAAATTCCTTTGAAAACTGTGGTAATACTGCCTCCACTTTGCTAAATTTAAAATAAAATCATTTTTCCTACCTTGTCTGGTGATTTCATGAGTCTCTGGTTGCACTTTCTTCTTCTGACTGTGCATCCAATCTTTCTTCCCTTCTATCAGCCTGTATGCTTTCTCTCCTCCACACCTCATTCCCTCCCCCAACTTTTTCTTCCTCTCTCCCTGACCTTTCTTTCTTTTTTTCTGTTTCTCTTCTTTCCTTCTGTTTCCCTGCCTGCCCCCTTTCTTTCTTTCTCCCTGCCGTTCCCCAAGCCACTGCCACTGCCGCTGCCATCGGGGAACAGGACCCACCAATGGATAACAGGCCCCAAAGCCGACGCCGACGCATGCTCTCCCTGACGTCAATTCTACAATCGGAGAGGAAGTTCCGCCCAGCCAGGCAGCGATTGGCTGGCCCGAACTTCCTCTCCGACTCCAAAATTGACGTCGGGGAGAAGAAGACTTATCGGCTCGATAGATTAGATCGCCAAGACAAAGTGAGTCCTGGGTGATCGACTCACTTTGCCTTGGCGAGCTACTGGCGCCCCTGCCTCGGGCCCCCTGTCAGCTCCGGGCCCTGCGGCACACCAGGCAACATCTCGCGGCACACTAGTGTGCCGCGGAACAGCGGTTGAAAAACACTGGTCTAGATAGTCCTCTTTCGCCCCCTCTCTGCCTAAATGTTTGTAAGTGATAAATGCGTCTTTTTTCTGTTTAACTAGGTCTGAAATTTCTTTACTGAACCATTGGGGTCTTTTGTTTCTCCTGCGTTTACTTACTGTCTTTATGTATCGGTCTGTTGCTTCGTGTAGGATGGACTTCAGAGACGACCACATATCCTCCACATTGTCAGATATTGCTTGTTTATGTAGCTCCTGATGGACAAAATCTCCCATGCGGTTGAAGTCTGTGCCTCTAAAGTTGAGAACCCTTGTTGCTGTGTTTGTCTTAGGGAAACCTTTATTGAGGTTGAGCCATGCCATATTATGGTCGCTGGAGGCCAGTGTGTCTCCTACTGAGACTTCCGTGACGCTATCTCCGTTGGTGAGAACTAGGTCTAGTAACGCCTGGTCCCTGGTGGGCTCCAATACCAATTGCTTGAGACGTGCACCCTTTATGGAGGTTAATATTCTTTTGCTGCTACCCATAGTCGAGGAGAGTGTGTTCCAATCTGCATCTGGCATGTTGAAGTCTCCTAGCATTACTGTGTCCCCGCGCAGTGTGATGTTCTCTATGTCCTCAATTAATTCCATGTCTTTGTCCTCCTGTTGCCTGGGAGGTCTATATTAGAGAATGACACGGTGGCGGTTTACCCGCGGCAACCGTGTTTAGCCGCGGGTAACCCGCCAAAAACGGGGAATGAAAATTAGCAGCCTCTGCGGGGACGGGGACAAGGCCATCACCGCCCCGTGGAGCGGTGAATGGTTTTGTCACCGCAGTGAGGCATAAAGGATCGTATGGTCCCCGTAGCCCCCACCCACATGCCGGCTCGATCGTTTAACCAGCTTCCTCTCTCCACCTCACCTTAGTTTGCCGGCTTTCTTTTTCGGCGACCGGAACGCTTTCAAAAGTGCCGCGCACGCGCGGCTGCTCATTATTCAATCTTCTGCTCTGACCCAACCGGAAACAGGAAGTTGCAGCAGAGCAGAAGATTGAACTTTGAGCAGCCGCGCATGCGCAGCTCTTTGAAAGCATGCCGGTCGCCGAAAAAGAAAACCGGCAAACTAAGGAGAGCTGGAGAACAGTAGCGTACCAAGGGGGGGGGGGCGGGAGGGGCGAAAAAGGTAATGGCGCCAGGCCTTGGAGCACCGAGGCAGACCGCTTCTCCCCCCTCCCAACTGAACCCCCGCTGACCCTCCTATTTCTCCCCCCCAAGTGAACCTTTCCGACCCTCCCAGCGAAAGCAGCAAACCTCCCTCCAGTAGCGTCGGCTTTCTCCTCCCTCTGCCGCATCACTGATGATGTCATCAGTGACGCGGCAGAGGGAGGAGAAAGCCGCGAAGGAGGTTTGCTGCTCTCGCTGGGAGGGTCGGAAAGGTTCACGGGGGGGTTGATAGGAGGGTCAGCGGGGGTTCGGCTGGGAGGGGGGGAGAAGCGGTCTGCCTCGGTGCTCCATTACCTTCTTCGGGCAGCAACAGCGTTTACAATTCGCTGCTGTTGCCGGCTTCAGGCCTTGTTCTCTGCCGGGTCCTGCCTACTTCCTGTTTTCATGAAGACATGACCCGACAGAGAGGAAGGCCTGAAGCAGGCAACAGCAGTGAATTGTGAATGCTGCTGCTGCCCGATGAAGTTCAGGACATCAGGACATCGGGGAAGGAGCAGGGAGAAATCGGCTGCTGGCTTAGGGGTGAGGGTAGGGAAAGAATCGTGGAAGTGGAGAAATTGGCATGATGGTTTTGTGGGGGCTAGGGGGAGAGAGAAAGAAAGGAAAAATTAAAGAGGGGGGCCAGGGGGAGAGAGAAAGAAAGGCAGAAATAAAGAGGGGTCAGGGGGAAAGAGAAAGAAAGGCAGAAAGAAAGAGGGGGACCAAGGGGAGAGAGAAAGAAAGGCAGAAATAAAGAGGGGGTCAAGAGGGAGAGAAAGAAAGGCAGAAAGAAAGAGGAGGGCCAGGGGGAGAGAGAAAGAAAGGCAGAAATAAAGAGGGGGGCCAGAGGGAGAGAGAAAGAAAGGCAGAAATAAAGAGGGGGTCAAGGGGGAGAGAAAGAAAGGAGGGCCAGGGGGAGAGAGCAATAAAGAGGGTGGTCAGGGAGAGAGAGAAAGAAAGGCAGAAATAAAGAGGGGAGCCAGGGGGAGAGAGAAAGAAAGAGGGGGGGGCAGGAGAAGAAAGAAGAAGGACCAGAGACTCATGAAATCACCAGACAAAAAGGTAGGAAAAATGATTTTATTTTCAATTTAGTGATCAACATGTGTCCATTTTGAGAATTTATATCTGTTGTCTATATTTTGCACTATGGCCCCCTTTTACTAAAACGCAATAGCGGTTTTTAGCGCAGGGAGCCTATGAGCGTCGAGAGCAGCGTGGGGCATTCAGCGCAGCTCCCTGCGCTAAAAAACGCTATCGCAGTTTAGTAAAAAGAGAGGGGGAATATTTGTCTATTTTTGTATAGTTGTTACTGCCTTGACCTCTTTGAAAACCCGCGGAATATAAATGATAATTAATATTTTCTCTGCGTACAGCGTGCTTTGTGTTTTTAAAATTTTATTGTTGGTAGATCATTTTGACTTGGCCACAAAGGTAAGGGGGAGGGAGGGAGGGGAGCTGCTGAAAGACATCTAGTAATCCTTGCAGGCTTGACTGTGCAGGGAATTATTTTTGTAAAATCATGTTTTGTTATGTGACTGGCATTATCTAGGCTTTAATTTCTATGAATGAATAGAATGAAAATGATATAAAATTACTTGCTTGCGGGGACCGTGTGTTCCGGCTCACACAAGGAAGGAGGGGTTGAAAGGGAAAAAGTTTCTCTTCCTTGGAAATAGATTCTGAAGTGACCTCATCAAAGAAGACCAGCACCAAATGTACAAGAAATCCCTTAAACAATGTCAAAAGAGACCAAAATAGAAAACTGCTACTGCCTTGAGACTCCATTATTGAAGGAATCAACTTGAAATCACAGAAGAGACAGGAAAAGGTTAAATGCCTCATGGAATCCTCAGGTACAAAACACAAACCAAATTGTGAATGAAATCAGAGCAGACAGTAAGAATTATAAAATTGATGTCATTATCCATCTGGAAAAAAAGGCGTACTAGAAATAATGCCTCAGCAATACAATTTTCAGAAGTTCTATTTGCTCATGGTAAGGGAGAAGAGAGACTGCTAGTGATGGTGGGGGGACTGATAGAAGATATGAAAGAAGGGTGGTAGAAAGGAACAGATGGTAAAGGAGGAAGGGAAGGGTGGTGGTGGAAAGGAATAGAACAGACATTGAAAGAGGGTAGAGAGGAACAGACCCTGAAAGGAAATGTGGAAGGCAGAGTGGGGAGAAGACGCTGGAAGAGAAGAAGACAGATGCCAGACAATGGGGGAGCGGAGGGAAAAAGATGGGTGCTAGACGGGGACGGTGACGGGGCAGTGAATGGGATGGCAGTGGCGGTGACGGGGCGGTGAAAGGGATGGCGGTGATGGTGACGGGGCAGTGAAGGGAATGGCGGTGACGGGGCGGTGCAGAGGATGGTGGGCCGGGGACGGTGCAGTGACGGGGACAGATTTTTTCCCCGTGTCATTCTCTAGTCTATATATCACCCCAAGGTATAGGCATTTTTCATTCCCTCTGGCCAGGTTCACCCAGAGGGATTCCCCGGTGTATCTAACATCTGTGATTCTGGTGGTTTTGATGCTTTCCTTAGTGTATAGCGCTACTCCTCCTCCCAATTTACCCTCTCGGACGCAACGAAGTAGGTTGTATCCTGGTATAACCATATCCCACCCATGCGATTCCGTGAACCAGGTTTCGGATATCGCTATCACGTCAAGATCGGCGTTTGTTATCTCAGTCTCTAATGCTAGAATTTTATTGCCCAAGCTGTGTGCATTAACATACATAGCCCTCCATATCTGTGAAGAGATTCCTTTACGAGCTAGTGTGGCTCCTAAATTATCAGTGATATTTCTCCCTGAATTATTGTGGTTATTGTGGATATCATTGGTACTTACCTTAGACTTGGTAGTGTGAGTGCGACTTGCCTCCTCAGGGTGATTTCTTACTGCTCTAGGATATAAGTATGTACCCTCCCCCAACTTACCTAGTTTAAAGCCTTATGGAGTAGGCGGGCCAATCGATGTCCAAATACGTTTCTACCTCTTCTGGTTAGATGGAGTCCGTCTGGTCCTTGTAGTCCCTGGAGCGTCTCGCCGTGGTTTAGGAATCCAAAGTTCATTTCTATGCACCATTCTTGGAGCCATTCGTTAGTCCGTTGAATACGCTCTTCTCTAGCTCTGCCTTTGTTTCTTACTGGAAGAATTGATGAAAAGACCACCTGTGCTCCTATCTGCTTCAACTTCTTTCCCAGCGCTCCAAAATCTCTGGGGATGTTCTCTGTGCCATTCCTAGCAGTGTCGTTTGTGCCTACATGGATGAGAAACATGGGAAAATGATCATTAGGTTTTAGAATTTTGTCTAGGCTAGTGGTAATATCCTGGATCCTGGCTCCAGGGAGACAGCAGACCTCTCTTGACTGCAAATTAGGCCTGCAAATTGGTCCCTCGGTGCCCCTTAGCATGGGGTCACCAATGACTACCACTCTTCGTTCCTTCCGAGGGGGCCTGTCTGCGTGCTCTGGATTTGACGTTGTGAGCTGGGTATCCTCATGAGTCCCTTCTGCTATTTCCTCAGTGGTTCCATCCTGTAAGATCTGAAATCTATTTCTGAGAGTTAGCTGTGGTATTGATGAATGGCTATCCTGTTGAAGAGAAAAAGAAGAAGAAGAGAGTGAGAATGAGGTGGGTTTACTTCGCTTGCCCGTAGAGGATGTTACTAGTTGCCAGGGGCCAGCATCTCCAATCATCTCCTTTACTCCAATCGTTGTGTTTAGTGCTGTAGGTTTGGGCGTGTCGAGGATGGACCTGTCGTGGGTTCTCTCTGTGATGTGTGACAGTTCCAGGATGGCGTCATCGATGAAGACCTCGTCATCCCTGATGCTCCTCAGGCGCTTTACCTCCTCCCTGAGGCTCAGTAGTTCCTGCAAGATATCCTTGCCTAAGTTTCCTAGCTCCTCTGTCTGCGTAGAGACTGTAGTGCACTTTGGGAGGGGGGGAAGGTCTCGGTCTGCACTGAGACCTCTGCCATCTGATCCATGTCGCCCTCTGCTTTTTGTGTACAGACCTTGACCATCCCCTGGGTCCCTCCGGATGCTGGATCTTGATAGTAGCTTTGGTACTCCGTGTCCTCCCTGCCATTTCCAAGTTAGAGGGATTTATTTCTGTAAAGAGAAAGGTTGAGATGTCAGAGAGTATGCAAGTTAGAGAGATTTATTTCTGTAAAGAGAAAGGTTGAGATGTCAGAGAGTATGCAAGGAGAAAGAGGAAGATAAAGATACTAGAGAGTTTGGGAGTGTGTTTGGTTGTATATGAGAATGAAAAGTTTAGATTAGGCCTTGTACAAGGCCCTTCTCAAGGCTCTTCGCAAAGGCGCTCTCGCTAAGGCGAGCGCCTTTGCCGCTCGCTTTTGCCGCGTGCCGAACGGCTGCGCGTCGTTGGCTCGTCCCCTTTTATGGGGGGAGTTTGGCTGG
Organism: Geotrypetes seraphini; assembly: GCF_902459505.1. Taxonomy (NCBI): domain Eukaryota; kingdom Metazoa; phylum Chordata; class Amphibia; order Gymnophiona; family Dermophiidae; genus Geotrypetes; species Geotrypetes seraphini. Next base: position 410,988,514 of record NC_047084.1, on the reverse strand, counting down.
TGATGTCAGGGGTGGGCGGAGTTAGCTCTCGCCTCTTCCCCTGCTAGCACCGCATTCTCTGCTCCTCTCTCGGCTTCTTCCTGCTAGCACACTCTCCGCTCACTGTTCTGCCATGTGCTCAGGACTCTTCCACCATATGCTCAGGACTAGGCACAGCTCCTACAGTCTCCCTTAGGCTGGCCTTGCACCTCCCGCCCACGCCCACCCTTTCCCCTCCTCTAAACACACCTCTTTTCTCTCTGTGCATTTAGAGGCAGGGGAAAGGCCTAAGCTGGTTTAAGATACGTCTAAAAAACAGCTTTGGTTATGGGTACTTGGATGATCAGGCTTTTTGATCATCCAAGTAGCCATTTAGGACACTTTTTAGACTTTTTTTTTTTTTTCATTTGCCACGTCTAGACATCGTCATTGTAGCGCCTACAAATGTAGGTGTCATCGACAGAATCTGGCCCTTAATACATCCAACCAAACAAAATGAGAGGTATCCTCAATTTTATTAAATGAACAGTAATCTATTTCTTTCTTGATAGCTGCATAGAATTATTTTTCATTTAAAAGTTTTGGATTAAATTTCCAGAAATATGGTTTACGTATAACATAATATAATAGATACGTGATCAGATAGGATAGCATATCAGATTTAGTTACCAATAGTAAGACCGATTTAGTGGTTAAAAAAATATCTATATGGGAGTGTGAACTGTGAGGAATGTAATGGAATGTATATTCTTTAGTAGAAGGATGAAATGATCTCTAGACATCACAAAGGCCCATATCATCCATCAATTTTAGTAAAAGTGATCTACTTCTGGATGTAGGTGCAAAGCATTTATATTTTCTGTCTAACTGGGGATTCTGAACTAAATTGAAATCACCCCCTAAAATTAAATGAGAGGGAGCTAAATCTGTCAGGATGTTAACTATATTTTTGAAAAATTGAGGATTGTCACAATTAGCGGCATATACACAACAAAAAAATCTTGATAAATTGTATAATAATTACAAAGTTACACCATCTGCCAACTGGATCAGCAGAACTAGATAACATTGGCAAAGGAAGGGAAGATTTATAGAAAAAAGCTGATCCATTTTTCTTATCTAAAGCAGGTGAACAAATGCTCAAAGTATATTTGGAATGTTTTAATAAATGCATATATTTAGCACATAAATGTGTTTCTTGAAGAAATAGTATGCTAGGGGATAAACTTGAAATGTATAACCAAATGTTTTGTCTTTAAAGGGATCATTTCGACCTTTTGATATTAAAAAGAAATAATATTAAGAGGAAAATACATTTTTATAGTAAATAATACTTATACAATTATATACCATAATCCAAATCATAGCTACCAGATGCTAGGATCCACCATGGGAGTCAGCACTTAGGAAAAAGAAGATCTGGGTGTCATCATGCACATTATGCTGAAACCTTCCACCCAATGGGTGAGGGTAGCCAAGAAAGCAAACAAGATGCTAGGAATTATTAGAAAAGGGATGATAAACAAGACTAAGAATGCTATAATGCCTCTGTATCGCTTAATGGTACAACCTCACCTTGAGTTTTGCGTTCAGTTCTGGTCTCCTTATCTCAAAAAAGATATGAGTCCTTTTATCAAGCCGCGCTAGTGGGGTTAGTGCGTTGGACATTTCATCACGCGCTAACCCCCGCTGCCGGCTAAAAAACTAACACCTGCTCAATGCAGGCGTTAGCAGCTAGCACGGCAGGCGGTTTAATGCGTGGTATTACGTGCGTTAAACCCCTACCGCAGCTTGATAAAAGGAACACATAGTGGCACTAGAAAAGGTTCAAAGAAGAGTGACCAAGATAAAGGGAATGGAATTCCTCTTGTATGAGGAAAGACTAAAGAGGTTAGGGCTCTTCTGCTTGGAAGAGAGATGACTGAGGAGAGATATGATTGAAGTCTACAAAATCCTGAGATAAAACAAAAACTATACTCTTCCCGTGTAAAGAGGGCCATCTATTGACTGCTCTACTCTCTCTCAAATCCACACCTCTTCAAATAGCACTCTCCATATAACTATTAGGCATAATTCTGGATAACAAGCTCACTTACCATCAGCAAATTAGTGCTACAGTTCAACAATGTTTTTATAGACTACGTATGATCCATTCACTTTCAACAATCTTGGAACCACCATCAATCAATATTCTAATACACTCATTAGTTATCTCAAAACTGGATTACTGTAACTCCTTATATAAAGGTATTACACAAAAGGAACTGAGAAAACTTCAAATATACAAAATACAGCAATAAAACTTATAATGAAGGCAAAAATATATGACCATATAACTCCCCCTACTGATTAAAGCACACTGGCTCCCCATTTCATACAGATTGAATTACATATATAATACTACTCCTCACATTTAAGACCATAAAAACAAACTCCCCTGACTTTATAAACAGATTATTTATCCCCTACACATCATCAAGATCACTTAGGTGTCCTTTTACTAAGGCGTGTTAGCCGATTTAGCACACACTAAATGCTAACGCATCCATTATATTCTATGGACACGCTAGTGTTTAGCACGCGCTAAATCGGCTATCACGCCTTAGTAAAAGAGGAGGTTAGATTGCAATCCCAACATCTAGTTACAATACCTTCTCTTTGCTACATAAACTACGATACAACTAGATCTATTTTTTCAGTAACAGCTCCCTCATTATGGAATTCTATTCCAACTTTTATAAAAGAAGAAAACCAATTAAACCATTTCAAATAAAAAATAAAAACCTTATTCACTGATGCTTTTGAAATCTGAAACTTCATCTTCTGGGCTTGCTCAGATAAAAACTAAAAAAGTAATCTTTCGAGTACTGCTTAGACAAGATCCTCCCTCCCTTATGTACTTTCTTTAAATGTTCTACTTTTCTATATATTTTATGGATTCCCCCCCTTATCCTTCTGTCTCCAATATGTTTGTGATGTCTTGTCTGTATAGATTTGTACTATCAGTTTGTAAAACCTTTTTTTTCTTTTTTTACTATTTTATATTCTGTACACCGCTTAGAAGTATGATAAGTGGTATAACAAATTTTAAATAAAATATAAACAGGTAGAAGTGGATCAATTTTTTACTGCATCAAGATTTACAAAGAATAGGGGACACTCAAAGTTACAGAGTAACACTTTTAAAACCAATAGGAGGAAATATTTTTTAACTAGAGATTAGTTATGCTCTGGAATGTATTGCCAGAGGAAGTGGTAAGTGTGGCTAATGTAGCTGGTTTTAAAAAGGGTTTGGATAAGTTCCTGGAGGAAAAAAATCCATGAACTGTTGTTGAGACAGACATGGGAGAAACCTCTGCTTGCCTGGATCTGTGGCATTGGAATGCTGCTACTATTTGGGGTTTTGCCAGGTACTTATATTGGCCTCCGTGAAGATGGGATACTGAGCTAGATGGATCATTGGTCTGATCCAGTAAGGCTATTCTTATGTATTATCAGGAATAAATACGCAGGTTTGTATAAAATTAACTCCCTCTTTTACAAAAGCATGGAAGAGGTTTTTAGCACTGACCAGTGCGCTGAATGCTCTGCACCGCTCCAACAGTCAAAGTTCCTATGAACGTTGGAGCAATGCAGAGCATTCAACATGCCGGCCATCACTAAAAACCTCTTCCATGCTTTTGTAAAAGGGTAGTAAGCAGTGGCATACCTAGCGTATGTGGCACCCGGGACCCATCATTTTTTGACACCCCCCATGTAAAAAAATATTTTTTGTAATAACCATGAAAAATAAATGGTCATAATAGAAACAGGCACTGAAAATTTTCTTTTATTGAACCTCATATATGTAACCATTATTCCAAACATAACATAAATTATGTCTGAATTGTCATGACATCAGAAGTACATATGGAGTAGTTGCAGGTGATGCTTGGGACAGTTCCGATTGTGTTAGTTCGGTTTTATGTGTTTTTTGAATAGAAGGGTTTTTATTTCTTTTTTGAAGGTTTTGTAGTTTGTGGTCGAGGTCAATAGGTTGTAGAGTTGGGGGTCGAGTGTTAGGAGATTATCGAACAGTTTTTTTTCTTTTGACGATTTTGGTTGGAGGGTGTGTGAATGGTGCGTGAGTTCTCCTATGTCTGGTTGAGGTGGATTTAATTATTTAGCTGAAGAAATTAGTAAACCCCCCCCCCATTCCACAAACATTAATTCTCTTCCATTTTTGTTCCCATTCTAAAAAACACTGATAAGTTCCCAGAAAAAAAATATATTAAAATAAGAAGTGAAAACAAAGGCCCCTACAGATGAGAACATAACATAAGAATAGCCTAACTGGGTCAGACCAATGGTCCATCATGCCCAGTAGCCCATTCTCATGGTAACCAAAACCCAAAGAGTAGCAACATTCCATGCTACCAATCCAGGACAAGCAGACACTTCCCTCATTTCTTAATAACAGACTATGGACTTTTCCTCCAGGAATTTATCCAAACTTTTCTTAAAATCAGCAACGCTATCCGCTTTTACCATAACTTCTGGCCACTTCATTTTTAAGCTTAGATCATATAGTGCAAAAATGTGCAAAGGTCTGTTTTTTTCTTTCGATCACTACATAGCCTAATGCCACACAAGCAGCGCTGTTACAAACATATTCTGAAGGTCAATGCTATGGTTAACAAAGTTTCCTTCCTTGGACCATAAGGAGATACTGACAAACCACTGGAAGAGATCCCAAAACAACTACCCAGGCACAACACCCAAAGACCCACTCAGTGTGTGAACCAGTTGAGTGGAGTGGACTAACTGGGGGGTGGAAATGGGCCCGGAGTTTGCTCAGCAGAATTTCCCAGACCACCTCTTTCTCTCAACACATTGACACGCTGCTGCCACCACCACCACCATTAGTAACACCTCACCGGGTAGGCCAGCAATGCTTATAAACTTTATAAAACACATTATTATATTTTCTTATAAAGCACATATTTTAACTGAACTCTATAACATCCTCAGCCTTGCCATTCACAAAAATAGAAAGAAGAAAAGTTCCCGTTTCCTGCTGTCATAGTAACATAGTAACATAGTAGATGACGGCAGATAAAGACCCGAATGGTCCATCCAGTCTGCCCAACCTGATTCAATTTAAATTATTATTATTATTTTTTTTTTCTTCTTAGCTATTTCTGGGCGAGAATCCAAAGCTTTACCCGGTACTGTGCTTGGGTTCCAACTGCCGAAATCTCTGTTAAGACTTACTCCAGCCCATCTACACCCTCCCAGCCATTGAAGTCCTCCCCTGCCCATCCTCCTCCAAACGGCCATGCACAGACACAGACCATACAAGTCTGCCCAGTAACTGGTCTAGTTCAATCTTTAATATTATTTTCTGATTCTAAATCTTCTGTGTTCATCCCACGCTTCTTTGAACTCAGTCACAGTTTTACTCTCCACCACCTCTCTCGGGAGCGCATTCCAGGCATCCACCACCCTCTCCGTAAAGTAGAATTTCCTAACATTGCCCCTGAATCTACCACCCCTCAACCTCAAATTATGTCCTCTGGTTTTACCATTTTCCTTTCTCTGGAAAAGATTTTGTTCTACGTTAATACCCTTTAAGTATTTGAACGTCTGAATCATATCTCGCCTGTCTCTCCTTTCCTCTAGGGTATACATATTCAGGGCTTCCAGTCTCTCCTCATACGTCTTCTGGCGCAAACCTCCTATCATTTTCGTCGCCCTCCTCTGGACCGCCTCAAGTCTTCTTACGTCTTTCGCCAGATACGGTCTCCAAAACTGAACACAATACTCCAAGTGGGGCCTCACCAATGACCTGTACAGGGGCATCAACACCTTCTTCCTTCTACTGACTACGCCTCTCTTTATACAGCCCAGAATCCTTCTGGCAGCAGCCACTGCCTTGTCACACTGTTTTTTCGCCTTTAGATCTTCGGACACTATCACCCCAAAGTCCCTCTCCCCATCCGTGCATATCAGCTTCTCTCCTCCCAGCATATACGGTTCCTTCCTATTATTAATCCCCAAATGCATTACTCTGCATATCTTTGCATTGAATTTTAGTTGCCAGGCATTAGACCATTCCTCTAACTTTTGCAGATCCTTTTTCATATTTTCCACTCCCTCTTCGGTGTCTACTCTGTTACAAATCTTGGTATCATCTGCAAAAAGGCACACTTTTCCTTCTAACCCTTCAGCAATGTCACTTACATACATATTGAACAGGATTGGCCCCAGCACCGAACCCTGAGGGACTCCACTAGTCACCTTTCCTTCCTTCGAGCGACTTCCATTAACCACCACCCTCTGGCGTCTGTCCGACAGCCAGTTTCTGACCCAGTTCACCACTTTGGGTCCTAACTTCAGCCCTTCAAGTTTGTTCAACAGCCTCTTATGAGGAACTGTATCAAAGGCTTTGCTGAAATCCAAGTAAATTACATCTAGCATATGTCCTCGATCCAGCTCTCTGGTCACCCAATCAAAAAATTCAATCAGGTTCGTTTGGCACGATTTACCTTTTGTAAAGCCATGTTGCCTCGAATCCTGTAACCCATTAGATTCAAGGAAATACACTATCCTTTCTTTCAGCATCACTTCCATTATTTTTCCAACAACTGAAGTGAGGCTCACCGGCCTGTAGTTTCCTGCTTCATCCCTGTGACCACTTTTATGAATAGGGACCACATCCGCTCTCCTCCAATCCCCAGGAATCACTCCCGTCTCCAGAGATTTGTTGAACAAGTCTTTAATAGGACTCGCCAGAACCTCTCTGAGCTCCCTTAGTATCCTGGGATGGATCCCGTCTGGTCCCATCGCTTTGTCCACCTTCAGTTTTTCAAGTTGCTCATAAACACCCTCCTCCGTGAACGGCGCAGAATCTACTCCATTTTCTCGTGTAACTTTGCCAGACAATCTCGGTCCTTCTCCAGGATTTTCTTCTTTTATCAGTTTAGTTTAGTCTCATGTCCCCGGCCTATACAATATTTTTCTTTTGCAGACCCTTCAAAAGTCTGACCAAATCCTCGTTTCACTTGCATTATAAAGTACTGAGGATGCCATCCCTCCCCAATCCCAGGTCCTAAAGTCTAAGAGAGTAGCGCAAACTAGTGCTGCCCGATTCAAGGAAAAAAAAATAAATTTTGATTCGCTTCAGCCTATTGAATTGGTTTTTCGATTCAACTTTCCTGCCCAATTGGGTGTTTTTTGGGTTTTTTTTTTCAAACATCCTGGTGGGTTTATTTTATAGCTTTTTCACCCCCCTTTGGCTTCTCCTAACCACACTGGTGCTGTGGTGTAAGTAAAATAAAGAAACAAAAAGGACTTTTCCTCTCCCTGATAAATCCTAGCTCACGTTTGAGGTCTAACACCAGCTCTGGCAGGATACACATTTCAAATCTGACATATTGTAATCACAAAACAGAAAATAAAATTAGTTTTTCTACCTTTTGTCGTCTGGTTATTTTTCAAATCTTGTTGGTCCAAGGCTCTGGTTGTCTTCTGATAACTTGCTTGCCAGGGTCTCCTTCTTCCTTCTTTCTGCATGCTAACCATCCATCTGCCATCTCTGTCCTCCCCGTTTCCCTTCCCTCCCCAGGAGGTCTGGCATCTTTCCTTTTTCGTCTCCCTCCATAGATCCATCTTTTCTTAACTACCCTTTCATCTAGCTTCTCTCCCTCCTTCCCCATCACCCCAGGGTCCACCATCTCTCCCTTTCTGTTCCCAACTACCCTCCTATCCAGTATCTCTATCCCCCCTCCACACCATCCCTTGTGTCCAACTTCTCTCCCTTTCTGTTCCTTCCCTCTCTAAAAACCATGGTCCATCATCTCTCTCCCTCTTCTCTATTTTCAGACCCATTATTTCTTCCCACCCAAAGTCCGGCATATGCGCATCTCTTTGAACCCCCCCATTCCCTCCGTGTATTTTTACACCAGGGTCCCCCTCCCTGAAGGTCTGTCCCCCCTTAAAGGCCTGCACCCCCCCCGAAGACCTGCCTACCTGTCCCCCCCCTTGAAGGCCTGCCTGCCTGATCCCCTTGAAGGCCTATCCCCCCCTTGAAGGCCTGTCCCCCTGAAGGCCTGTCCCCCCCCCTTGAAGGCCTACCTGTCCCCCCCTTGAAGGCCTGTCCCTCCCTTGAAAGTCTGCCTGCCCCCCCTTGAAGGCCTGTCCCTCCCTTGAAAGCTTGCCTGCCTGTCCCCCCCCCCCCTTGAAGGCCTGTCCCACCTTTGAAGACCTGCCTGCCAATGCTAAGAAGTGAGTTGCTAATATTGTTTGTGTTCCAATCTTTACTACCAACTGACTGGCTGGTTGGCTGGCTGGCTGGCTTGCTGGTGCCCCCCCCCCCTCCCCGTCCTGAACAGGTTTAAGAACCACTGGCTAGACTATTATAATTTCTTACTAAATTATTGAGTCGGCCTCTTTAAAGCATCTACAGATTCTAAAAAATTTGGCTGTTAAACTGATAATGCTAGAAAGTATGATCATGTGAAGCCTCTGTTTATTGAACAACACTGGTTACCAATATCATATTAGAAATGAATTTAACTTATGATAGCAGCACATAGAGCTTACTGTACACTCAAAGCATCCTTATCTTGAATATCTATTAACCACACCTACATCCTCAATTGAATTTCACTCAACATTTGGCTTCATTTTTTTGATGATTGAAAGTTTGCCATATGACCTTAGACTAGAGTCTAATTATAATCAAAGTCTGGACTTAAAATGTACTGCTTTCAAGAGGCTACCATGACTCATATTAATCTGGAATGGCCTGCAGTTGCCTGATTGCAAATGATGCTTGAGGTTGCAGGCTGAGCCTGAGCTACTTTTAGAATTATCTATCTTAGTTGCTACTCCATGTTTGTTTCTTCATGACTGTCTAAATATTATTACTCTCTCTTCTGTCTAGATTCCTCTGCTTTACGAATCTATTATGAAGCACTAATTACTTTTTTCTATTATTGTATGCTTAATTTATATAATTTTTGCTCCTAAATTTGATATTATAAACTAAGGTGTTGGTTTGGTCAAAGGGAAGTATATAAAGCCTATTATTAAACTTAAACACAGAAAGATTGGCAATAGGTCTAGAATGTTTCATTGCGGACATTTCAGGACTAAATTGTCCTATTAAATGTCCCATGATGAATATGCTATTAAGAACAAACCCCTCCTACCAAATAGGCTCAGTGGCGTACCAAGGGAGGGGGCAGTCTTCCCCGGGTGCACGGCTTGGGGGATGCACAGCCAGACAGGTCCAGGTCTTCCTGCCCTTCCTTTCCCCAAGCCGCGCCGCTACGATCCTACCTCCCCCCGCCAAGAAGTCTTTCCGACGTCAGTTCTGACATTGGAGAGGATGTTCCGGGCCAGCCAGGCAGCGATTGGCTGGCCCAGAACGTCCTCTCCGACGTCAGAATTGATGTCAGGCGGCGAGAGTTGGTCGGCCCTGCAGGGAAAAGAAGGGAAAACTCATCCGGCTTGTTCCCAATGACGGCAGTGGAAGCCTTTCCCCAGCGGCAGCCTATTCTCCAGTGGGTGGCCAGCTGTGCACCCCCTTGGGGCGTGCACCCGGGGTGGACTGTCCCCCCCCCCACCTCCCCGCTTGGTACGCCACTGCTATGGACTTTTCTTTTAGAAAATTATCCAAGCTTCTTTTAAACCCCACTACACTGACTGATTTCACCACATTCTATGACAATGAATTCCAGAGTTAAATTGCAGGTTGTGTGAAGAAATATTTTTTCCAGTTTGTTTTAAATCTACTACTTAGTAGCTTCATCATATGTCCCCTAGTCCTAGTATTTTTGCAAAAAGTGAACAAGTGATTCACATCTACCCTTTCCACTCCACTCAGTATTTTATAGACCTCTATCATATCATATTTTATAGACCTCTATCATATTATCTCCAAGCTGAAGAGTCCTAATTGCTTTAGCCTTTCTTCATAGGGAAGTTGTCCCATTCCTTTTATCATTTTTGTCACCCTTCTCTATACACGTCCAGGGTGGGGGGGAGGGGAAGGATACTTAATGTTATCTTATGCTAAAGTTCCAATGATTGATATAAGGAAGGGGGGAATATTTGATATGAATTAATCTTTGATAGGCAGTAAGTGATGTTAAAGTGTATAGTGATTGTATCTTTGTTGCACTTATTGAAAGTTTTAAAACTGAATAAAGAATTTTTTAAAAAGCCCCTTGTTTATGGCTCTATGATTAAGGGTAGATATTTAAAAAAAATAGAAAAGCACCTTTCTCTACCTTTCGTGCCTATCTCAAGGGTGGAGCAGTGGGGGAAGTCTGTCCTGGGTGCAAGCTCGGGGGTGGATCATTAAACATTTTTAAGGCCATGGTTACAAGGCATGTGGCCATTGGCTCCACTAGCCCTCACCCCCTCTGCTGTCAAAAGGGAAAGGGGCCCTGCAGAGCTGGTAGCTGCGCACATGCAGACTGCAGCCCTACAATCAATTCCCTCCCCCCTCCACCCCCTGGAGCAGGGGTGCTCTGGCCTGTGGAGGTACTCTGGCCTTGATGCCCACCCCGCTAGGTATGCTGATGATGCCTACTACAAAAAAAAAAAGCTTCAGAACTGTCTCAAGCCTTAACTACACTGAAATTTAGCATTCACTCACTTAACCCTCCCCACTGTCCCTATTATTGTGAGTTCACTAGGGACAGAGTAAGTACCTGTATATAATATATAAGGCAATATATCAAATCAATGACTCTTTACCAATGATTTGATACTTTTAGAGTACATATTTTATAAATCTTTCAGTATTGTTTCAACGGCAATAACTATGATAAAAAGCTTCAAGATGTGGCACATTAAGAGTATTAAACACAACAGCAAGGCAAAGCATTTTGCATTCCTTGTCTAGCCACTCTCATAGTATTTGAAGATGAGCCTAGCAATCATGAAGTTTCAGGCAGAGTGCTACTGCCCTCTAGAGAGGTTGGAACTGATATTCAGACTCATCACCACCAGCTAAATTTTTCTTTTGTTTAGAGGGCACTTAGAACAACACAACAACTTTTATTAATTATTCCTTCTTTAAAAATAATAGGGAACAGGAGATCTACCATTTTCTCGGTTATAGCACCCCAGCTTTGGAACAATTTACCACTATACTTACAGAATGAACCTTCCTTAGAAAAATTCAAGCACTCCTTAAAAAGTTTTCTTTATAAGGACGCATTTGTTACATAGACAGCATAACCTACCAATCACTAAACCTTTTAGAACTTAATCAATCCTACGAGTAGGTTGCAAAATTATCCTTCATTTTTTCTTCTTTTCTTTTTCTTATGTGTTCCCACCATATGTGTTCTTCCCTAAATGTTCCTTCTCTATCTTTAAAGATTGTAGTTCATCTTCCCTGCCTTTTGTACCTGTTTGTATTAGAACTTATATAATTTGTATATAATGTTTTGTTATGTCTTCCTCTTTTTTAAAAAATTGTAATACGCATTGAAATATATGATATTGCGTAGATAATAAATCTTAATAAAACTTGAAACTTGAAAACCCTAATAAAAGCATATAACAGAGCTAATTTCAATCACAGAGAGAACTTATTAAGGTACACCAACAATTGAGAATCCAATCCGGATCAAGACATGCAAACCATGGTGATGCAATACTCCAATGCCAGTCCAACTCTTGAAAGCATTATTAGAAGTAACTAGAAGATTGTGCAAACGCATCCAGTATTCAAGAATATCAGGTTGAGGACAGCCTACAGTAGGGTATGTAATCTTAAGGACATTTTGAGCCCTTCTAATCCTATTATAGAAAAGAAAACATCAACAACTATAGGGCACTATAAATGTGGACATTGCAAATGTTGTGAAAATACAACGCAAATTAAAAAGTTAAATAATCCAGATGGTAACGGATATACATTGAAACATTTCAGTAATTGCAACACTTGCTTCACAATATACATTGTGATATGTCCATGCCCCAAAGTATATGTGGGCAAAACCAAATGGAGCCTTAGAATCCACAGATCCAATCATAGTAACATAGTAGATGACAGCAGATAAAGACCTGAATGGTCCATCCAGTCTGCCCAACCTGATTCAATTTAAATTTTTTCTTCTTAGCTATTTCTGGGCAAGAATCCAAAGCTTTACCCTGTACTGTGCTTGGGTTCTAACTGCCGAAATCTCTGTTAAGACTTACTCCAGCCCATCTACACCCTCCCAGCCATTGAAGCCCTCCCCAGCCCATCCTCCACCAAACAACCATATACAGACACAGACCGTGCAAGTCTGCCCAGTACTGGCCTTAGTTCAATATTTAATATTATTTTCTGATTCTAAATCCTCTGTGTTCATCCCACGCTTCTTTGAACTCAGTCACAGTTTTACTTTCCACCACCTCTCTCGGGAGCGCATTCCAGGCATCCACTACCTTCTCCATAAAGTAGAATTTCCTAACATTGCCCCCGAATCTACCACCCCTCAACCTCAAATTATGTCCTCTGGTTTTACCATTTTCCTTTCTCTGGAAAAGATTTTGTTCTACGTTAATACCCTTCAAGTATTTGAACGTCTGAATCATATCTCCCCTGTCTCTCCTTTCCTCTAGGGTATACATATTCAGGGCTTCCAGTCTCTCCTCATACATCTTCTGGCGCAAGCCTCCTATCATTTTCGTCGCCCTCCTCTGGACCGCCTCAAGTCTTCTTACGTCCTTTGCCAGATACGGTCTCCAAAACTGAACACAATACTCCAAGTGGGGCCTTACCAATGACCTGTACAGGGGCATCAACACCTTCTTCCTTCTACTGACTTCGCCTCTCTTTATACAGCTCAGCATCCTTCTGGCAGCAGCCACTGTCTTGTCACACTGTTTTTTTGACTTTAAATCTTCGGACACTATCACCCCAAGGTCCCTCTCCCCGTCCATGCATATCAGCTTCTCTCCTCCCAGCATATACGGTTCCTTCCTATTATTAATCCCCAAATGCATTACTCTGCATTTCTTTGCAATGAATTTTAGTTGCCAGGCATTAGACCATTCCTCTAACTTTTGCAGATCCTTTTTCATATTTTCAACTCTCTCTTCGGTGTCTACTGTTACAAATCTTGGTATCATCTGCAAAAAGGCACACTTTTCCTTCTAACCCTTAAGCAATGTCACTCACAAACATATTGAACAGGATTGGCAAGAGAATGGAGGCACCGATGGTCCAGCATTGCAATGATTATAATCACAATTTTTCTGAATTACATTGGGCCATTACAGACATTGAAAAGAATAACATTAGAGGGGGTAACACAGGATTCCGGAATTTGGCGACTTGGTGGATGGATGGCTAACTGTTAAGCTCCCTCCTCTGAGCATCATTTATTGGACTCCAGAGATATAATTTTTCTTCTATTTTACTATAAAATCCTCTACTAATGGCATCTAACAAGCAGAAAGAAGATGCGGGAAACTCCTGCAAAATCTACAGGAAAGACAAAAAGATTAAAAGAAGATCCACAGACTCCTAGTGGGATTCCTTTGCCACTGGATGCTATGGATGTGATAGAGGTAATGGAGGAACTCAGAAATATCAATTTAACGTTAACTGAGATGAGAAAAGAGATGAACACCATGAAAAGCAAATTGGATTTGGTAAACAACAGAATGGAAAAGATTGAAAATAGAATAGAAAAAATTGAACATGTGCAAAATGACCATAAAGAAGATCATAAGATCCTAAAAAAAATGGTTAAAAAAATGAAGGATCTTGAGAACAGATCAAGAAGACAGAATTTAAGGATCCTTAGATTAAAGGAAGTGGCAGAAGGAAGAAATATGATTTCATTTTTAGAAGAAACATTACCAAAAATATTTCCTATCAAATTGAAAGTGCCAATTGAAATAGAGAGAGCACACAGGATCCCTGGGAGAAAATCTCAAAATCAAGAAAAACCTAGGCCAGTAATAATAAGATTACTGAGATTTCAACATGTATTAGAGATTTTAAAAGTTGCAAAAGAAACAAAAAAATTGGCTTATAAAGATTCTAAGTTACTATTTGTCCCAGATTTTGCCAAAGAGACTGTTCAGCTGAGAAAGCAATTTCTACAATTAAGACAACCATTAAAGGAAATTGGAGCTAAATATGAGTTATATTATCCAGCATTGATGAGAGTTACATATAAAGAAAAATTTCATCAATTTGAGGATCCAGAAAAACTTAAAAGAGTTTCTGTCATCTCAAGAAACACCTATGAACTAAAGATTATTATATTGATGGAAAATATATATTTGGGTTTTTTTTAAACTTTTTATTTACCTTGATCTGGAAAAGTTTTGAGAAATACAGAAATAACTTAATATTTTTGTTACTGACTTTATTTGATTTTAAAAATGGTTGCTGCAACTGATTTTAACTGTAATGGAACTATTGGAATAGTTATAATTTAAAACAAAAGAAGATTCTACACTTGAGTAGGAAAATCAGCTGATACATTAATATAATCATATAGTCACCTGACGTCAGAGGAAACGGATGATAAGTGGGGGAGGGGAGGAGAAACAGAAGAGGCCTTGAAAAATCTTCATTCTGGTATGGAGCCGGGAGTTCCGATGCTTTGGTAGAGAACAGCGGAGGTGCAGGAAGTGCTGTGAAGAATCTACATTAAAGGCTGCGATGGTGTAGTGGGAAGGAGAGCAACATGCTCCAGTCCATCCCAGCTCAGAGTCCTCCCAGAAGCGCCGCCCTCACCACCTAGATGAACTGCACTCAATCTTCCGGTTCCAGGTTAGACAAACGCACCAATGAAGCGGTCCCCACCCAGTTTCGGCCAGTATCTGGGAAAATCGGTGATCTCCCATCTCCGCACTAACTCTAACTGGAGTCGATGGTGAGGACAGAGATGTCCATGCTTCAGGGCCGGGTGTTTATGTCACTGGCTCCATCCCATAAAGAAAACCTGGGCCAGAACCAGCCAGAAAGTAGACAGACCCCGGGGCTGGCAGCAGCTGCCTCTCGAGAAGTCCATACTGAACTCTCAGCTGCCCCAGATAGGGCATGAGTCTCAATACAGGTTTATTGCCAGAAAGAGGTCACAGGTAAGGCCAAGAACAGAGTGACATGACAGCTAGTTTACATTATGCAGAGTGTCCAGAGACAGGGCATTATGGTGTCAGGTCAAAAGCGCGCCGGGACAAAGGTGCGCCCAGACAATTGAGCGCAGCGCGGAGGTGTGCGCCGCTCAAAATTAATGTTTTTAGGGCTCCGACCGGGGGGCGTGGGGGGAACCCCCCCCACTTTACTTAATAGACATCGCGCCGCGTTGTGAGGGTGTTGTGTGGGGGGTTGTAACCCCCCATATTTTACTGAAAACTTCACTTTTTCCCTGTTTTTAGGGAAAAAGTTAAATTTACAATAAAATGTGGAGGGTTACAACCCCCCAAACCCCCCATAACGCCGGCGCGATGTCTATTAAGTAAAGTGGGGGGTTCCCCAACAAAACCCCCCGTCGGAGCCCCTAAAAACAGTAATTTTGAGCGGCATGCGCCTCCGCGCTGCACTCAATTGTCTGGCCGCGCCTTTGTCTTTCGCGCCGTTGTCTATGAACTGGGCATTACAAAGGAAGACATGACTGTTACAAAGTCTTTTGCTTATCAGCTGTTTTATTGTCAAAATTGAATGGCACGAATGAGATAAAGTTAAGTTTGCCTTATTATCAGTCATTTTGTTCATTTATAGGTACAGTGGTACCTTGGTTTACGAGCATAATCCGTTCCAGGATCATGCTCGTAATCCAAAATGCTGGTTTTGCAAAGCAAAGTTCCCCATAGGCTTTAATGCAAACTCAGAAGATTCGTTCCACAACCGAAGTTTGCAATGGTGGCCCAGGGGTGAGTACCTGCCTGCGGGTGCTTCACAGTGATTCGAAAGTGGTGCCTTCCTTGCCTCGGGGTCCCCATGCGGCTGCCCTCCTGCTTCAGCGATGCCTCTGCCGACCGTCAGCGCTCTCCCGGTTCCCATCTAAACCGGTCACCATCCTGAATGAGCATGCGCGACTTCACCTCTCTCCTCTCCAAAGACAGACACTGCCCCGACAACACGCTCACCAAGTACAAGCACGCAGGAGTATAAATCTATTTATTAGTGTCTCTGTCTGATCGAGGGTGCGTGGAACACTTGATGCCTTATCGTCCATCATTCCATTAGTGTGAGAGGCTCTATCAACTGAATGAATTTATCTATATAACTTAATTATTTATTTTAGGTTAACATACTTTCCAAAAAGCCTTCGACAAGGTACCCCATGAGCGCCTGCTGAAGAAACTGTGGAACCACGGGGTGGAAGGGGACGTCCACAGATGGATCCAAAATTGGCTGGCAGATAGGAAGCAGAGGGTAGTAGTAAAAGGACACTACTCTGACTGGAAAGGGGTCACGAGTGGTGTCCCGCAGGGGTCAGTGCTGGGACCGCTGCTGTTCAATATATTCATTAACGATCTGGAAACGGGCACGAAGTGCGAAGTTATCAAGTTCGCGGATGATACAAAACTCTCCAACAGGGTCAAAATTGTTGAGGAATGCAAAGAACTGCAGAGCGACCTGAACAAACTGTGTGAGTGGGCAAAAAGACGGCAGATGAGCTTTAATGTGGAGAAATGTAAGGTCTTGCACATGGGGAAAGGGAACCCCATGTACAGCTATACGATGGGAGGGAGGGTGATGGGGAAAGGCACCCTAGAAAAAGACCTGGGGGTTTTGGTGGATACAACAATGAAGCCAACGGCGCAATGTGCAGCGGCCTCAAAGAAAGCGAACAGAATGCTGGGCATTATCAAAAAAGGTATCACTACCAGAACGAAGGAGGTTATCCTGACATTGTATCGAGCAATGGTGCGACCACATCTGGAATACTGTGTCCAATACTG
Organism: Geotrypetes seraphini; assembly: GCF_902459505.1. Lineage (NCBI taxonomy): Eukaryota > Metazoa > Chordata > Amphibia > Gymnophiona > Dermophiidae > Geotrypetes > Geotrypetes seraphini. The sequence goes on along the minus strand of NC_047084.1, from coordinate 410,971,615 downwards.
GTCACCGTACCTTAAAAAAGACATGGCGATACTTGAGAGGGTTCAGAGGAGAGCAACTAGGATGATAAAAGGAATGGAGAACCTTTCATATGCCGAAAGGTTAGACAAATTGGGGCTCTTTACCCTGGAAAAGCGGAGACTGAGAGGAGACATGATACAGACATATAAAATCATGAGAGGCATAGAGAGGGTGGAGAGGGACAGATTCTTCAGACTAGCAGGGACAGCAAAAACAAGAGGTCACTCGGAGAAACTGAGAGGGGACGGATTCAAAACGAATGCAAGGAAGTTTTTCTTCACTCAGAGGGTGGTGGACACCTGGAACACGCTTCCAAAGGAGGTAATAGGACAGAGTACAATACTGGGTTTTAAAAAGGGACTGGATGACTTCCTGGAAGCGAAGGGGATTGCAGGGTATAGATAGAAGGTTACTCTACAGGACAAAATCGAAAAGTGTATATGAGTTTTAGGGTAGGAGCACTATCAGGTCCTGGACCTGAGGGGCCGCCGTGTGAGCGGACTGCCGGGCACGATGGACCTCCGGTCTGACCCTACAGAGGCAAGTCTTATGTTCAATATATATTTATTCTTCCTATATGAATGAATAAAACTAATATATTTATGATATTTATGAAATATTTACTATTATAGAGCTGATTAATTCTGTTTCATGAAAAGGGGGTAATAGGGTTTTAGGTATATGAAATATTCAATTTAGCAAGTTTAAAATTAATTATTTTATACATGAATTAAAGTAAATTCTTATTTCAATTGGTTTTTAATGGATAGGAACATTGAAATGCACATATAACTCAAAATTTAACTTAATAATCTCAAGGTGAAATTATAAAGGGAATTCTTATGTATTAAAAAAATTTGATTGATTTTGTGAAAATACTAACATTTAATTAGTCATTTGTTTTTTGAACAGGATTTATGCAGATATTTATGTAATATGTTCGGATTATAGGTTTGATTGACAATTTTTCATATTAAAGGGGATTGAATAGGATTATATATCTATTCTCTATTTATAAATCTTTTTATTTATCATGGTCGATTAATTATAATAGGGTAGAGGAAGTATTAAAGTAAGGTGCTTGGGGAGGGTTATGGTTACCAGTCTGAATTTATGTCTTCAAGTAATCGTAAAATAAGGAGGGTAGGGATGTGAGAGGGATTAGGGAGGGGTTTTGGGGATCTTAGCAGTATAATATTCAATGGATAAAGGATGGGAAAAAGATTTGAGAAGGGGTGGATTGGGAAGGTCAAATATTATATTCCAAATATTAAATTGGGGGAAAAGGAGGTATATACAGAAAAATTATAATAATTTAAAGTATTTGATGGAGTTCATGTGTCTTGAAAGAAAATTTCATAATGGAGTTTAAATTATTTTCACTAAATGTTAATGGCCTCAACCATTCAATTAAAAGGAAGAAAACACTTTTATTTTTAAAACAACAAAATGTAGATATATGTTATATCCAGAAGACACATCTGTCAGCTTTAGAGTCCAAGAAACTAGAAGGGGGTTGGGTAAAACATTGTTTTTTTTGCCCCTGCTGTGGGAAAGAAGGCTAGTGTAGCAATTTTGGTGAATAAAAAATGCACTGCTATGTTTAAGTTGATTGCTGCTGATCCTTTAAGGAGATGGTTACATGTGGATATGAGCCTGGGACATACTACACTGGTGCTTTTTAATGTATATGCACCTAATTCAAATCAAATTGAATTTTTTAAAATCTCTACAACAATTGATACTACCACTGGCTGCTTCTAAATTAGTTGTGGCAGGTGATTTTAACGCTGTTATGGATCCTTTAATGGATAAAAGATTTCTTTTTTTTTTTTTGTAAATCTTTATTCATTTTTATACGTACAATAAGTGTGATAATATATAACACATTTGCACATTGAGAATATCACTTAATATTACAATAATACCAATCATAAAATCTTATCTCCCTCCCTTCCCACCCCTTCATAATAAGTTAATTAAATTACTTTATATAAGATGCTATACTTAAAATCCCCCCTCCCTGAAAAATGAACTTTAAGAATTAAGGGAAAAGTAACAACTAATCATTACAAAATTTTGTTAATGGCTCCCACACATCTTGAAATTTCCTAATATATCCTCGCTGTTTTCCTATCACTCTTTCCATTTTATACATATGACATAATGAATTCCACCAAAAATTATAATTTAGTCTACTCCAGTTCTTCCAGTTATAAGTAATTTGTTGAATGGCAACCCCAGTCATTATGAGTAATAGCTTGTTATTATTTGATGATATCTGACTCTTTGCTCTCATTGACATACCAAATAATACAGTATCATATGACAATGCCACTGAATTTTCTAATAAACAATTAATTTGGTTCCAAATTGATTTCCAAAAAGTCATAATAAATGGACAATAGAATAATAAATGATCTAAAGTCCCTGCTTCGAGATGACAGTGCCAACATTTATTAGACTTAAAGCTATCCAATTTTTGTAACCGAACAGGGGCCCATAATGCTCTATGTAACAGAAAAAAACATATTTGTCTCATAGATGCTGACACCGTATATCTCATCCCTCAAGTCCAAATTTGTGGCCATTGAGACACAGAAATTTGATGCTCGATCTTAATGCTCCAAATGTCTCTCGGACCAGTGTTTGGTTTCTTTTTTATACCACTGGGCAGCCTGGTGACCTAGGAAGTCCGCTTGAAAGCATAAGAACTCCATACTATATTGATTATTAAGGTTTTTCCACTCAGGAAACCCCGCCTGACTGGCCTGCTTCAGTTGCAACCATCTAAAACTTTCTGATTTATTGAGGCCATATTTATGTTGCAACTGTGAAAACTCAAGCAGTTTACCATTAGAGATAACATCATCCAATAAACGTATTCCTGCTATCATCCAATGCTTCCAAACGAGCTTTTCTCCGCCAATTTGAATCTTGGAGTTCAGCCATATGGATTGATTTGTCTCCTATAAGTCTATGCCATGTTCTCAGTATCAAAATGCTTAGGTACTGTAAAGATATCAGAATATTAGTTGATACATGGAAAACATTGCGATATGTAAGTAATTTAACAACTATTCCAATTCACACAAATCTTTTTCAAGAATAGATTATTGGCTCCTTTTATCAAGGCGCGCTACGGGGGTTAGTGTGTCGGACATTTCATCACACACTAACCACCGCGGCAGCCTAAAATCCTAACACCTCATCAATGGAGGCATTATGTACTAGCGCGGCAGGTGGTATTCCACGGGTTAAACCGCTACCGCGCCTTTGTAAAAGGCCCCTTTATATTTGTTTCAAATCAATTAGTTCAACAGGTAACACAAGCCTCCATAGATCCAATTATTTTGTCTGATCATGGTGGGATGTGGGTTAATATTAAAGTAATTGATCAAGATAATAGTAGATCTGTATGGAGATCTGATAATACACTGCTTACGGAACCAAATTTCATTGAGAAAATTCAGTTAAAAATGATTATTTTCAAATTAATAATATGGAAGATATCTCCATGGAAACTTTATGGGATGCTTTCAAGGCAAACAAGAGAGGTCAAATTATTTCATTTTCGGCATATATTAAGAAACAAGATAAAAGACAATTTTCCAGTTTGGAACATGACATTAAGTTATTGGAATCAAAATTGGTTGATAAATGGGAATTCTCTACAATACAAGCTCTCTTAAAAGTTAAATATAAATATAATGAGATTTCTTCTAAATTGATAAGGAAAGACTTATTTTCTCAACAAGCTTTGTATTATGGAAATTCAAATAAGGTGGGAAGATTATTGGCAAATTATCTAAAAGCAAAAAAACAAAAATAATAGTAAATGATGAGAAAGGTAATACCTATTCTCAAATTGGACCGATTTTAAATCAATTTTTAAATTTTTATGAAGTCCTGTATTCTTCTGAGCCTTATTTAGATAAAGACAAGGATGGTTTAGAATTTTTAAAATTAATTAAGGGACCAAAAATTCCTGAGCATATAAAAGAAAGTTTAGAAAAGCCAATATCACTAAAAGAGTTGAAATCCCTTAGAGTTGGATCTGCTCCAGGTAGAGATGGTTTCACGGTAGAGTTTTATAAATCATTTCAAAATACCCTATTACCATATTTGTTAAATTTATATCAGGTTCAACTAACTAAAGGTTGCATTACAGGTACTATGGCAGAATCATTAACTATAGTTTTACCAAAGCCAAATAAAGATCCCACATTGGTTTCAAACTACAGGCCCATTTCTTTAATCAATGTAGATGGAAAACTTTTAGCTAAGACTTTGGCTTTGCGCTTGGCTAAGGCTCTCCCCTTTATTATTGGTATGCACCAAACAGGGTTTGTTGCTCAGAGACATTCCTCTAATAACACCAGGTTGGCTTTACATATGTTAAATTTATCAAAAGCCATGAATGATCCGGCCTTGTCTGTATCCTTGGATGCAGAGAAGGCCTTTGATCAAGTTGAGTGGATCTTCATGTATCAAGCATTGGAATGATTTGGTATAGGTTCAGGATTTATACAAATGATTCAAACAATGTATAGCTCCCCTGTTGCTAGATTGTATATTAATAATTTCTCAGAGCGTTTTAATCTGCAGAGGGGGGTTAGCCAAGGTTGTCCCTTATCTCCTTTGCTTTTTGATATTGTATTAGAACCCTTGTTATTAGCTATTCAGCAAGCGAAGGAGATACAGGGTATTCCTTATTCAGATCGGGAATATAAAGTTTCTGCTTATGCAGATGATATATTGCTTCATTTGAGAAATCCGGAAACAACCATTCCAAGCTTACTAGAATTGATAGAGAAATTTGGAAAATTTTCAGAGTACAAGATAAATTGGAGTAAATCAGAAGTTCTTCCACTCAATGTACAATGTACAAAAGGTCTGTTTGATTCATTCCTCTTTCTATGGCAGGAAGATGGAATAAAATGTTTAGGTATTTGGATAAAAAATACGCTGGAAGACACAATAAAAGTGAATGAAAAATTTTTATTACAGAAGGTACCAGAAATGTGTGAGCAATGTAATCCTTTACATCTTTCTTGGTGGGAAGAGTCCAAAGTTTATTAAAATGATGATTTTGCCTGTGGTTTGTTATCAAATGGGTATGTTGCCAGTTTTTTTTCAAGGGTTCTTACAAAATTTATTTGGCTGGGTAAAACTCCTAGAGTTGCTTTAGTATCTCTACAAAAGCCGATTGCAGAGGGAGGGGTAAATTTTCCCATTTTTTATAGGTATCATCAATCCTATATTATGCGCCTTAGCGAGAGCGCCTTTGCGAAGGGCCTCAAGAAGGACATCAAGGAAGGGCTATCAACTTTAGCCAGTCTCTTAACTTCTACAACTAGCTAATTAACCAACTGACTTCAGTCTTTCTTCAACTTTCTTCCAAGTCTTTCAACTTTCTACCTAACCAAAAGCAACTAAACCTTTCACACTTAACAGGTGGACCACACAAATCACTCTATCCCCAAACCATTTTAACAGGCAGACCACACTATCCTCTAACATTTAATCAGACTGACCTCACTAGCACACTAACAAGCAGGCAACCTTAACTGACAATTAACTAACTACTCTATCTCCCAGACCAAGAACTAACTAGCTACCTCTATCCCTCCAACCTCAACACTTTCTGACAACACCTAACAGCCCCCATCCTAACAAATATAAAAAAACAAAAAAACAACTTTTGTAAATGGCAGGTAGAACTAGAAGCAGCAAGACTTCTATCAATACAGGCAGTCCATTCACCGAAAGTACCCAGGGGATGGCTACAGTCTTCGTACAGATGGAAGGGAAGAGGTCTCTGTACAGACCGAGGCCATCCCCTCAAAGATGTCTACAGTCTCTACACAGACGGAAGGAATGGATCAGCCAGATGAAAGCCTTTTGCTAGAGCTGAGGAGCCTGAGAAAGGAGGTTCAGCACTTAAGATGTATCCGAGACGACGAGATCTTCATCGACGAGTCATCCAGGAGCTGTCTCAGATCGCCGAACAGAAACCTGACAAGACCATCCTAGAGACACCCAAAGCATCCAAACCTGCAAACTTGAGACCAACCGTCGGAATACAGGAAGTGGCTGGGGACGCTGATTCCTGGCAGCTGGTGACTTCCTCCACAGGAAAACGCAGAAGACCTTATTCTGTCTCTTTTTCTCACATACAGGGCGGCTCTACATCGACACCACAAATCACCCTGAGGAACAGATACCAGCTGCTAAAGGAAGGTCTTGACAACGAGGAACAGGAAGTTGTTCAACAGACAGTTCCAGTTCCGGAGTCAACAGATCGGCCCACCCCTATGAAGCGCAGAGTGGTGGTCATCGGGGATTCGCTGCTGAGGGGCACCGAGGGTCCAATTTGTAGATCAGACCTGCAATCAAGAGAGGTCTGCTGTTTGCTAGGGACCAGGATCCAGGATGTAACTGCTTGCCTGGACAGACTCATCAAGCCCCGTGACCACTTCCCCATGATTCTCATCCACATCGGAACCAACGACACCGCCAGGAGCATCCCGGAGAGCATACCTGAAGACTTCAGAGCCCTGGGTGAGAAGCTGAGGAGGATGGATGCGCAGGTGGTCTTCTCCTCGATCCTCCCAGTAAGGGGCAAGGGCAGTGCCAGGGAGGATCGCATCCAGAGGGTAAACGACTGGCTACAGAGATGGTGCAAGGAGATGAACTTTCGGTTCTTGCACCATGGAGAGGCATTGCAAGGACTACAGGGACCAGACGGGTTACACCTGACCAGAAGAGGGAAGAACGTCCTTGGACACCGTCTAGCCCGCCTACTACATAGGGCTTTAAACTAGGTAAGTTGGAGGAGGGTACGGGCACAAACAACCTACCTGGCGAGCTAAGCTGCCAATACTTTTTTGATACTAAGGTAAGTAAACACCGATCTTGGTCAGGGGAGAGTATACACATTTTCGAGTCTGGGGTTGGCTCACATTATAATTCTGGGTCACATTGTAATTCAGGGTCTAAGGGGAGTACACATTGTAATTCTGGGTCTAGGGGGAGTATACATTGTAATTCTGGGTCTATGGGGAGTACACATTGTAATTCTGGGTCCTGCAAGAGAACACACATTGCAAATTGTACTAAAGGAGTTCAAGTAGCCCAAGCGGGAATATCCCCACAGAGTACACACATTTCCGAGTCTGGGATAGGAACACACTAGTTCTGGGTCTGGGGAGTCCGGGATAGGTGCACGTTGTAACTCTGGGTCTAGGGAGAGTACAAAACATGCGAATAATGCTAAAGGTGTCCAAGTAGCTCAAGCGGGAACATCCCCACTGAGACGTAACAAACATACAACATGGAGGGCTATGTACGTAAATGCCCACAATCTGGGAAACAAGATCCTGGAATTAGAAACAGAAATGAGGAATGCCGACCTGGATGTGGTGTCAATATCTGAGACCTGGCTCACGGACTCCCACGGGTGGGACATGGTCATACCGGGTTACAACTTGCTTCGCCGGGACAGGGAGGGCAAAATGGGAGGAGGTGTAGCATTATATACTAAAGATGACATTAAGGTCACCAGAATCACAGATGTCCACTACACTGGGGAATCCCTTTGGGTAAATTTGGCCAGAGGGAAGGACAAATGCCTGTATCTTGGCGTAATATACAGACCCCCAAGACAACAGGATGACCTAGATATGGAATTAATCGGAGATATAGAGAATATCACCTTGCGTGGGGACACAGTATTGTTAGGTGACTTCAACATGCCTGATGTGGATTGGGACACACTTTCCTCTGCTTCCGGCAGCAGCAGGAGGCTATTAAACTCTATGAAGGGAGCAAGACTCAGGCAACTGGTGTTGGAATCAACAAGGGATCAGGCAATACTGGACCTGATACTTACCAATGGAGAAAGTGTCACAGAGGTCTCAGTGGGCGACACATTGGCTTCCAGTGACCACAACATGGTATGGTTCAATCTCAGGAAAGGTTTCACTAAATCTACCACACTGACCAAGGTCCTCAAATTCAAGGACACAAACTTCAAAGAAATGGGAGACTTCGTTCACCAGGCGCTACAAAGCCAAGCAGAAACCGATAACGTGGAAGAAATGTGGTCGACTTTGAAAGCCACCATACAAGAAGCAACAAACTGCTATGTTAAATCAGTAAGTAAACGGCGAAGGAACAATAAGCCACAGTGGTTCTCTGCGGAGATTTCAGACCTCATCAAGGAGAAGAAAAAAGCATTCATTTCTTACAAACAATCAGGGAAACAGGACTCTAGGGAAGTCTATCTGGCCAAGTCAAAATCCGTCAAAACAGCAGTTAGGGAGGCCAAATTCCGCAAGGAGGAGACTCTAGCGAAGAACATCCAGAAAGAAGATAAATCCTTCTTCAGGTATATCAGTGACAGAAATAAGAACTCAGGCGGGATAGTACGTCTTAGGAAACCAGACGGAGACTATGTAGAAGTGGACTCGGAAAAAGCCCAACTGTTAAATGAATACTTCTGCTCAGTCTTCACCCGCGAGGCGCCGGGACTCTGCCCTCAGCTACAAACAAGGGTTGACGCAGATGACCCGTTTAGTAATTTTGAGTTTACACCCAGCGGTGTCTACTGCGAGCTGTCAAAGCTTAAGGTTAACAAGGCAATGGGGCCTGACAACCTACACCCCAGGGTGCTCAGGGAGTTGTGTGATGTCTTGGAGGAACCGCTATCCGCGCTCTTCAATCTCTCCCTTAGTACGGGTAACACCCCGTTGGACTGGAAGACGGCTAACGTCATTCCACTCCACAAAAAAGGCTCCAAGATGGAGACAGCAAACTACAGACCGGTGAGTCTCACATCAATAGTGTGCAAACTAATGGAAACTCTAATCAAACGCCAATTGGATACAATCTTGAACGAGGAGAATCTAAGGGATCCCCGTCAACATGGATTTACTAAGGGGAGATCCTGCCAATCCAACCTGATCAGCTTCTTTGACTGGGTGACGAGGAAGCTGGATGTTGGGGAGTCCCTGGACATCGTATACCTGGACTTCAGTAAAGCATTTGATAGCGTACCACACCGCAGGTTGGCTGAGCAAGATGAGTTCTATAGGATTGGGTGACACATTGACGAAATGGGTTGAGAACTGGCTTGGAGGTAGGCTTCAGAGGGTAGTGGTGAACGGCACCCCCTCCGAAATGACGGAGGTAATCAGTGGAGTGCCGCAGGGCTCGGTCCTGGGCCCAATCCTATTCAACATCTTTATAAGAGACTTGGCAGAAGGGCTGCAAGGTAAAATAACATTATTCGCCGATGACGCCAAACTAAGCAATGTAGTGGGCAAAAGCAAAACAGACATAAATTCAATGTCCGACAACATGATGCACGACCTACTCCTACTGGAGCATTGGTCTAGGTCCTGGCAACTCAGCTTCAATGCCAAAAAATGCAAAGTCATGCACCTGGGCAGCCAAAATCCATGCAAGACTTACACCCTTAATGGCGAGATCCTAACAAGAACTGAAGCAGAATGAGACTTAGGGGTGATCGTCAGTGAGAACATGAAGACTGCCAATCAAGTGGAGCAAGCTTCATCCAAGACAAGGCAAATCATAGGTTGCATACGCAGGAGTTTCGTCAGCTGTAAGCCTGAAGTCATTATGCCGTTGTATAGATCCATGGTGAGGCCCCACCTGGAATACTGTGTGCAATTCTGGAGGCCGCATTACCGTAAGGATGTGCTGAGACTGGAATCGGTCCAGAGAATGGCCACCCGGATGGTCTCAGACACAAGGATCTCCCATACGAGGAAAGGCTGGATAAGTTGCAGCTGTACTAAAGGAACGCAGAGAGAGGGGTGACCTGATCGAGACATTCAAGAATCTCACGGGCCGCATCGAGGTAGAAGATATCTTCTTTTTCAAGGGTCCTGCGGCAACAAGGGGGCATCCGTGGAAAATCAGGGGTGGGAAACTGCACGGGGACACCAGGAAATTCTTTTTCACTGAAAGGGTAGTTGATCGCTGGAATAGTCTTCCACTTCAGGTTATTGAGGCCAGCAGCATGCCTGATTTTAAGGCCAAATGGGATAGACATGTGGGATCTATTCACAGAGAAAGGTAGGGGAGGGTCATTGGGGTGGGCAGACTAGATGGGTTGTGGCCCTTATCTGCCATCTATTTCTATGTTTCTATGTTACAGTGTCTGCATCTATGAGACAAACTTGTTTTTTTCTGTTACATAGAGCATTATGGACTCCTGTTCGGTTACAAAAGTTGGATAGCTCTAAGTCTAATAGATGTTGGCATTGTCATCTTGAAACAGGGACCTTAGACCATTTATTGTTCTAGTGTCCATTTATTATGGCTTTTTGGAAATCAATTTGGGCCCAAATTAATTGTTTATTAGAAAACCCGGTGGCATTGACCTATGATACTATATTATTTGGCATGTCAATGAGAACAAAGAGTCAGATATCTTCGAATAATAATAAGCTTTTGCGTATAATGACAGGGGTTGCCATATAACAAATTACTTGTAATTGGAAGAACTGGGAGGGGGGTAATATTTAGTATATCATCTAACTATATAGGAATGATATGTTAAAAAAAAGTTTTATCATATGGTATTTTTCTTTTATATTTAATATGAAAGGGGGAGGGAGGGAAATAATATTATATGATTTGATTTATTGCTGAATATTAAGTGATATATTTATTGTTAAAATGTTTTAACTTACTGTCACACTTTTTGTAAGTTTTAAAATGAATAAAGATTTTATTAAAAAAAAGAGGGGGTAACAGAGACAAACTTTTACTCCATTGGGAACAAAGATTGATCTACAAATTACAATCTATGGAACCTAGGGGGTTAAATAATAACATCGAGTGGAAGGCTTTTTTCTAAACCCTTCCAAGTTAGGAGTTTGATTTAATTTTAGCAATGATACAGTATTAACATTCCTATTTCCCCCCCTTATATCAAGATTCATAAGCTAGCAACGGGTTAATGTTAGTGGTTCAAGTTAGACTCATAATAGTCCATTCAGCTGTTCAAAGGCATGAGCCAATGGCTAGATAAAACATTATTTTAGTCAATCTATTTTCAAATAGGATGTCTTATATAGCTTTAAAAATAATAACTAGTCATAGTGGTACAGGTTTCTGTTTTATCAGCTAACATCATGTACATAAGAATGAATCAGGATCCCCTTTTATTAAATATACTGTTTGAATTTTCAGCAGGTTTTCTTTTCAATACGTCTTGTACATCAGTGAGCATTGTTTCAGCTTAGTCAGTGCGAGTAGCGTCAAACAACATCAATGCTCATTGGTTTAGTTCTGTCAGTGTCCTATTTGAAATTGGACACCATCTTTAAGCTCTGTTTTTAGAATTAAATCTGAATGGTGTGAGGAGAGCTTCCGTGAACACCGGACTTAAGCGACAATGATAAAAGTATCATTCAGTAAGTTTAACAAACAAGTTAGCCTCGTAGGGAGACACAGTTAACTATAGATAAAAGGTAATGAATTTTGATAAATAATAGATGGAATACAAATAGAAGTATGGATAGTGCAGGTTTAGAATAATAAAAATTTAAAAATTAAATTGATTAAAGTAATGGAATAATGATCTTGTTATTTTTTAGACAAATAACACTGGGGGCATTCTCCAGCTCCAAGAGGTTAATCTCGTTAAGCTTTTTAAATTTTGTTGGGATTTTCACTTATTATAAATAATTGATGCAGTTTATGTGCTTAATGCAGGATAATAAATGAAATTTGGAACAGCATCAGCCCCTGAGGAAATTTGCCAGTGATACAGCTCAGTAGCCTGCACTAAAAAATATAAATGTAAACACAATAATAATAACTTTATTTTTTTATACCGCCATAACCAAAAGTTCTAGGCGGTTTATAGTAAAAAGAGCTGGACAATCAGTGAAATACAATAATACAGTAAAAAATACTAATATTTGTAAAATAGAATTTCAATAATAAAACTCAAGACTGATGATGAACACTTCACCCCAGTAAGGACACGAAACACATTCAATTAGTGTCTTGGGTGTTTGAGGTCTTGGTATGCTTAGATAATCTGCAGCGGTTTGTTTACAGTCAGTTATTAGAGAATTAAACACAACAGCAAGGAAATGCATTCTGAATTTGAAGAGGAGCCTAGCAATCATGATGTTTCAGGCAGAGTGCTACTGCCCTCTGGAGGAATTGGAACTAATATTCAGTCTCATCACCCACCAGCTAAATTTTTCTCTTGTCTACTAATTTGGAATTCTTTGCCAGAAGAACTTCACAATGCTCCTTCATATCTTGTTTTTCATAAACATTTAAAAACTTGGTTGTTTCAACATTTTAATTGAGAATTATAGAACTTAATTGAACTGTTTATTTGAAATACTGTATTGAAACTCTAAATTGTAACCCACTTTGGCACTGTACTATATATAATTAATAAATCCAATCCAGTTTTCTTGAACATTGCTCCTAACCAGTGAGCTAAACTGCATCTCCACTGAAGTGAGTGGTATGAGCAGATGGGAGCCATTTGCCTTATTCCCCATAACAGTTGAACAAAGGAAAGTTATGATAATCATTCAATTTTTGGCAGTTAGTCCCTAGTTTGCTGCAAGTAGGTTTTGTCTTCAGGCTAGTCAAATTATGCAAATTATCTCTATTCTTGGAACAAAATTTATGCCAATATATATCATGAATATTGATTGCAGAAATTCTAAAAAAACAAAACAAAAACCTAAGCTAGAATACAACACTCAAAATGCCAGAGTTGCCCACTGCTTCCCATGCTTTTCCATCAAGTGCACACACACACACATGTACATAAACAAAATATACACTACACAACACACATATATGCACATACTACACCCTATAAATTATGACTTTTTAACACTTCATTTGGAATCATGTTTTACTTAAAGACAGCTACTGAATAAAAATAGGTTCTCAATAAAAGAAAAATAGAACTCTGTTTTAAATTACATAACTCTTATTAAGTATTGATTACCACCTCTACCTCAAAGAATAAAACAGCCCAGGAATAAATGGGTCACAGTAGGCTCAGGAAGACTGCGACATGTAACACAGAAACATCCACCTTCACTAATATTACCTCTACAGAATTCCTTCGCTCCACTAGTGCACTGCGATACTCAGGAAAACAGAAGGGAGGTGGGACTGGAACCAATGAAGGTAACTCAAGAGAACAAGCGCACCCTAAGTACAAATAAAAAAGCCAAAAACAGAAAACTATTACTGTTGGGGGATTCCATCATCAGAGGCATTAACCTTGGAACATAGGGCGAGGAGACCAAAATAGTGAAATGTCTTCCAGGATCCTCATCTACCAGGAGTTCCAGGCAAATACTGACTATAATTAAGGAAGAAACTAAGGATTTTAACACTGATGTTGTTATCCATCTGGGAACAAATGACCTGGCCAACAACTCCACACTTGCAGCACAGAAAGCTTTTCGGGAGCTTGGTGAGGGCGTGAAACCTTTTGTAAAGACTTTAGCTTTTTCTGAGATGCTGCCTGCATATGGAAAAGGAGAGCAAAGAGTGAAAAACACAGAGGACTTTAATAGATGGCTCAGAGCCTGGTGTCATCAAGAAGGCTTCAGGTACATAGGAGGATGGGGAAATACATGGAAGGACAAGAAGCTATATTGCACTGATGGGCTACATATTACTACAGCAGGAAAAAGAAACCTTGCAGAGAAATTTAGACAATATTTTTCTAGGCATTTAAACTAGAAGGTGGGGGTGGTGTATGTACGAAGGACAATTATAGAGACCACCCCCGGCAAAAGAAAAGATGTGATAGTAGTAAAGGCTGCAACATAAGCAATATCAGCAACTCATTTCTTAGTATTGCAACAGAAAGTGAAACGACACAAAAATCCATACAAAAAAGGAGATTATCGCTGAAAAATAGCTGGAAAGCGATGACCACAAATGCTCACAGTCTAAGCAACAAAGTTCATGATCTGCAAGCCCTGATATTAGAGGCAGATCTAGATATTGTTGCTATCACAGAGACATGGTTCAGTGAATCACATGGATGGGATGCAAACATACCGGGATATAATCTTTTTAGGAAGGACAGAGATGGTCATAAAGGTGGAGGAGTAGCTCTCTATGTAAAGATCAATATCCAAGCGACCGAAATGCAAGGGACCTGGGGAGAGGAAGAAGCGATATGGATTGCTCTGAAAAGAGAAGATGGAACTTCTATCTACGTGGGTGTAGTCTACAGACCTCCGACTCAATCACAGCAAATTGATAAGGATCTGATTGTGGATATCCAAAAGTTTGGAAGGAAAGAGGAGGTTCTGCTGTTGGGAGATATCAACCTGCCGGATGCGGGCTGGAATGTTCCGTCTTCGGAATCGGAAAGAAGTAGGGAGATTGTGGATGCCTTTCAAGAGGCTCTGCTCAGACAAATGGTGATGGAACCCACAAGGGAAAAAGCGATATTGGATCTGGTCCTCACAAATGGAGAGAGTATCTCTAATGTACGAGTGGGTGCTCACCTGGGTAGTAGCGATCATCAAACGGTTTGGTTTGATATAACGGCTAAAGTGGAGAGCGGCCGCACGATACTTAAAGTCCTAGATTTCAAACGTACGGACTTTAATGCAATGGGAAAGTACCTGAAGAAAGAGCTGTTAGGATGGGAGGACATAAGAGAAGTGGAAAGACAGTGGTCTAAGCTGAAAGGAGCGATAAAAATGGCTACGGACCTTTATGTGAAGAAAATCAATAAAAACAAGAGAAAAAGGAAGCCGATATGGTTCTCCAACCTAGTGGCTGAGAAAATAAAGGCGAAAGAGTTGGCGTTCATGAAATATAAAAAAACCCAAGAAGAGGAGAGCAGAAAGGACTACAGGGTGAAACTGAAAGAAGCCAAGAGAGAGATACGTTTGGCGAAGGCACAGGCGGAAGAACAAATGGCTAAAAATGTAAAAAAGGGAGATAAAAATTTTTTCAGATATATTAGTGAAAGGAGGAAGATAAAAAATGGAATTGCTAGGCTAAAAGATGCTGGGAACAAATATGTGGAGAGTGATGAGGAGAAAGCAAATGTGCTAAACAAATACTTCTGTTCTGTGTTCACAGAAGAAAATCCTGGAGAAGGACCGAGATTGTCTGGCAAAGTTACACAAGAAAATGGAGTAGATTCTGCGCCGTTCACGGAGGAGGGTGTTTATGAGCAACTTGAAAAACTGAAGGTGGACAAAGCGATGGGACCAGACGAGATCCATCCCAGGATACTAAGGGAGCTCAGAGAGGTTCTGGCGAGTCCTATTAAAGACTTGTTCAACAAATCTCTGGAGACGGGAGTGATTCCTGGGGATTGGAGGAGAGCGGATGTGGTCCCTATTCATAAAAGTGGTCACAGGGATGAAGCAGGAAACTACAGGCCGGTGAGACTCACTTCAGTTGTTGGAAAAATAATGGAAGTGTTGCTGAAAGAAAGGATAGTGTATTTCCTTGAATCTAATGGGTTACAGGATCCGAGGCAACATGGCTTTACAAAAGGTAAATCGTGCCAAACGAACCTGATTGAATTTTTTGATTGGGTAACCAGAGAGCTGGATCGAGGACATATGCTAGATGTAATTTACTTGGATTTCAGCAAAGCCTTTGATACGGTTCCTCATAGGAGGCTGTTGAACAAACTTGAAGGGCTGAAGTTAGGACCCAAAGTGGTGAACTGGGTCAGAAACTGGCTGTCGGACAGACGCTAGAGGGTGGTGGTTAATGGAAGTCGCTCGAAGGAAGGAAAGGTGACTAGTGGAGTCCCTCAGGGTTCGGTGCTGGGGCCAATCCTGTTCAATATGTATGTAAGTGACATTGCTGAAGGGTTAGAAGGAAAAGTGTGCCTTTTTGCAGATGATACCAAGATTTGTAACAGAGTAGACACCGTAGAGGGAGTGGAGAATATGAAAAAGGATCTGCAAAAGTTAGAGGAATGGTCTAATGCCTGGCAACTAAAATTCAATGCAAAGATATGCAGAGTAATGCATTTGGGGATTAATAATAGGAAGGAACCGTATATGCTGGGAGGAGAGAAGCTGATATGCACGGATGGGGAGAGGGACCTTGGGGTGATAGTGTCCGAAGATCTAAAGGCGAAAAAACAGTGTGACAAGGCAGTGGCTGCTGCCAGAAGGATTCTGGGCTGTATAAAGAGAGGCGTAGTCAGTAGAAGGAAGAAGGTGTTGATGCCCCTGTACAGGTCATTGGTGAGGCCCCACTTGGAGTATTGTGTTCAGTTTTGGAGACCGTATCTGGCGAAAGACGTAAGAAGACTTGAGACGGTCCAGAGGAGGCGACGAAAATGATAGGAGGCTTGCACCAGAAGACGTATGAGGAGAGACTGGAAGCCCTGAATATGTATACCCTAGAGGAAAGGAGAGACAGGGGAGATATGATTCAGACGTTCAAATACTTAAAGGGTATTAACGTAGAACAAAATATTTTCCAGAGAAAGGAAAATGGTAAAACCAGAGGACATAATTTGAGGTTGAGGGGTGGTAGATTCAGGGGCAATGTTAGGAAATTCTACTTTACGGAGAGGGTAGTGGATGCCTGGAATGCGCTCCAGAGAGAGGTGGTGGAGAGTAAAACTGTGACTGAGTTCAAAGAAGCGTGGGATGAACACAGAAGATTTAGAATCAGAAAATAATATTAAATATTGAACTAAGGCCAGTTACTGGGCAGACTTGCACGGTCTGTGTTTGTGTATGGCCGTTTGGTAGAGGATGGGCAGGGGATGGCTTCAATGGCTGGGAGGGTGTAGATGGGCTGGAGTAAGTCTTAACAGAGATTTCGGCAGGTGGAACCCAAGCATAGTACCGGGTAAAGCTTTGGATTCTTGCCCAGAAATAGCTAAGAAGAAAAAAAAAAAAAAAAAAAAATTTTTTAAATTGAATCAGGTTGGGCAGACTGGATGGACCATTCGTCATCTACTATGTTACTATGTTATGATTATATGATAGATAAGGGTGGGGAGGGGGGAGATAAGAGAATATCATATGTATCATTGTTGATTATTAAGTGATATATTTATGGTTATTTGTATGGATATGTTATCACACTTATTATAAGTTTAAAAATGAATAAAGATTTAAAAAAAAAAAAAAAAACTCCTATTAAAATCCTCCTCACATCTCCTGTTAGGTAGAGCCGCATACCCAGAATTCATTGATGACCCCTGTTGAAGCTGAAAATGTCTGTCTTTTCAGAATCTCACCAGCAACACTCCCTTCCCCCACCCCTTCACAGACTTACACTTCACCTCTTCCCTAAGAGTACAAGAGAGCACGTGCTGCTCATGAAGAAAACTCACACAATAGAATTCACATCAACCACAATGCAATGTCCAATAATTACTTAGCCTAGACACCAGTAAACTGTTTATAAAACCTCATGTAAACAGAAAGAGTTGTGGAAATAGGTTATCCCAGGACAAGCAGGCAGCATATTCTCACAGATGTCATCCACGGAGCCCGGTACGGTCAATGCAAAAGTATACACTTCTCCCTACCTATTCGCAGGGGGGCAGAGCTGGCCCGAAAATAGGGAAAATTTGCGACTAACTTTTGGGCCGGTGTGACCCACCCCTGGACCTTACCTGGTGATCTAGCGGTGATGTGGGGCAGGAGAGATCTTCCTGCACTCCTGCCCCGTGCAGAGCCGTGCTGTGAGTTCCAGTGGTCTCACTAGACTAAAACAGGAACTCCCTGTTGTAGTCTCGTGAGACCACAGGAACTCACAGCATGGCTCTCCACGGGGCAGGAGTGTAGGAAGATCACGGGGCAGGAGTGTAGGAAGATCACTCCTGCCCCATGTCTCTATTTACCGAAGAGGATATACACAACATACCAGTAGCCGACAGGCTATACCTAGGAAATGAAGACGGGAAACTGACAGGGTTGACGGTCAGTCTAGAAGAGGTATGCAGGCAGATTGATAGGCTTAAGAGTGATAAATCCCCGGGACCAGATGGCATCCATCTGAGGGTAATCATCAAGGAACTGAAAGGAACTATAGCTGAACTGCTTCAATAGCCAATCTGTCAATCAAATCAGCAAGGATTCCAGAAGACTGGAAAGTGGTGAATGTTACACCAATCTTTAAGAAAGGTTTGAGGGGAGATCAGGGAAACTACAGATCGGTGAGTCTGACCTTGATATCGGAAAAGATGGTAGAGGCGCTGATAAAAGACCGCATCATTGATCACCTTGATGGACACAATCTGATGAGGACCAGCCAGCACAGCTTCAGCAAAGAAAGATCTTGCTTGACGAACATGCTTTGAGGCAGTAAACAGGCAGATAGACAAGGGTGACCCGGTCAAGATCATATATCTGGATTTTCAGAAGGCGCTTGACAAGGTTCCACATGACTACTTCGAAAAATTGCAAGCCATAGAATCGAGGGTGAAATACTCACATGGATTACAAACTGGCTGGCGGATAGGAAATATAGAGTGAGGGGTAAATGGACAATACTCGGACTGGAAAAGCATCACGAGTGGAGTGCTTGGACCCGTGCTCAACATATTTATAAACAACCTAGAAATTGGAACGAGTGAGGTGATTAAATTTGCAGACGATACAAAGTTATTCAGAGTAGTGAAGGTGCAGTATTGTGAAGACCTGCAACGGGACATAAACACTCTCAAGAAATAGGCCGCAACATGGCAAATGAGGTTTAATGTGGATAAGTGTAAGGTGATTGAGACGGATAACCTGGACATACAGATGGATCAACTGGACATACTGGCCTCACTTGTGTATGCTGGACACTACAGACATTTTTAACACATATTTTCCCACAGCCTAAAACAGCCTTCCTTTACAAGCTAACCAGATGGAACAGCATGTACTTTGCTATCTGTGAACGCATGTATCCTTTTGAAATGCTAACCCTGCTGACCTAGTTCTTGTCTCCCTTAGGAGGATACTTCTCCAAGGTTCGGTAGCCATTGTTCATTTGTGCTGAGCTGTTATCAGTGCTGTATGACATATGCAAGAGTACTTAACATATGCAACGCATCCTGAAAAGCCATAAAACACCCCTAACAAGTAACCCCTGAAGGATGAAGGGGGAGTAGGGATGTGGGGGCCTGGTGCCTGTCTCTGAAGCAAGCCATAGGATCCAGGCATGGCCAGGATGCTGGAATGTCACCCTTGCATCTTTGTTTCAACTTTCTGCATAAGACTGTCTACAAGAACACCATCCTGAAGATATACAGTGTTGTAAAACCACAAATCAGCCTCAGCAAGGTGATAAGGATTTTAGAGCTGGAGGAAGAAAGTTCATGAAAAATTCTCTGTTTCTGCAAGGGCCCCCCCCCCCCTTCCTGGGGGGGGAAGTGAGAGAGGCATGGACTGGGGGGGGGGGAGGAATAGTTAGGTATACATTTTTGTACCAATAGGGAACTACATGACCAGAATTCAGGGATGTGCTTTTTGGAACAAAGGAAGAATTTCTCTGTATAAGGTAAAATTATGGTCTTACCTGTTAATTTTCTTTCCTTTAGAAGCAGCAGATGAATCCAGACTAGTGGGTATAGCTCACATCGACCAGCAGGTGGAGATAGAGAACTGATTAACAGTTGGCCTTAAAGCCTGGTGTTCTTTCTGTTGATTCAGTTATGCACTTTGCCCAAGCATCCCGAAAGGAGAATGAGCCACCACAAAACTCCATTCCAGTAGAAAATGTGTCTTTCTCTTCTTAATATTATTATTTGTTGACATTTTTTTTTTTTTTTTTTTTTCGCAAAGAAATAATACACTTACCAACCATAGCCTCAACTAAACCCATCAACTAACCCCCGTACACACCTACAGTGCAATTGGGGAGGGGCTCTGGATTCATCTGCTGCTTCTAAAGGAAAGAAAATTAACAGGTAAGACCATAATTTTACCTTCCATAGCAAAGCAGCAGATGAATCCAGACTAGTGGGATGTAGCAAAGCAAACTCAAACTGGGTGGGACGCAACTCCTGCCTCTGCCAGCACTGCCGCGCCAAAACTCGCCTCTGAACGGGCCGCTACATCTAACCGATAATGCTGTGAAAAAGTATTCCTCGACGACCAAGTGGCCGCCCGGCAAATCTCCTCTAAAGCCATCCCCCCGGACTCCGCCCAAGATGCCGCCAAAGCCCGAGTGGAATGAGCATGAAGGTGCTCCGGCACCTTCTTCCCTGCCAACACATACGCTGAAGCAATAGTGTCCTTGACCCAACGCGCAATGGACGCTTTAGACGCCGCCATCCCTTTGTTTTTACCCGCGAATGCCACAAAGAGATGGTCCGACCGACGAAAATCATTCGTCACTCCCAAATAATGGAGCAGCATACGGCGTACATCTAGTAGCCGTAAAGATACAAACCGTTTCCCCCAATCCTCCCTCCGGAAGGATGGAAGGAACAAACTCTGGTTCACATGAAAGGAAGAAATAACCTTCGGCAGGAAGGACGGCACCGTACGCACCGACACACCCGTTTCCGAAAAACGCAAAAAGGGGTCTCTGCAAGAAAGCGCCTGCAGTTCCGATACTCGCCTTGCTGAAGCCATCGCCACCAAAAAAAACCGTTTTCAGTGTGATATCTTTCAACGTGGCCGCTGACAGGGGCTCAAAAGGTGCCCCCTGCAACTTTCCAAGGACGAGTTTAAGATTCCAAGGTGGACAAATTCGCTTTACCGGCGGGCGGATATGGTGAACCCCCTTGAGGAAACGGACCACGTCCGGCTGCGACGCGAGAGCCGAGCGATCCACCCGGCCCCTGTAACAGGCAATGGCCGCCACTTGAACCTTTAAAGAGTTATAGGCTAACCCTTTCTCTACGCCCTCCTGCAGGAAAGCCAGAATCGCCGGCAGGGAAGCCTTGAAGGGCGCCACTCCCTGGCGACCGCACCATGCCTCAAAAATCCTCCAGACTCTCGCATAGGAGGCCGACGTCGAAAGTTTCTTGGCTTTAAGCAGGGTGGCAATCACCCGCTCGGAATAGCCCTTCTTTTTCAGCCGTGCCCGCTCAATAGCCAGGCCGTAAGACCAAAGCGGGCCGGATCTTCCATCCAAATCGGACCCTGAGACAGTAAGTCCGGAGTGACCTGGAACTTTACCCGCTCGCCGACTGAAAGCTGCATCAGATCTGCGTACCACGGCCGACGCGGCCAATCCGGAGCCACCAGGATGACTCTGCCGCGAAAACGAGAGATGCGCTGCAACACTCGACCTATCATGGGCCAAGGCGGGAACACATACAGAAGGGAATTCGGAGGCCATGGGAGAGCTAATGCGTCCACCCCCTCCGATCCCCTTTCCTTGCGTCTGCTGAAGAACCGAGGCAACTTCGCATTGTGGGACGAGGCCATGAGATCCATCTCCGGAAACCCCCACCGACGGACTAGCAGGCCGAACGCTCGAACAGACAACTCCCACTCGCCCGGATCCAGAAGATTTCTGCTGAGAAAGTCTGCTTGCACGTTTTCGTGCCCTGCAATGTGTGCCGCCGACAGCAGCGGCACATGCCTCTCCGCCCATTGAAACAAAGTTCTTGCCTCTTCTGCCAACTGCGGACTCCGGGTGCCCCCTTGCCGATTGACATAGGCGACTGCCGTGATACTGTCCGAAAAGATCCTGGTCGGCTTGTCCTGAATCAGTGACTGAAAAGCCAGCAGCGCCAGTCTGACTGCTCTTAACTCCAACAAATTGATGGGCCACTGGGCCTCCTGGAAGGACCACATCCCCTGGACTGACGCCTGCAGGCACTGGGCCCCCCATCCCCGCAGACTGGCATCCGTGGTGACCACCACCCAGTCCGGTGTGGCCAACGGCATGCCCCTCCAAAGATGCAACTCGTGGAGCCACCACTGCATGCTGCGAGCTGCTCGACGACTCCATTGGAGACGCACATTGTAGTTCAGCGAAGCGGGGGACCAGCGAGCGAGCAGAGACTGTTGTAAGGGCCTCATGTGGCTCCGCGCCCAGGGGACCACCTCCAGAGTCGCCACCATGGAGCCTAGCACCTGAACATAATCCCAAACTCGAGGTCTGGCCGACCCGAGGAGTAGGCGAATCTGAGCCTGCAATTTCTCCCCCCGGTCTCGGGGTAGAAACACCTTCCCCAGAGCCGTGTCGAACCGCACCCCCAGATGCACCAAAGACTGCGATGGGGACAGACAACTCTTGGGAAAGTTGACAATCCACCCCAACGACTGGAGGAGAGAGATCACTCGCTGAGTAACCGCCACACTCTCCTGTCTGGACGAGGCGCGGATTAACCAGTCGTCTAGGTAAGGGTGCACCCGAATCCCTTCCTTGCGGAGAAAGGCGGCTACTACCACCATGACCTTGGAAAAGGTGCGGGGAGCCGTTGCCAAGCCAAAGGGCATTGCCCGAAACTGATAATGCTGGCCTAGAATCGCAAACCGCAGATACCGCTGATGCGGAGGCCAGATTGGAATATGTAGGTACGCTTCCTTGAGATCGAGGGACGTGAGGAACTCTCCCGGTCTTACAGCCGCAATAACCGAGCGCACCGTCTTCATCCGGAAATGGCGAACACTGAGAAATCTGTTGACCCTTTTGAGATCCAGCACCGGCCTGAAGGACCCTCCCTTCTTTGGTACAATGAAGTAAAGGGAATATATACCGCTGCCGACCTCCTCCGGGGGCACCGGTATCACTGCCCCTAGCTCGAGCAGCCCTTGAAGAGTCCTTCTGACCGCGTCTCCCTTGGCCGCCCCATTGCACGGGGACACCAAGAAAGAATCTACGACGGGAGAGGCGAACTCTAACTTGTACCCTTCTTGTATAATGTCCAACACCCACTGATCCGACGTGATCGTGGCCCACTCCGCCCGGAACTCCGAAAGCCGGCCCCCTAAGGGAAAGGCGGAGGGAGCCAAGCCCCCGTCATTGTGGATTGCGAGTGGCTGGGGTACGTGTTGACGGTCCCGAAGAGGGTCTCGTCGTACGAAAGGAACCCCTCTGCTGAAACCTCGGTCTCGAAGCAGAGGACGAACCCAATGCTGATCTGAAGAAAGGCTTACCAGACCGGGATCTTCGAACATCCCTGAAGCGCGGTCTCGACGATGAGGGCCTCACCGGGGGCCTAGCCCTATCCTCCAGTAAACGTTGAGTTTTGGTATCCCCAAAATCTTTCACCAGCTTATCTAAATCCTCTCCAAACAATAAACCCCCTTTAAAAGGGAGTCTCACCAGCCGAAGCTTAGAAGCTGCATCGGCCGCCCAATGCCGTAGCCATAAGGATCTGCGAGATACCACTGAAAGAGACATCTGCTTCGCCGACGCTCTAATCATATCATATAAGGAGTCCGCCAGATAAGCCAAGCCAGATTCCAAATCTGCCAGCTCCGAAGGGACAGAACCCCCAGACTCCATTAAAGTATCAGCCATGCCCTGCGACCACTGCAGACATGCTCGCGCCGCATAAGAGCTGCAGATTGCGGCCTGCAAGGTAACTGCCGCTACCTCAAAGGACATTTTTAAGGAAGATTCAATCTTCCTATCCTGCGCATCCTTCAATGTCACTCCCCCCTCCACCGGCAAGGTAGTCTTTTTTGTTACCGCTGCCACCAAAGCATCCACCCTGGGTAATCTAAACTTATCAAGTTCAGTCGGGTCAACCGGATACAAGAGCCGCATGGCTTTTGCCACTCTCAAACTGGAGTCTGGCGTATCCCATTGCGCCGAGATTAGCTCCTGCATGGCTTCATGCACCGGAAAAGACTTAGGGGGTCTACGCGTACCTGCCATCAGGGGATTACCCGATACCGCCGTATCTGCCTGAGAAATATTCAGCCCCTGTAAAGCCTTCGAAATTAAGGAAGAAAGTTCTTCCCTATGAAATAAACGTAGAGCGGACGGGTCATCCACCTCTTGACCCGGGGGATCCCCTGCATCCCAATCTAGGACCTCCCCCTCCTCCAAGGATTCCGGAAGAGAAAAAGGGGATCTAGGCAGAATGTCCTCTGCTTCCGCGGTCGTGATCCTGCGCTTTTTTGCTAGCAGCGACCGCCCCGGCGAGCCCACCGTGCCCTCAGCCGGCCTGCCAGTCTTACCAGGCCCCACAGCCGACGTCGAGGGCACCGGAAGGGATACCTCGACCCCCGGCACCGGCGGGACGGGCTGCGCACCCTGTAACAAAAATGCCCGGTGCAGCAGCATAACAAATTCCGGCGAAAATGAACCAAAGGGAAGGGCCACTGACCCGCCCTGAGCCGCGACGGGGAGCGGGGCCGCGACTTCCGCTGGTGCTCCCGACTCCCCCGCCGCCGCCGAACTCCCCACTGCCACGGAAGAGCCCTGCAGCTCAGACTCACCCTCGTGTTCCGGGGACATTTCCCTTGCCTCTCTGACCCGGGCAATAGCCAGCTCACAAGCCTGTAAAAAGGCATCTTCTGCCGGTGGAGCCTCACACTCGGCCGAGCAAAGGCCCGACGGTGTTCTGCGCGCCCCACAGCGCGAACACCGGCGACCTGCCTCCATTGCCAGCTTGCGTTCCACCACGGCTTGTGTTTTCAAAAAAAATTTTTTTTTTTTTTTTTTTTTTTTACACGCGGCGAACGCCGCCGACTGCCGACTCCGCCCCCAACCACCCCTACACTCCGGAACGCGACACTCAAGCCCCGAGGCAGGGAAAACACTCACCAATTCGCTCCCGCGACCTCAGACGCCAGGATACAGCTGGTAAGTATACTGAAATCAAATGCAAAAGACTGCAAAGCTCAGCACAAGACAGGAAGTCGACTCTTTTTTTTTTTTTTTTTTGTACTGGAATGGAGAAAGAGAAAGACGACTCCTGCAGGACCACAAACCCCTCAATCACACGGAGGGAAGGGTGGAGCAGGGACCTGGGAGGGCCCAGGTGTACCTCCTAAAGCCGGCACCACTCAGCCAGGCACCCCTGTCCTACTGAAGAGACTGAGTCTCAACAGAGGAAGTCCACCGAACACCAATATCTCCGGCAGTATCCAGAATCTAGGAGCTAGAGGGCTAGCTCAGACCCTGCTGGGAGATAGAGCAAAACTGAATCAACAGAAAGAACACCAGGCTTTAAGGCCAACTGTTAATCAGTTCTCTATCTCCACCTGCTGGTCGATGTGAGCTATACCCACTAGTCTGGATTCATCTGCTGCTTTGCTATGGAAAAAACACATACAGCACAGGTAGAGCCGGAGAGAGATTCACTTACTTATGCTACGGGAAACTGCTAGCCCCCTGCTAAGCATATGAGTGCATGTTCTTCTATCCATTGCATATTCTGAACTGACAATATATTTTTCTGCTATGCCTTTGCTGCTGTAAGTTTGTAAATTTTTATACTAACAATAAACAAATATTTGTATGTTTTGGAACATACAATGCTGTCTCATAGTCATTTCAATGAGGTAAACAAAGCAGCCTTTACTTCAGTGGCGACCCCCGACGTGATCATGCTTGGGTTTCACGCGCTTGCGTGATTAACGGATTTTATTTTTTAGGGGTTCTGGTGAACTCCAAAGAGAAACACGTTCAGGGGCGTATAGCACTGGATGTATGGTGCTCCTGGGTGAGGAGGAGTTTTAGGGGGCTAGTTGTGGCACGGACTGCTGGAAGCCACATCGTGGTCCACTTTTTGTGCTGTAATTGGACGCCAAAACTCCACAGAATATATTTCTAGTCACCCAGAGTATTAATTACGGAATTAATACTGTACAAACTGTATTAATTTTTATATATTAGACGTCAGGCTAGTGATAGGGAAAGACAGTTGATATTGTACATTTGTATATATAGTATATATATATATATATATATATATATATATATATATTAGGGGAAATAATAGGGTTGAGATCTGGATTGAGATTTTTCTGTGAGCACCCTGCAATTGTGTGTGTATGAGACGTGCCAGGGGCACGAAGCGAGAGAGTCCTTATTTGCATTTCCATTGTCCTGTGAAGGGCATGGCCAGAGACGGACAAAGCAAAAGATTTCTGTTGAATGCAGGTGGCTCAAGGGGATAGAATGGGGGGGGGGGGGTAAAGCAGAAGTGAGAGACCTCCCTAGACAGCAATCCTCTGGAAAAGCCCTTAGAGAAGATCCTGCAGTGATAATGACAGTGTGTTCAGTATTAAAAGAACAGTTTAGTGTGGAAAAAAAAATTGGCTATGTCAAATTTTGAAATTAGGAGAATTGCATGCAGCACTAAGGAAGCTAGAAATGTTTTCCTGTTGACAAAGGGGATTGCAAAGAGGTAAAAATCTGCCCATGAGACCCCTTAAAGTATTTAAGTTAGGAAACAATAATTTAAGACGATGCCTTAAACAGAGATGGGAGGTGGCATGGAGGCTAAAATTGTAGCTTAGGAGTGTCCTGTACAGTAAAGATTGTCACGTACAGTGAAGGTACATTTTATGGAAGGTGTGGCCAGCCGACTGTAAATGTACATTCTATAATCTGTTTTTGTTTGCTGCCTGTATATATCTATATTTGCTTAGCAAGCATTATGAAGCTACAGCATTAGGTAACGTGCCGTTGTGTATATGTATGTTAATATATAAAAAAAGATTAGATTTTGGCAAAGGGACGGATTACTTTTTCCGGTATAGAGCTTAGAAGAACAGACAGTAAAGGAGGCTCACTCCCAGTTGTGGTAAAAAGGGAGGGGTTGCTGTGAGATTTTTTTCCAACTACATTAGCCGGTTGAGGAATTTTAAAATATAATCTATGGAACCATTATAATTAAGCCAAGATACTGAGGAGTGCAGGGAGTTACTTCACAGATCATTACAGGTTTCCTGTACTGAAAAGCAAAAGTAGTTTGTATACTTTGGAAAATTGTGGAGCAATAGGAGTTAGGGAAAATTGTTTTCTTTCCGGTGTATTTTTCATTAAGCTGCCCGTTAGCCTTATATTGTAAACTGCTTAGAAACCTGATTAAGCAGTTTAAAAAGTCTTTTAATTAACATGAAACTTGATTAATGGGTTTTAGAGAGTTTGTATGAGCCAGAATTCCAGATGTGTTACTGTGGAAATAGCCCGTTTGAACTAAGGACATGGAGATCTTTGTAATACGGTGCTTTAATGAGTAAATCAGGGTTCAACGTAATTAGCAACAAGACTTAACTGTTTTTGTATGTGTAATCTATTTGCCTATGTCATAAATCCTTAGGAGTCTTATCTTGCTTCCCGCTTTACGCTAGAGAATGTGAGAGTGGGGAAAAGAGGAAAAAGTTATACATTATTTTAAACAGAATGGGTCTAGAGATAATAAGGAAAGTGTTTTTCAAACAAATAAAAGATTATGTAGTCTGAATATATATTGTTTTAAATGCCTCTGAATAGACTTTTAGTTCAGTGCGCTGTAGCCCTGGAGAGCTTTGCGTGTTTGAGTGATCCCTGCTGTGTTGAGAACAATAGAGGTACTTGAACTTTTTCTGCTATTTGCCTGAAAGCGATCGATTTACATGGGAAATTGGTTAGACCTGGCTGCAAGCTTATATATTTCTCTTGTTCCTTTATTTTTTTTCAAAGTTATAAGAGGAGACAGAAAATGCATGTAGGTCTCGAAATAATTAATGTGGGGTTCAGATAGATGAGAGAGAATTAGGAAAGTTTTGTTGTTTTTTTTAGAAGTGTGGTAGAATTTTGCCATAAGTGAATGGAAAAAAGAAGTTTGAACAGCTGGACGGACGAGTTCTAACACTGAATTGTTAGCAGCATAGTAAGGAGCTGTTTCAAAGCAGGATGTTAGTGGGTGCATGCCTATTTAGACAGCCCGCTTATAAAGAACGTATAGGCATGTTTAAGGTTTTGTGAGATGTGTCAAGTACAGAATGACACGGTGACAAAATTCATCACCGTTCCCGTCCCCGCGGATAACTGTGGGAAACCATCTTCATGTCATTCTTTAAGGAGAGAGGGAAGAATCAAGAGTATGAATGGCCACAACCACTGACCCGCAAGCTTTGCTTTGAAGAATGCTGGTGTAGAAGGACTGAGGTTGAAATAGACACTAGAAAATGACATGGGATTATTTCCCGCGGTTATCCACGGGGACGGGAACAGTGATGAATTTTGTCACCGTGTCATTCTCTAGTGTCAAGGAATGTGTTATGGAATGTATTTAGTAGTGGAAGAATAGTTTTGTGCAAAGGAAAAAGATTGATTCCAAAAAAAACAACCCCCCCCCCAAAAAAAAAAGACAACATACCAGTTCTAAATATGAATTTTTGTGCCCTTGCATGGTTTATAAAGTATTTTAAAATTGTGTATTGCCTGATTAGGGATTAATCACTTTTTAAATATACTTGAAACTTAAACTGGGGACTTATCAAAATAATAGCTTTCTAGTATTGTGTTTTTATACTTGTGTCTTTATTAGATCTGTCATATCTCATGTTTTGGAATATGATTTTTTTGTTCCCATGCATGTTTGTATAAAGTGTTATCAATCAAATTCTAAATACAATTGGAAAAAGAAATAACTTTAAACTAAACTTGGTAGTTAAAACTCCAGAGGAAGGGGATAGTTATTCTGTAAGGACAGTGCAGACTGAAGAAGCCACATCTAGCCTGCCCCTAACCTCTGCACAGCAGTGCCCACTCCTCAGAATGTAGCGGGACCCAGGTGGCAGACAAGGGTTCCAGGTCAGCCTGAAGGGAACATGGCTAAGTGACCTCAGGGGTGGTGTTAAGTTGAAATGTCTCTTCTTTGTCTTGGCAGTCATTTGGCATACATACAGAGCTGTTCTGGACCCGTTTTTGGCACAAAGAATCTTTTGCTGAACCAGAGGAGGAAAAAGTTATGCTTTACGTAATCTTGAAATGGCCTTGCACTTAAGATTTAACATGTTTCTTTTTTCCCTTAGAATTGACATTGCAATACTTTAGAATATTTAACATTGTACACTGTATCTTGTTTTATTTTTAAAGATTGAAGCACAACCTCGCAGTTGCGTTCCTGTCTGCATTATGAATGAAATAGGCAGGGCAACGAATCAGTGATCAAATTCTTACGTTCTCTCTTTCAGCAGTTCCAGTAACCATTTAGATGCCTTTCATAATTATGTGATTATTATGCCATGTGTTATATAGCACTTTACTTTGCCAATGTGTGCACAGAAATATGATTCGTACTATGATGGATGCTTGTTTTTGTATAACTGCATTTATCTGCAGCTCTAAGTTCAGCTCTGAATCCTTGACAGATGGAAGAACAGTTCCAAGCCTGACACTTTGTGTTTTCTGTTTGTTTGTGCCCTGTAATCTTTGTGTTGTCTGTCTCTTTGGTTTGTGGGGGACCCTGGGGAAACCAAATAGACCATTGGCCAGTTTTGGAGATTTTTCTCCCCATTTTTGCATTTTCCTATCTAAATTGCACAATACCTTTTCATTTTATTTTTTTATGGCCTGAGCGCTGCTTAGTTAGGGGTTATCATATTTAGACAAAGGTTCTATAGACATCATTGTATTTTTCTGTGCACTACACTGAGTTTAAACCATATCACATGTCCTCTTCTGAATATTGTGTACTTAAATATTGTTTCTCTCTTGCTGAACTTATGACCAGTAAATGCATTATTTTTGTCACTTGTTGCCGCCCTCAGTACAGGCAACATGTTCTCTCTTTCTTTTCTTTGAATCTCTTCACTGGATTTCGGCTGCTGGATGATGATACCTGGACTTCTTTCAAGCCAGTGTGTCCCTTCCTGTAGGTGCAGACACCTTTCATTCCGAGTATGCACCTTACCAGTTTAAAGTGACTGCGAGCCTTGAAACGCTGCATCCTGAACTTTTAATTTCTTGGACACTTTCTTTCCCATGTAATTTTAGAGATGTTGATAGGGTATATACTTGTCATAAGTGGATAGCATCTGGACAAGACTTTATATAGGCTATATAGGTGTAATTCAGGATTTTGCTCATAAGCATAGAGTCCTGGAACATCCTGCAACCAAACTTATCCAGCATACTTTCTTTTCTGCCAGGGGGGGTGAGGGGCAATAAATAGCATAGGTTCTAGAGCTGTGTGCTTTCTTTAGGAAGGATTCTACTACAAGTGACTGATATGGCAGCTGTGGTTTGTCAAACCCAGGGGCAGAATTAAGTTTGTAAAGGGAATCCAAAGGAGCAGTGGTCTCAAACTCATGGCCCACAAGCAGGCCACCAGGTACTATTTTGAGGCTCTCGGTATGTTACCATTGTTCTGGAACGTTACCCACCTCACTGCTGTAACCTCACACAAGTGTTTTATTGCATCTGTACATGAATGTGAGGTGGAGCAGAGAGGACAATCGCGTACATAGGAAAGCGCTTGTATGAGGTTACAGCAGTGAGGCAGGCAACGTTCCAAAACATAAGGTAACCATTGGAGTCAGTGCAGCTTGTGCGTGTGTACGTAATCTTGTGAAATTACACAAAATTCGGCATCTCTCCTGGCGGTGACTGTTTGATGTAAGATGGTGGTTGTGTCCGGTGCTGTAGGTGATCGGACGCGACCACCAGACACTTAAGGCACAAGTCGGATATTGATTCTCCCCTCTACAAAAAAGCCTAGGACACCAAAATCTTGTCTCTTGCAGTTGATACTTTAGATCTAAATCACAATTTTGCATGAGGTAACTATAGTTTAGAAATCTTTCCTTAATTGTTTCTGATCATTTCAGCTATACGCATCTGAAAGCAGAGCAACCTGCAGAAAGTGAAAAATTATCTAAACTTGAACTGCAAGGTAATGGCAGAATAGAAATCACTAATGTAATGTAATATTCAGATGATCTTGAAGAGCAGGG
The DNA here is from genome assembly GCF_902459505.1 of Geotrypetes seraphini. NCBI lineage: Eukaryota > Metazoa > Chordata > Amphibia > Gymnophiona > Dermophiidae > Geotrypetes > Geotrypetes seraphini. The sequence goes on along the minus strand of NC_047084.1, from coordinate 410,940,754 downwards.
GCCTCTATAATAGTCAGTACATATGATGCCTGTTGCTGGAAGTAGATGTGCAGTTGACAACACAGGATGCGCTGGCTGCTGTAGAGATGGCATGTGTGTGGTAGGTGGCACAAATTGCGCTCATTGATGCAGATACTGGAACTGATGCCTGTGTGGTAGTCAGCACAGAATGCACCTGTGCAGAAGCATCAGGTCATTGTTTCTTTGCTGGAGAAGACACTTAGCTTGCAGCCACATTGGAGGAGGAACAGTGCTTGTGCTTCTTAGCTTTCTTATGCATGGTGGAAGCATCAAAATAGCTGAAGCATTCATTCCATTTCTATACAGTTCTCCCAGAGGAGTTCAGAACAATTTACATGAACATAGTAACATACATAGTAGATGACGACAGATAAAGACCCGAATGGTCCATTCAGTCTGCCCAACCTGATTCAATTTAAATGTTTTCTTTTTAGCTATTTCTGGGCAAGAATCCAAAACTCTATCCGGTACTGTGCTTGGGATCCTACTGCCGAAATATTGGTTAAAACCTACTCCAGCCCATCTACACCCTCCCAGCCATTGAAGCCCTTCCCAGCCCATCCTCCCCCAAACGGCCATATACAGACACAGACCGTGCAAGTCTGCCCAGTACTGCCTAGTTCAAGATTTAATTTTTTTTCTGATTCTAACTTTTGCAGATCCTTTTTCATATTCTCCACTCCCTCTACGGTGTCTACTCTGTTACAAATCTTGGTATCATCTGCAAAAAGGCACACTTTTCCTTCTAACCCTTCAGCAATGTCACTTACATACATATTGAACAGGATTGGCCCCAGCACCGAACCCTGAGGGACTCCACTAGTCACCTTTCCTTCCTTCGAGCGACTTCCATTAACCACCACCCTCTAGCGTCTGTCCGACAGCCAGTTTCTGACCCAGTTCACCACTTTGGGTCCTAACTTCAGCCCTTCAAGTTTGTTCAACAGCCTCCTATGAGGAACCGTATCAAAGGCTTTGCTGAAATCCAAGTAAATTACATCTAGCATATGTCCTCGATCCAGCTCTCTGGTTACCCAATCAAAAAATTCAATCAGGTTCGTTTGGCACGATTTACCTTTTGTAAAGCCATGTTGCCTCGGATCCTGTAACCCATTAGATTCAAGGAAATACACTATCCTTTCTTTCAGCAACACTTCCATTATTTTTCCAACAACTGAAGTGAGTCTCACCGGCCTGTAGTTTCCTGCTTCATCCCTGTGACCACTTTTATGAATAGGGACCACATCCGCTCTCCTCCAATCCCCAGGAATCACTCCCGTCTCCAGAGATTTGTTGAACAAGTCTTTAATAGGACTCGCCAGAACCTCTCTGAGCTCCCTTAGTATCCTGGGATGGATCTCGTCTGGTCCCATCGCTTTGTCCACCTTCAGTTTTTCAAGTTGCTCATAAACACCCTCCTCCGTGAACGGCGCAGAATCTACTCCATTTTCTTGTGTAACTTTGCCAGACAATCTCGGTCCTTCTCCAGGATTTTCTTCTGTGAACACAGAACAGAAGTATTTGTTTAGCACATTTGCTTTCTCCTCATCACTCTCCACATATTTGTTCCCAGCATCTTTTAGCCTAGCAATTCCATTTTTTATCTTCCTCCTTTCACTAATATATCTGAAAAAATTTTTATCTCCCTTTTTTACATTTTTAGCCATTTGTTCTTCCGCCTGTGCCTTCGCCAAACGTATCTCTCTCTTGGCTTCTTTCAGTTTCACCCTGTAGTCCTTTCTGCTCTCCTCTTCTTGGGTTTTTTTATATTTCATGAACGCCAACTCTTTCGCCTTTATTTTCTCAGCCACTAGGTTGGAGAACCATATCGGCTTCCTTTTTCTCTTGTTTTTATTGATTTTCTTCACATAAAGGTCCGTAGCCATTTTTATCGCTCCTTTCAGCTTAGACCACTGTCTTTCCACTTCTCTTATGTGCTCCCATCCTACAGCTCTTTCTTCAGGTACTCTCCCATTGCATTAAAGTCCGTACGTTTGAAATCTAGGACTTTAAGTAACGTGCGGCCGCTCTCCACTTTAGCCGTTATATCAAACCAAACAGTTTGATGATCACTACTTCCCAGGTGAGCACCCACTCGAACATTAGAAACATAGAAACTGACGGCAGATAAGGGCCATGGCCCATCCAGTCTGCCCACACCGATGACCCTCCCTTACCTTCCTCTGTGAAGAGATCCCACTAACGATCCCATTTTGTCTTAAAATCAGGCACGCTGTTGGCCTCAATTACCTGTAGTGGAAGACTATTCCAGCGATCAATCACCCTTTCGGTGAAGAAATATTTCCTGGTGTCACCATGCAATTTCCCGCCCCTGAGTTTCCACGGATGTCCTCTTGTTGTCGTGGGACCCCTGAAAAATAAGATATTCTCTTCCACCTCGATACGGCCCGTGAGATATTTGAACGTCTCGATCATGTCTCCCCTCTCTCTGCGTTCCTTGAGTGAGTATAGCTGCCATTTATCCAGCCGTTCCTCATACGGGAGATCTGAGTCCTGAGACCATCCGGGTGGCCATTCGCTGAACCAACTCAAGTCTCAGCACATCTTTGCAGTAATGTGGCCTCCAGAATTGTACATAGTATTCCAGATGGGGTCTCATCATAGATCTATACAATGGCATTATGACTTCGGGCTTACGGCTGACGAAACTCCTACGGATACAACCTATGATTTGTCTAGCCTTAGATGAAGCTTTCTCCACTTGATTGGCAGTCTTCATGTCTTCACTGATGATCACTCCTAAGTCACGTTCTGCTACAGTCCTCGCTAGGGTCTCATCATTAAGGGTGTAAGTCTTGCATGGATTTTTGCTGCCAAGGTACTCTCTCCATTTGTGAGGACCAGATCCAATATCGCTTTTTCCCTTGTGGGTTTCGTCACCATGTGCCTAAGCAGAGCTTCTTGAAAGGTATCCACAATCTCCCTACTTCTTTCCGATTCCGCTGACGGAACATTCCAGTCCGCATCTGGCAGGTTGAAATCTCCCAACAGCAGAATCTCCTCTTTCCTTCCAAACTTTTGGATATCCACAATCAGATCCTTATCAATTTGCTGTGATTGAGTTGGCGGTCTGTAGACTACACCCACGTAGATAGAAGTTCCATCTTCTCTTTTCAGAGCGATCCATATCGCTTCTTCCTTTCCCCAGGTCCCTTGCATTTCGGTCGCTTGGATATTGATCTATACATAGAGAGCTACTCCTCCACCTTTTTTACCATCTCTGTCCTTCCTAAAAAGATGAATTTATTCAGGTGCTTGAGCATTTTTCCTGTCTGTTCTGGTGGGCTTACAATATATCTAATGTACCTGGAGCAATGGGGGGATTGGGTGACTTGCCCAGGAGCACAAGGAGCAACATGGGTTTAAACCCACAACCTCAGGGTGCTGAAGTTGTAGCTTTAACCACTATGCCACACACGCCCCATTGTTGAAAATCAATGGCCCTGAAGTAGATTTGCGAAGAGGAGCCTCAGCATCAGTGCTGGCCATCCTCAAAGTTGCTTAAAACCTGATCTGAAAGTTTAAAAATTATGGAGAAGTTAACAACCCTGAGAGAGAAACCGCTGACATGAGATTGTTCTGAGAGGAGGAGGAGGAAGAGGCTAGAAGGTTTAAAAGTACTCCTTTCAGTAACTGGCAAATCTAATATAATAAAATGCTAGGCCGCACATGCGCACTAAAAAAACGTGTTCCCTGATCCCGTCGCGAAAACACGACTGCGCATGCACGCCCCTGGCTCTCACTGTGCACTATGCTCAAGCTGCCGCCATGGCTCCTCTCTCGAACTGCAGCAGGATCGAGAGAGGAGCTGCGGCGGGGGCTTTCAGGACAGAATATGATTACCTTGTTTCTTTAGGCAGCCCCGGTTGTTTACTTGGATTCAATGTCAGCATTAGGGTTCGCCAGCCGTGAGTGGAAGGCCGCCGCAGCCTCGCGGCTAGGTAGGGGAACAACAATCGCGCTTATGCTCAAGCCGCCGCCACGACTCCTCTCTCGAACCGCACCAGGATCGAGAGAGGAGCTGCGGCGGGGGATTGAGCATAAGCGCCATTGTTGTCCCCCTACCTAGCCGCGAGGCTGCGGCGGCCTTCCTCACCCAGCTCACATTGAATCCAAGTAAACAACCGGGGCTGCCTAAAGAAACAAACTTTCACGGTGCTTGGCCCGCCAAACCATTCCTGCCGTTGCCGAAATTTGCCCCACCGTTCCTTCCCTTCCTCCATCAGGTACAGTTCAGCTCCGCCTATGTTAAAAGCTGCTTTGAAATTGGAGCCCTGCTGCCACCGTAACACATTCCCTCTGCCGCGGTCCCATATGTCAGAGAAGGGGCGGGACCAAGGCAGAGGGGAACGTGCTACGGCAGTGGCAGGGCTCCAATTTCGACGCGGCTCCTTTTAACATTGGTGGAGCTGCACTGCACCTGATGGAGGGAGGGAAGGAAAGGTGGTTGTGCGCTGTTGAGCCCCTCTTTGCCCTCAGACCCTCTCCTAACTGCTCCCTCCTGTCTCAGACCACTGGGGGGAGGTGCCTGTCTTCAGCTGCAGGGATGGAGGGAGGGAAGAGTTATCAAAAACCAACCATAGCCTGGGACCCCTACATGGTATGAATAATGACCAGACAACAAAAGGTAAGAAAAATAATTTTATTTTCTGTTTCAGGATTACAATATGTCAGATTTGAAATGTGTCTTGAGGAAGGCTGCCGCCACGGCTTTGGACAGAGGGGTACCATTTTCGTGGGAGCCGGCCTTCGGAGAGGCTTGGGACGCAGGGACGGATGCGGGAGGGACTGCCGCTGCGAAGGGCTTTGGTGGGGGAGCCAGCCAGATCGTGAGTGTGGGGACGTTGTAAGTGCGGATTGGTCAAGGAGCCGCCGCTGCCGAGGCTTTGAAATTGCTCTCCCACTGTCACTCCCTCCCGCCCCGGCTCTGCCTCTGCCCAGGTTCAAAAGCAGGAGAGGCGGTCATGTAGCACCCGTTAATCTAACGGGCTTAAACCCTAATAAAATATAAAATGGGAAGACAAAACATGCAGAAAATAAACACATATAATACACATGTTAAACACACCAAATACATGCCAAAAGTAATGTGAAAACTAAAAGATGGCTTCTCTGCTCCATGGAAAACAAAGAATTTATGGTCCTGTGAGCAGACAGCAGGAGAGAAAGCACCCGCATATGCGCGGTACAGTCTTTTGATTTTAAAGTGACAGTTCACTTTAGATGGTCCATCCTGGGTTCCATGGATGACGTCACTGTACATATGCGAGAATATGCTGCCTGCTTGTCCTGGGATAACACAAGATTAATGTAAGCATACAAAATTTATATAGCATCAGCTCTGAGTGGAGCAGAGAAAGGTTATACAAACCTCACAGCAGCATCTGTTATAGTTTTTAAAAAATATTATTCCTTGCACTTAGATTTTTCCTTTCTGCACTCCAAAGTCAGTTGGTTATTTCAGAGTGATTACCGGGTTACTTTAGCAACCCTTTCAAGGCCTCCGTTATCTTGTAGGCCAATCTACTATGACTTGCATATCCCCTCAAATTTCTTTCAGTCTACTGATATTTGTATTCTCAAACATACCACAAACCTTGTTTGAGGCCCTCTGTTATCTTTTGAATTTCATCTAGCATGACAAGCCTATGCTTTACTCTAATATCTAAAATTATTTTCTTGTAACTCATAGTATTACTGTATTTATTTATTTTTTAATAACTCATTCCCCCTTGTCCAGCTCCATACCTGTGAGCTGGACACTAAGGGAGTCATAGGCCAGATTTCAAACTCTTACATTTGTGAACTCCCATTAACTACTTTTTCCTCTGCTCTGCACCTGAAGCCAGGTGAGAGGAGAGACTGGGTAAAGCCTGGTGGGGAGGGAGGTAGGGTGGAATACATGACAGACAGTAAGTAGACTGGATCAATGCTGTGGGTAGATGAGACAGAGCAAGAGACCGGCTGGGAGGAGACACTATTTGACAAAGCATATGGCAAAATACAGCGATGAGTATCCAGCCAAGTCTTCCAAGATTAGTCAACAGTGCTCACTGAAATATAGAAAATGTTTCATCCCTTTTGCTCTAAGATCCTTGAAAAGAAGATTCATTTCATGGTTGTCTACCTTGCTGTTCTAAAAAGCAGTTACTTACCGTAACAGGTGTTATCCAGGGACAGCAGGCAGATATTGTCACTAATGGGCGATGTCACTAACAGAGCCCCGGTACGGACCACTTTAAAAGTGCATGACCACTTTAAGTCTTTAGAAAGTTTGCAATAGCCTGCATCACACATGCGCGAGTGCCTTCCCGCCCGACATAGGTGCGTGGTCCCTCAGTTAAGATAAACCAACCAAGAAGCCAACGTGGGGAGGTGGGTGGGTTGTGAGAAAATCTGCCTGCTGTCCCTGGATAACACCTGTTATGGTAAGTAACTATGCTTTATCCCAGGACAAGCAGTCAGCATATTCTCACACATGGGTGACCTCCAAGCTAAGTAGAATGGGATGGTGGGAGTGTTGGCCTTTAGAAAAATAAATTCTGTAATACAGATTGGCCGAAGTACCCATCCCGTCTGGAGAAAGACTCCAGACAATAATGAGAAGTGAAAGTATGAACTGAGGACCAGGTGGCAGCATTACAGATTTCCTCAATGGGAGTAGATCCAAGGAAAGCTACAGAAGCTGCTATAGGCTCTGATTTTGTGAGCTGTGACATGACTCTCCAGTGCCAGTCCAGTCTGAGCATAACAAAACAAGATACAGGCAGCCAGCCAGTTGGAAATCATTCTCTTGGAAACAGGATGTCTCAACTTGTTAGGATCAAATGAGATGAAGAGTTGGGGAGAAGTACGATGAGTCTTTGTCCTGTCGATGTAATAGGCAAAGCACGTTTACAGTCCGGAGTGTGTAAAGCGGTTTCTTCTGAATGAGAATAATGATTAGGAAAAAACACTGGTAGAACAATTGATTGATTGAGTTGAAACTCCGCGACAACTTTCGGTAGAAACTTTGGATGCGTGCATAGAACCACTTTATCATGGTGGCTCTGCCAGCAATGCTTGTAACTCACTGATGCTCCTGAGAGCAATAAGGAAAACAACTTTCCAGATAAGAAACTTGAAATGAGCTGTGGCCACTGGTTCAAATGGAGGCTTCAATAAATTGGAAAGAACCACATTAAGGTCCCAGACAACAGGCGGAGACTTGAGAGATGGAAAATTGAAAAGTCCTTTCAAGAATCTAAAGACCGGAGGGAGAACAGTGAGAGGCTTTCCCTCCACTGGCATGTGAAAAGCTCTAATAGCACTGAGATGGACTGATAGACGTAGATTTGAGCCCAGAATCAGACAGATGAAGATAATCCAGAACCAAATCCACTGATAAGGTAGTAGGATCGTGATGATGAAGAAGAGACAAGGAAGAAAGCCTAGTTCACTTTTGTTGGTAACATTGTTGAACAGCTGGTTTTCTAGAGGCATCAATAATATTGCGGACAGACTGAGAAACCAAGCTGTCAGGTGTAACAACTGCAGGTTGGGATGTAGAAGTGATCCTTGATGCTGAGTAAGCAGGAAAAACTGGAAGAGGTATGGGCTCCCTGGAGCTGAGCTGTAGAAGGGAGAACCAATGCTGCCGGGGTTACCGAGGAATGATGAGAATCATGGTAGCTGACTGTTTTGAGTTTGAACACAATTTTTCACAGAAGAGGAAATGGAGGGAATGCATAAAGAAACAGGCCTGTCCAATCCAGGAGAAACGCATTGGCTTCCAGACAGAAAGTCTGAAGCAAAACTGGGGCAACTGGTGATTGTGGGAAGCCGCAAGCAAGTCCACCTGGGGAGTGCCCCACTGAGCAAAGACAGACTGTAGAGCTGCAGAGTTGAGAGTCCATTCGCGAGGTTGTCTGCTAGGGAATTCTTCTCTTCTTGAATGTAGACAGCCTTTAAGAAAAGGTTGCGAGCCATTGCCCAAGTCCAGATTTTCTGGGCCTCCTGACACAACAGGAGAGTCCATACCTCTTTGCTTGTTGATGTAGTACATCGCTACTTCATTGTCCGTGCGAAGGAGGACTTGGGGACAAAGAAGATGATGGCAGCCTTGAGGGCATAAAACATTGCTCTGAGTTCCAGGAAATTAATGAGAAATTTCCGCGTCCTGGTGGTCCAAAGACCCTGAGTCTGTAGATCGTCCATATGAGCCCAAGCATAAGGGGATGCATCGGTCGTGATGACCTTGTGATGAGGAGGTAAGTGAAAAAGAAGACCTCTGGATAGATTGGAAGAGGTCTTCTACCATTGAAGCAACTGCAGAAGAGATGATGTTACAGTTAGATGCTGTGAGACGATCCGTCGCTTGAGTCCACTGAGGAGTGTGAGACGATCCGTCGCTTGAGTCCACTGAGGAGTGTGAAGGTGAAGTCGTGCCAGTGAAATGACATGCACAGTGGAAGCCATGTGGCCCAGAATAATCATCATGTGTCTGGCAGAAATGGGAGTGAAGAGGAAGTATTTGCTGATAAAGAAGGATGAAAGCCTGAAGGTGATCATGAGGAACAAACGCTCTCATGAGAGTAGTGTCCAGGATAGCTCCAATGAACTGAGGATGCTGAGTTGGAATGAGATATGATTTGGGAAAGTTGACCTCGAAACCTAATGTCTGAAGAAAAGAGATGGTCTGAGTTGTTGCGTGGACCACCTCCTGAGATGAAACAGGCTTTATCAACCAGTTGTCCAGGTAAGGAAACACTTACAGGTCGTGTGAACGGAGAGATGCGGCCACCACAATCAGGCACTTCTTGAAGGCTCTGGGAGAAGACGCCAGGCCGAAGGGAAGTACTCTGTACTAGTAGTGACATTGATGAAATTGAAAACGGAGGTATTTCCTGGAAGCTGGTTGAATTGGGATAAATGTGTAGGCTTCCTTGAGATCCAGAGAGCATAGCCAGTCGTTCTGATCGAGGAGAGGATAAAGCAGAGCGAGGAAGATCATTTGGAATTTCTCCTTAACCAGAAATTTGTTGAGAGCTCCGAGATCCAGAATGGGTCGCAGTCTCCCATCTTCTTTGGTATTAAGAAGTAATGGGAGTAAACCCCTGATTCTGCTGAGAGAGGAACTTCCTTGATAGCATTCAGCAGAAGGGATTGAACCTCCTGGAGAAGAATGGAGGACCGTGTGTCCAAAGCAGACTCTCTTGGAGGATGGTCTGCAGGCAGGGTATGGAAATGGAGAGTGTAACCCTGCCGAATGATGGCGATGACCCAGAGATCTGATGTTATGAACTCCCAGCGAGCGATGAAATACTGGATGGCTTCCGATGGGCTGAGGCAAAGACTGAAGAGTGTTGATGGTGGCTATGCTCTGAAGAAATAAGTCAAAAAGGCTGTGTAGGTTTTTGGGGAGCAGCTTGTGGTTTCAGTTGCTGACATGGTTGTTTCTGTCTCCTAGGTTGTGGTTGAGGAGGTGAAAGTTTAGCAGCAAACCTTCTCTGGTAAGAAGAAGCTGGCCAGAAGGGACGAGAGGGTGGAGGCTTCTTCTTTGGTTTGACCAGGGTGTCCCATCTGGTCTCATGAGCTGACAGCTTTTGAGTGGCTGTGTCCATGGATGGACCAAAAAGTTCATCTCCCAGACAAGGAGCATTGGCCAGTCTGTCCTGGTGGAAACACAAAGCCAGGCCAGACGTCTCATTGCCACTGACATGGCTGCAGCACAAGAGGTAAATTCAAATGTTTCATATGTGGAACGAACCGTGTATTTCTGAGTTGAAACAAGTCAGGAATGTAGTGTTAGAAAGCAGGCAGCTTATGTTCTAGAAGGTATTTCTGAAAAGTGGACACTTGTTTCAGCAAATGCTTAAGGTAGAAAGAAAAATGAAAATTATAGTTGCCAGACCGGTTAGCTAACATGGCATTTTGGTATAGATGCTTGCCAAACTGGTCCATGACTTTGCCCTCTCTGCCAGGAGGCATAGATGCTAGCCCCCAAGGATTTCTTCAACATAAACTCCACAAGAGACTCGTGTGGAAATTGAGGTTTGTCAAACCTAGGAATAGGTACCACTCTGTACAAGGAGTCCAACTTGCAAGGCGCCGCAGGGATGGTAAGTGGCGTCTCCAGATTCTTGTAGAAAGTTTCCCGTAAGATGTTGTGAAGGGGAAGCTTGAGTTCTTTGGGTGGTTGATCATAGTCTAATGCCTCTAGAAACTGCTTAGAATGTTTGAAATCAGCTTCAAGAGGGATAGACAAAGTCTCAGACATCTCACGAAGAAACTTAGAGAAAAATGACTTCTCAGAGAAAACAGAAGCCTCTTGGGATGAATGTTGAGAAGAGTCATCATCTGAAGTGCCCTCAGCCTCAGAAAGAAGAGGATCTTGCTCAGAATCCCCCCCCCCCAGATCTGAATCCCGAACAAGTCTGCCCCCCAGTGCCAAGGAGTCGGGGTCGAAGTCTCAAGGTGTTTTTGTAACGCCTTGCGAGACTGGCCCGGAGTCGACTCAGGCGATGTCTACACGAGGAGGAATGGTGTAGTTGAGTCAACGGTGTTGAGTCCTTGGTGGAAATGGTGGGCACCGATGGGGACTCAAGTACAGGTGCTGCCGGCATCGATGGCTCAGACCGGACCGGCACTGGATGAGTCGATGTCAACACGAGCAGGAGTTGGGTCGGCATCAGCATCTAGAAATGCTCACCCAATTCTTCCCGAAGCAGATTATCAATCTTCTGCTTAAGGATAAAAACCGGTACTGCTGGCTTTTTCGCAGGTACCTTTGGCGCGGCTCTATGCTCCAGCGATGAGGAGGCTGATGTCGAGGCATTCACCGAGATCGGAGCGGAGTGCTTCTTGGGCCTCTTCGAGGTCGGCAGGACTTGACTCACTGCTGCTTTGACCTGAGGCCCAGATGGGGGAGGAAGGCTTCTTAGCCGGCTTACCCACTTCAGGCTGCGACACCGGCGATCGTTCTGTCGACACCGAATGCTGCGGAGTCACCTTAGCCGGTGCCATCGGTAACGGTGTCAAGTCTCCCTCCATTGCGACATCGAAAAGGAGCTTCTGCTGGATAAGTCGGTTCTTCAAAGTTCTTTTCTAAAGAGAAGAACGGGAGCAGGTTTCCGGTCTGTGCTCAGGCCCCAAGCACTGGAGGCACCAGCGATGCGGGTCAGTCACCATAATGGGCTGAGTACAGCAACCGCACTTTTTTTAACCCACCTGTGGGCGTGACATCGAAAGGAAAACAGTCCCTGCTAGATTGAAATCGGAGGCCAAGGTTGTTGAAGAGGCCTAACCCATGAGAGGGAAAAAACAAAAATGTATTTTTTTTTTTTAACACGAAGGGGAAAAACAAAGAAAAGAAAAAAGAAATATGACTAAAAGTCACAATTCTGCGAGAATGGGAAGGCAGTGAAAGAGAAAAGATCAACAGTCGTTGAAAAACGCATCTTAGCTCTGCGGAAACTAAGAAACTGAAGGACTGCGCGCCTACGTCGAGTGGGAAGGCACTCGTGCATGCGTGGTATGGGCTATCGCAAACTTTCTAAAGACTTAAAGTGGCGATGCACTTTTAAAGTGATCCATACTGGGGCTCCGTCGGTGACGTCACCCATACTTGAGAATATGCTGCCTGCTTGTCCTGGGATAAACCGAAGTCTGTGACTTCTCAAGCAGGAAGAGCTCCAAATTTGCTTCAAACGTGAAAATACCCACAAAGGGGATGAAACTATATCGAATTTAAAACAATTAAATGGGGAAAGCAGAACACATACATCTGCAGACATACTTGCAGAAGGAACGTCTGTAGAGGGTACTTAACCGATCCGTGAAATACTACGGAGACAGAGTGAAAAATCCAGAGTGGATTCCTTCTGCAGAGCATTCGAGTATGAATAAATAACCCAAAGTCTATGTCTCACCTATTGCACTGGAATCTTTTTTGTGATATGGCAACCAGATGAGGAGGATGCAGCATGGAGTGATATCGAGGCATAAGATTCTTGGTTTATCTACCATCCCTTTGCTGATAATTCCTACAATCTTGTTTGTTTTTTTTGGCCCAACACCGGACAGATGATTTCAGTATTATTTCTGATGTGCATCACTTTGCATTTGTCCACATTAAACTTCTTCTGCCATTTGGATGCTATGTCTTCCAATTTCCTAAGGTATTCCTGCAATTTTTAAATACAGTGGAACCTTGGTTTACAAGCATAATTTGTTCCAGAAGTATGCTCGTAAACCAAATTGCTCGTATATCAAAGCGAGTTTCTCCATAGGAAGTAAGGGAAACTCGCTTGATATGGTCCACCTCCTCCTCCCCCCCCCCCCCCGAGGCTACTGGCGCTGCTCCATTCCCCCCCTTGAGGCCACCGGTGCTGCTCCATCCCCTCCCTTGAGGCCACCAGCGCTGCTTCATACCCCCCACACGATCCTGCATCCTCCCTACACTCACGTCACCCCCCCCCTCGCGATCCTAGGTCCCCCCAAGCACTGAAATAACACCCCTTACCCTGATTTGGCACTGGCACCAGCACCAACGCACAGGACATGCCGGTGCCCGAAGATCCTCCCTCTTGGTTGTGCTGGGCTGTGCGTTGGAGATCCTCCCCTCTTGCCTGTGCTGGGTTGGACTGGGCCTTGAGCATTTGCACATGCTCAAGGCCCAGCCCAGCCCAGCACAGGCAAGAGGGAGGCCCTCCGACGCACCTCCCAGCCCAGCAGAGCCAAGAGGGAGGATCTTCGGGCACTGGCATGTCCTGTGCGTTGGTGCTGGTGCCAAATCGGGGTAAGGGATGTTATTTCAGTGCGCGGGGGGGATGTAGGATCGCGAGGGAGGGGGGACGACGCAAGCGGGGGGGGGGATGCTGGATCGCGGGGGGTAGTGCTCGTAAATCGAGTCAAACTCGGTTTCCGAATGTTTTGCTCGTCTTGCGAAACACTCGCAAACCAGTGCACTCGTAAACAGAGGTTTGACTGTACAGTAATTTTTTTTTTATTTTGTTCAAGAATTAGACTATTTTTAGCCAGACTTGAGACAACTGTATAAAGTTAACACTTCTTGATCAAAAGCACTCTCTTGGAGAAACAATTCAGGCAATGTGTTTTTAACCCAGACAGCCCATTTAACATGGAAGGAACACCAAGACACGAATGCAACAATCATAAGAAAAAGTTAAACACTCTCCAAAAAGAACCTTTAATTTGATGTGCATAACATGTTTTGGGTGGAATTTGATTGTTCTTTTTCTTTAAAAAATATATATTTAAGTGTATTTTACAACAATATTTTCAAAGGGTAGCATTTTCATAGAAGTTGTAACCTCACAGTTCTGTGGCACCAACATCTCCACAGCAATACAATGTCTGCAATTTAATTCTGTGGCCATATTTTTATAAAAAGGAAAAACAAATAGAAAAAAATCCAGATGAAAAACTACAAAATGAATTTGACTGCTGTTTTCATGCACTTCAACTGTATTCAAGATAGATTAACTTCATTTCACAAAGAAATATGGCAGGCTGTAGACTAACCTTGGTGGGCTGGAGAAATTAGTACAATATTTATAGGAATCAACAAAATCAGTTCATGGGTTTACTTTATAATGCATCAAGGATTATTTTCAAATATGGAAAAAATATTTTTCAAACTATGGCTTCCATCTTTAGATTGTTCTAAAGTAGTAACTCTGCAAAAATGTAAATTTAAAAAGTTTATATTTCTGTATTCTTCTTAGCCACAAAGTTTGAGAAACATTCAAGTTCCATACGGACACAGGAATAATATGTGACAGGTAACAGTAAGCACTATGCTGAACAGCACAGCTGACCAAGCCACAGCTTTTGAAACAGCTAAAAGTATTTTGAAAGTGTCAGTTTTTTAAAGATACCTAGTAAATATCTTCCAAATTAGATTTCTTTCATAGGTCTATCACATTCCCCCCACCCCTTTGAAGAAATACTGATTTTTGTTAATCTCTATACTTCTCCACTAGAAATAAAAAGGGTAATCACACAAAACCAACCATGCAAGTTGTTTTAAAACCTTTACTGCAACATAACATTGAAGCAAATAGTAATTAGATACCTACCATTTCCCCCCAGATAGAAAAAAAATATGTAAACAGGAAAATAAACTTGCCTGTAGGTGTACAGATTCTCAAATTCTATTAGAAAGAGGGCATCTCTTATTCAGTGATCAGGCAGTAATGATTTTCATTTGAAGTTGAAATTTCTTAAAGCATTTAACATGAGAATGCTTTTTCTCTGTACACTAATATACTGTCAAGCACAAAATAATCTCTTTATTTTGGCATTTATATTTTACAGTTGCTGAAAAACCTTCTTAAACTGATCTCAAAAAGCCATTATCCAGTGTTATCATGAAATGCAGACTAAGTTCTAGGTAGCAAAAGCTATTTCTAATACCATGTTATTAAAAAAAAATATCAAGCAGGGCATTACACTAAATTTCTGGATGTAGTACACTAAAGTAAATGGCAAAAACCTTAACCTACAGTTTCAACAGAGAATCTTAAATGCCTGCAAAGCTGATTTTTGGTTGTAAAGTATATTACATGTGGGCTGCAGCACCTGCTTACCTAAGCAGACTTGCACTGTATTTATTCTTATCCTATTTTCTATATTATCCCAGGCCCATCCCTTTTACTATCTTATGCCAAAGATGGTAGATATGAGCCCAAAATCATCCCAGACAATCCAGTGAATAAAGTTAGTGTAATGCACTGGTGTGAACTGTGAGAATGTGTACAGTCTCTCCTTTTCAGTCATCATCAAAGTTCTGTTGTAGAAGGAAGTTGGCTGCCAAATTTTCATTCTTCTCACAAGCAAAGTAGGCTTGTATCACAAGTCCTTCAGGAAATCCTAATGCCTTTAGCTACAGGGGAAGGAAAAATATGTGTTTGCTTAAAATTTCAGACAAGCCTGACACATTAATTGATGCTTATTACACACACTACTGAGTCACTTAAAATTTCTTCCACCACTAACAATAATTACATTATATGTTCACAAAATATGTATAATCATGTACAGCCAACTTTTCAAAATAATTGGGGGTGCTAGACCTAATGGAAATTGTCCCTTTCTGGACAGTCAAATAATCTGCTCAATATTGGGGATGCTGAAGCACCCACAGAGCTGGCTCCTATGTAATCATGGCACACGTCTCCCCCTCCCATTTACAATTGCTGGAAGAACTGAATTCAAAGTGCTTCATTCGTCGACAGCATCTCTTCTGACTCCGTCCTACTAATAAAAAGCAGTTTGTTGATATGAATGAGATTCACTTTTCACATGTGGATGTCCTAATGTGATCTAGGCTGATTCACTATTTCATTGACAAATGCAAATTACTTTGGAAAGCTTATTTATGAAAGCTTATAGATATATTGTTACTTTCATATGCTGCTGATATTGTGTTGATTTTGTTGGTGGTACTTTGTTTTATTGATGTATTCTGCTGAGAATATTTTTCAATCATTAGGGTCATAAATTTTAATATACAGGTTGCATTACAGAAAAGAGAAAGATGGTATATCAAATCAATGTTCCTTTTCCCTTAGTTCACAGGTGTCAAACTCAAGGCCCGCGGGGTGAATCCAGCCCACTTGGGCATTTTATACAGCCCGATGCCCCCGGTGTTATCCTGTGGTTGGTTCCCTCTTCCTCCTCACAGCCGCAGTGTGCACAAAACCACATCTCGTGCCCCTCCAGAAGCATTACCTCTGACGTTGCGACGTCAGAGAGAAGGCTTCCGGTTCAGGCGCAGAACGCGCGAGGAGACGCTGCATGCGGCTTCGTGTACCCTGTGGCTGTGAGGAGGAGGAAGCTGGACACAAGATAACACCGGGGGCATCGGACTGCGGGCCACATAAAACAGCCAGAAGATAAGACACCCCCCGGAGGGAGGCACAGCATGGAGGGAGGGAGACAACAAAGGTAGGGGGAATTATTTTATTTTCAATTTAGTGTTTGAATTGTGTCAATTTTGAGAATTTTAATCTGCTGTCTAAATTTTGCACTGCTCAGGAAGAAATACATTTACATTTGTTTCTTTTTCTCTGGGGGTTGTACTGCATGCAGAGTCTTGAATCTTAGGGTTTTCGTTTGTATATATTAGTACTTTTAGCTTTTGGTCCAGTATTTGCATAGGGGTTATCTGTGTTCTGGTAGGAATGAATGTTGAGTTGCATAGAAACATAGAACATGACGGTAGAAAAGGGCCACGTCCCATCTAGTCTGCCCACACTAATGGCTCACCCCCTAACTACCTCCATGAAGAGATCCCACATGCCCATCCCATCTTTTCTTAAAATCTGGCACACTGCTGGCCTCAATTACCTGTTGTGGAAGATTATTCCAGCGATCAACCACCTTTTCGGTGAAGAAATATTTTCTGGTGTCGCCATGAAATTTCCCACCCCTGATTTTCAACGGATGCCCTCTCTTGTTGCCGTGGATCCTTAAAGGAAAAAGAGATCCTCTTTCACCTCGATATGGCCTGTGACATATTTGAACGTCTCGATCATGTCTCCCATCTCTGCGTTCCTCGAGTGAGTACAGCTGCAACTTACCCAGTCGTTCCTCACACGGAAGATCCTTGAGACCTGAGACCATCCTGGTGGCCATTCGCTGAACCGACTCAACTCTCCGCACATCTTTTTGATAATGCGGCCTCCAGAATTGTACACAGTATTCCAGATGGGGTCTCACCATGGATCTGTACAACGGCATTATGACCTCGGGCTTAAGGCTGCGAAACTTCTACGGATACAGCCCATGATTTGTCTAGCCCTGGATGAAGCTTTCTCCACTTGATTGGCAGTCTTCATGTCTTCGCTAATGATCACCCCCAAGTCATGTTCTGCTACAGTCCTTGCTAGGATCTCACCATTTAGGGTGTAAGTCCTGCATGGATTTTTGCCACCAAGGTGCATGACCTTGCATTTCTTGGCATTGAAACTTAGTTGCCAAGTCTTTGACCAATGCTCCAGCAGAAGTAGGTCCTGCGTCATACTGTCGGGCATTGAGCTTTTATGCTTTCATCTGTTGTGCGGTTGCCTACTATGTTGCATAGTTTGGTGTCATCGGCGAATAATGTAATTTTACCTCAAAGCCCCTCAGCCAAGCCTCTTATGAAGATGTTAAATAGGATCAGGCCCAAGACCGAACCCTGCGGAACTCCGCTGATCACCTCCGTCGTATCGGAGAGGGTACCGTTTACCACTACCCTCTGAAGTCTACCTCTAAGCCAGTCCCTAATCCATGCGGTTAATGTTTAACCCAGTCCCATCGAACCCATCTTGCCCAATAATCTGCGGTGTGGGATGCTATCAAACGCTTTGCTGAAGTCCAAGTACACGACGTCCAGGGACTCCCCTATATCCAGCTTTCTTGTTACCCAGTCAAAGAAGCTGATCAGATTTGATTGGCAGGACCTTCCCTTCGTAAAACCATGTTGATGAGGATCTCGTAGATTCTCCTCGTTCAGGATCATATCCAATTGGCGTTTGATTAGTGTTTCATAAGTTTACTCACTATCGATGTGAGACTCACCGGTCTATAATTCTCAGCCTCCATCCTGCATCCCTTTTTGTGGAGTGGAATGATGTTAGCCATTTTCCAATCCAACGGGACTCTTCCTGTACTTAGGGAAAGATTGAAGAGCGCGGATAATGGTTCCGCCAGGACGTCACTCAACTCCCTGAGCACCCTGGGGTGTAGTTTGTCCGGTCCCATAGCTTTGTTCACCTTGAGTCTTGATAGCTCCTCGTAGACACTGCTGAGTGTAAACTCGAAATTTCGAAACAGGTCTTCCAAGTTTTCCCTCGTCAGCAGCTGAGGGCCAGATTCCGGCGCCTCGCAAGTGAAGACCGAGCAGAAGTATTCATTTAAAAGTTTGGCTTTGTCAGAGTCCGATTCTACACAATGTGCTTTGTGTAGTTTAATTTTGTGGTTAACCATTATGTGTTAAGATTATATTGTGTGTGTATATGAAAAATGAATGGGAAAAATTGTGTTATAATTAGTACTATTATGGGGGCTGGGGCTGGCCCAGAAATTGGGTAGTTCTGGTCCACGACTTAGCCTGTGTTTTGGATTTTGGCCCCTTTTTGAGTTTGGCACCCCTGCCTTAGTTGCACAACTGAGAATTCTACAACTTATTAAGCCCCCTCCTCTACCTTTAGGCTTAGTTCCCATCCCGATTGTGCTGTCTGTCTAGTCCTCTCCCTACTTAGTTGCTTAGATCCTCCCAACTTTCTACTCCCTCTCGTAACTACCGGATCAGCTGGCTTAGTCCTAAGTGTTACCCCGATCAGACACCCAGCCCAGGTCTCCCCCAACCCAAAGGCTCCCCATTTCTCACCATGAAGCCACCTCGTGGTTCTTTCTCCTCCTACTTTGCTTTTCTCTTAACACCACCCTCTACGTAATACCACCCTCTACGTAATACCGCCCTCTCTCAATCTTCTCGATTCCACTAACACCAACAATATCTGCCCTGGCCTCAAAATCCCCACGCTGATTCGCACCAGATGAGGAGTAGTGGCTCGTGGTCAGCAGGGGGTGCTGTTTATGGGACGATAATGGAATGGATGTCGGAGCATGATAGTGCAGTATTTTTGTGAAGTTTTTCTAACAAAAGCGCCAGTTTTTCATATGATTCTGGGTAATTCTAGTTAGAGACAATTCTGTGTCAGTTAAGGACCACGCCCAAATAGAAGCGTACGAAAAAACAGGTGAATAAAAATTTAAATATAATGTAGCTAAGGCCAGAGAAAAACACACTAAGGATTAATATAAGGGAAAGCATAATAATATCTGTGTATGTACTTTGCTGTTGAGCCAAATCATGGTGGAAATCAGGATTACATGGAATCCATTTTGGGTTCTTTGTGTTTACCAGTGACTAGTTTCTGTCTTCTTTGTCCTCTCTGAGTTTTTCCCGCTCCCAGCAGCGTGGTGTTAAGTAATACCACATGTACTGTAGACTGGCTAGGAAGATCACGTGTCCTAAACTAAGAGATAAAATGCATTAAGTATGAATGTGTGCAAGGGGCCCCGAATGAACGAAGGAATGATTGATATATGAGAGATATATGAAAGAATGGTGTGTACTTAATTTCTAATATTTTATATATTTTAAACCTGAAGAAATACTAAGGAAAATCCTAAGGTAACATCTGGAAGTAGTTAAGTTAGAATTTGAGATGCTGTATCAGTCTCCAGCATAGGAAGGGGGGCATTGGAAGCCCACGCTTAGCACTGCATCAGTGTAATATGAAGCTGTCAGTTTTCCTCCTCTAGAGTAAGGTTTCTGTGTAAGGCTATGCAATTTGAATCTGTCAGCTTAGGAAGAGTTTTTTCCTTTAGGGCTGAGAATTTCTCAGCACCCTGTTAATAATTGTAGAATTCTCTTGAATACGTTATATAATGTTAATTCAGAAATCAAATGTACTGTTCTAAACTTTTAAACATGGAAACATGGAGGGATTTATTTTCCTTTGTCTAAACTTTTAGGACCACCTCTTTGATGAATTGTTATTGGATGTCAAACTTGATGATGTCACTGAGCCAAAAGTTATATAATAGAATGACCAGAGATAGGGGTTCGAGACCGTTAGGAGAAGGCCAGCATTTTGGCCACGATAACGATCTCCCATTAGCGCAACGTTAGCAACAATGCTGACGCTTTTGAGCTCATAATGGAAAAATAGAAACAATAATTCAATAAATCTTGGTTATAATTTTTAAAAAACCTTGCGCTGGTGTCATTTTGCATGTATAATTATTTTCAAACCTGAAGCTTTCACAAATGGCGTCAATGACCCTTGCTCACAGATCACATCCCCCCCAAAAAAAACCACCGAAGAATCAACCACGCTTCTTTAAAGTTTGTTTTCCCTGCCAATCTCCCCAACCTTGCCTCTGACTCGCTCACCCCAGTCCCAACACTTTATTGCAACGCAAGATCCGCTTGCAACAAGATTCAAATTCTGAAGGACCTACTTGAGGATTCTGACCCTGGTTTCCTATGCATCACGGAATCATGGATTACAAAAGATTACCTATTTACACAAAATGAACTCTGCTCCCATGGCTAACAAGGTCTCTTCTCACCCAGATCTAACCGTAAAGGAGGTGGCCTGGCAATTCTCTACAAATCTTTCTTCGATGTTCAGCTCCTCGAAAGGGGTAGCCACACCTCACTAGAATATATGCTAACCTCTGTCAATGATGGACTTCACCCTCACCCACTGGGCATCCTGCTTTTATATCGCCCACCGACCCCTTGGAACAATTCCTCCGAACTCGTCCTCGAGACCATAACAAATGCCTTCCTCAAATTTCAAAGATTACTGATCATTGGGGACATCAATCTCCACCTAGACGACATCACCAGCAAGGATACGATTGAATTTATTAGCTTCCTCACCTCCCTTGGCCTCCCCCCCGCTGCACCATCCCCAACCCATGAAAAGGGGCACACACTAGACCTTATTAGCTTCCTCGATCTTACCGCTCATAAGACATCAGTTGACAACACTTGCTGGGAACATGTCCCCTGGTCTGACCACTTCTTAGGGGCTTTCTGTCTCCCCATTTTCATGTCACATCTTGGGGCTCCACCCCGCATTTCGAACTCCATTACCTTCCGCAAAAAAATTACAAGCGAAAGCCTGCAGATTCAGGTACTAACTTGCATAACTGGGTCCCACTCCCTCGCCCCTCTCTCCACTAAATCCATCTCCTACCCCCACAAGGCCCCTTGGTACCTCCCATATCACAGAGAACTAAAACTGAAATATCGAGTTCTGGAGAGCATATGGGAAAAAATCAAAATGTCCCATAGACAGACAGTCCTGGAGAGTCAATATTAAGCTGTACAATGCAGCGCTAAAAAAAGCAAGGAAGAACTTCTACAGCGACAAAATCTCCAGATCCAACAATCAGAGTAGTACACTATTCAACATCTGGCGCTCCCTAACCTCCAAAAGAGACCCCACCGTGCTCCCCTCCTCTCCCTCAGCCGATGTTCTAGCAAAATTCTTTAACGATAAGGTCTCTACCTTGAGACACTCCTTCCCTCCTTCAGTCTCCTACAACTCCCTGGTGCCCACCGATTCCATTCCCACCCTAACGGTCTCCAACCCTATCCCAGCTGACAGATCCTGGACTACCTTTGAGCATGTATCTGAATCCCTGGTCCTCAAACTCTGCCTCAAACTGAAATCCTGTAACTGTTCCTTGGACCCATTCCCCTCCTACCTATACAAGAATATTCCAGCACAGGCCATCTCTTCTATCACCAAACTCATAAACTCTGACCTTCATTCGGGCCTTTTTCCCCCAGAAATGGGTCATATTGCCTTGACCCCACTACTGAAAAAATCTGACCTTGACCCTTCCATACCATCCAGCTATCGCCCAATTGCAAATATCCCTCTCCTAACCAAGATGCTAGAGTCCATCATTTCTCCCCAACTCTCATCATATTTAGAGAGATTCTCTATTCTCCTACCCTATCAATATGGCTTTCATCCCAACTTCAGCAACGAATCCCTACTGTCCTCCCTGATCTCAAAGGTTCAACAACTTCACTCTCGAAACAAGTTCGCCATCCTCCTACAATTTGACCTTTGCGCTGCTTTTGACATTGTCCACCATGATATTCATGTTTACCAACTCTCTGAGATAGGCATTAACTCCACAGTCCTAGACTGGTTCTCAAAATTCCTCCACTCTCGTTCTTACACTGTCAACATGAATGGCACCTCATCCTCTCCCTGGAAACCGAATTGTGGAGTCCCGCAAGGCTCTCCTCTATCTCCTATCCTTTTCAACTATATGTCCTCCCTAAAACTCCTCCATCTATCCCCCCTTGAAACAATTTACACTTATGCTGATGACATCCTTGTCCTCCTCGAGACCGATTCGAACCTCACCAATCTGTCTAAGAACATATCCTCTTGTATAATGAACCTACAATCCTGGGCCCACACTGTGCAAATGAAATTGAACGAGTCCAAAACAAGACTTCTTTGGCTCGGCCCAAAACTAGACCAACTACCCACCTCCATCCCACTACCCTCTGGCTCCACTCTGCAGCTTGAGTTCTCGAGCAATGTTTTGGGCGTCATCATTGATTCCACATTGTCCTTCAACGACCACCTCCAATCCTTGGTAAAAAAAATGCTTTTTCAGCCTTCACATGTTGAGGAAAAATAGATTCTGCTTCCATCCAAAACATTTTACCCTCCTTGTCCAATCCATCATCCTTTCCAGATTGGTCTATTGCAACTCTATCTACTTAAGCCTAACTAAGAAAAACCTTCATAGACTTCAGCGGATTCAGAATGCTGTGGCCAAGCTCATCTTCGCTAAAAGTAAATTTGACCATGTCTCCTTGCTCCTGTCCAAGCTTCACTGGCTTCCGATAATCGCCAGGGTCCACTTTAAATGTGCCAGTCTAGTTTTCAAAATCCTACACGGTATCTTCCCTCCCTTTATCCCTCTTTCTTGGAATTCCTCAAACCCTAACACCACCAGACCCTCCCACAAATTAAAACTATCCTTCCCCTCGCTAAAAGGCATTTCCCATACAGGAAAACTAGGGACATCCCTCCCCTTCAAAATCACTGAGCTCTGGAACAACCTTACCTCCCCTCTTCGGAACTTGAGCTCTTTCCAAGTTTTCTGCAAACATCTGAAAACCTGGCTTTTCTCAAAAATGTAAGCCTCTCTCCAACTTTGGTATCCCAATTCCTCAAAAAACTCTTCATATCTGCCATCCCAAGTCCTCTAAATATTCTTCATACTTCATCCTCTAACCTTTTATTGTAATTCCTTCCTATCTCATCTCCTGTAAACCGTGCCGAGTTTCAAGTTTATTAGGATTTTATATACCGCCTATCAAGGTTATCTAAGCAGTTTTTACAATCAGGTACTCAAGCATTTTCCCTATCTGTCCCGGTGGGCTCACAAGCTATCTAATGTACCTGGGGCTATGGAGGACTGAGTGACTTGCCCGAGCTCTACGAACGTGGAGAAGATGCAGTATACAAACCTAAGGATTAGATTAGATCTTATAATTTGATGGCATGTGAATAGTTTTTCTGAGCATAATGTAATCTAAATTCATTCTCCCTATAATCATTGAGGGATACTGACAAGTCTACGGATTCCTAAACCTACCTTCTGCTGCATTTTCTTTTGCTAATTTGCAAAAAGGTGGGCAACCTCAGTCCTTGAGGGCTGCAAACCAGTCAGGTTTCCCTCACTGAATATGTATGCATTCAATTGTCATAGAATGGAGGCAGTGCATGCAAATAGATCACATGTCTTCGGTATATGTAAATTTCTCATGCATAGTCATTGGGGAAATCCTGTATATGTGACTAGATTGCAGGCCTTGAGGGCCAAGGTTGCCCACTCCTGCTATACACTCTACTATTTATAGTACAGGCAGATGACTGAAGCCACATCACATAGTTACTCACTTGTAGCAGATGTTATCCGAGGACAGCAAGCAGATATTCTCTCATTTGGGTGATGTCATCCAAGGAGCCCTGGCACGGACAGTCAAAAAGTATACTGTGTCTTTAAAACTTTAAGACTGGCCATACTGCGCATGTGCTGGTGCCTTCCCGTCTGATGTCTGCTCATGGGACCATCAGTTCAGTAATAAAGCTAAGAGGCCAACTAACATAAGAATAGCCTTACTGGGTCAGACCAATGTTCCATCAAGCCCAGTAGCTCATTCTCATGGTGGCCAATCCAGGTCCCTAGTTCCATGGCCAAAACCCGAGTAGCAACATTCCATGCTACTGATCTAGGGAGGTGGGATGGCTGTAAACATCTACCTGGTGTCCTCAGAAAACACCTGTTACAGATGAGTAACTATTCTTTTATCTCAGGACAAGCAGGAAGTATATTCTCACATATGGTACTCCCTAGCTGCCAGGATCATGCCTCTAAGAGTAGGGTTATTGACAAGTAACATGAGCCTGGCAAAACCAAAATGTTGTAGAACTGCTTGGCTAAGGAGCAGGTGGTTGCTTTGCAGATGTCCACAATAGGAATGGAACACAAATGAGTTACTGAAGTGGCCCGAGCATAGCAAAAAGGGAAATAGATCGCCTAAGATATGAACAGTAAAGTGGAAGTTCTGTGAGGCTTGATGCAATCCAATTAATAAGCAAGAGTATGTTTACAGACCAATACGTGGCGAGCTGCTGCACCAGGGTGAGAATGTAGCCTTGGAAAGAAGACAGATAGAACTATGGACTAGTTCAGATGAAATTCGGATACAACCTGAAGAGGAATTTGGGATGAGTGCAAAGAACCACCTTATTGTGTTAGAACATTGAGTAAGGAGGATGTGACACAAGTGTTTGAAGTTCACTGACTCGGCAAGCAAGTATGAGATATATGAGAATTACTTGTTAAGCAAGATACTTGATGGATGCAGTTGACAATGGTTCAAATGGAGGCTTCATCAGCGTGGAAAGTACAATATTAAGGTCCTAAGCCATGAGAGGAGGCTTAAGAAGTGGATTGGTAAGGTAAAAGCCTTTCATTAATTTAGATACCAAGGGAAGTACAGAGACTAGCTGTTAGTGCGGTGGTGTGTGAAAAATACTAATAGCACTGAGATGATAAATTCTTACTGAAGCAGTTTTGAGGTCATAGTTGGACAGGTGTAGATGATAAGTCCATAACAGATAGAAAGTGAATCCTCTTGAAAAGACAGCAATGGTGTATGGAAAGAGTTGGGAACACATCTACTGGTTGGGAGAGAGATATGTTGCGAGTGCTAACAAATGTAGATTGGGAGTTATGACAGGCTGTTGATAGAGTAATGAGAGAAGAACATAAGAACATAAGAATTGCCACTGCTGAGTCAGACCAGTGGTCCATCATGCCCAGCAGTCCGCTCACATGGAAGCCCTCTGGTCTAAGACCAGAACCCTAACTGAGACTAGCCCTAACAGCACATATTCTTGTTCAGCAGAAACTTGTCTAAATTTGTCTTAAATCCTTGAAGGGTGTTTTCCCCTATAACAGCCTCTGGAAGAACGTTCCAGCTTTCTACCACTCTCTGGGTGAAGAACTTCTTCCTTACGTTTGTACAGAATCTATCCCCTTTCAACTTTAGAGAGTGCCCTCTTGTTCTCCCTATCTTGGAGAGGGTGAACAACCTGTCCTTATCTACTAAGTCTATCCCCTTAAGTATCTTGAATGTTTCGATCATGTCCCCTCTCAATCTCCTCTGTTCGAGGGAGAAGAGGCCCAGTTTCTCTAATCTTTCGCTGTACGGCAGCTCCTCCAGCCCCTTAACCATCTTAGTCGCTCTTCTCTGGACCCTTTCAAGTAGTACCGTGTCCTTCTTCATATACGGCGACCAGTGCTGGACGCAGTACTCCAGGTGAGGGCGTACCATGACCCGGTACAGCGGCATGATAACCTTCTCTGCTCTGTTCGTAATCCCCTTCTTTATCATTCCTAGCATTCTGTTTGCCCTTTTTGCTGCCGCCGCACATTGTGTGGACGGCTTCATCGACTTGTCAATCAGAACTCCCAAGTCACTTTCCTGGGAGGTCTCTCCAAGTACCACCCCGGACATCCTGTATTCGTGCATGAGATTTTTGTTACCAACATGCATCACTTTACACTTATCCACGTTGAACCTCATCTGCCATGTTGATGCCCATTGCTCAAGCTTGATTATGTCACATTGCAGATCTTCGCAATCCCCCTGCGTCTTTACTACTCTGAATAACTTCATATCATCCGCAAATTTAACCACCTCGCTCGTCATACCTAAGTCCAGATCATTTATAAAGATGTTAAAGAGCACGGGTCCAAGCACCGAGCCCTGCGGCACCTCACTGGTGACACTCTTCCAGTCCGAGTATTGTCCATTTACCCCCACTCTCTGTTTCCTATGCTCCAGCCAATTTTTAATCCACGTGAGTATTTCACCCTCAATTCCACGGCTTGCAATTTTCCGAAGTAGTTGTTCATGTGGAACCTTGTCGAACGCCTTCTGAAAATCCAGATATACAATATCGACCGGATCGCCCTTGTCTATCTGTCTGTTTACTCCCTCAAAGAAGTACAGCAAGTTCGTCAAACACGATCTGCCTTTGCTAAAACCATGCTGACTGGTCCTCATCAGCCCGTGTCTGTCAAGGTGATCAATGATGCTGTCCTTTATCAGTGACTCTACCATCTTTCCCCGTACCGAGGTCAGACTCACCGGTCTGTAGTTCCCTGGATCCCCCCTTGAACCTTTCTTGAAGATCAGTGTAACATTCGCCACCTTCCAGTCTTCTGGAATCTTTCCCGATTTGATCGACAGATTGGCTATTAGTTGAACCAGTTCAGCTGTGGTCCCTTTAGTTCCTTGATGACCCTCGGATGGATGCCATCCGGTCCCGGGGATTTATCACTCTTAAGCCTATCAATCTGCCTACATACCTCCTCTAGACTGACCGTCAATCCTGTCAGCTTTCCGTCTTCGTTTCCAGCATATAGCCTGATGGGTTCCGGTATGCTGTGTACATCTTCTTCGGTAAATACAGATGCAAAAAAAATGTGTTCAGTTTGTCAGCGATTGCTTTGTCCTCCTTTAGTGTTCCCTTTATTCCATGGTCATCCAACGGTCCCACCACTTCCTTTGCGGGTCGTTTCCCCTTAATATATCGAAAGAACAGCTTGAAGTTCTTTGCCTCCTTGGCTATTTTTTCCTCGTAGTCTCTTTTGGCCCCTTTTACCACCTTATGGCACCTGCGTTGATGTTGTTTGTGCTTGTTCCAGTTTTCATCCGTTTTTGACCTTTTCCATTCCATTCCAGATTAGAGAATGACATGGGAAATGTGTCCCATGTCTAGCCGCAGCTAACCCACAGGAACGGGGAAAAAAAATTGACTGCTGCGGGTATGGGGACAAGGCTTTTCACCGCCCCATGAAGAGGTGAATGGCCCTGTCCCTGCATTAAAGGATCTGCCACGAGTTGTCCCCCTGCCCACCCCTTCCAGCCAGCAGCCCCCCTCATGATCATGGGTCCGGCAGCCCCTCTTGTGAGTCCAGCAGTTCCCTCCCTTGCACCAGACTGCGGGTCAAAACCGGTAAAAAAGAAAACCACCACCAATCACATGAAACAAACCTGCAACTCCCCTAGGTTGGCCCCTTTGCACCTCCTAGGGCAGGCCTACCAGCCTCGTAGAAGCTTTGTAGGATGAAGAGGCAACATCGCACTTAGGACTGCTCCAGAACCTTCTTCCCAACAAGTTGCTCAGCACCGAAAAGCAGTGCCTAAATCATGCTCCTGCTTGGTACAGCTGAAGCCAGAACTCACTCACTCCTGCCCGCTATACTTGTGGACCAGGATATCGGCAGAGAGAAGGTAAAATGGACGGGGGATAGGGGGGAGAGAGGATGTAGAGTCCGGCGGAGGCCTGCAATTAATCTGGGAGGGGAGAGCAGGTAGACGCTGCTCCAAATATAAACTGAGACTCCCATTTTTGAGTCAATTTTTTGGCCCAAAAATCTTGTTTTATATTCGAGTATATATGGTAAGTAGAAAATAAATTTTACAGAAGTGCTTGACCGAACCGACTATCCCATCTCAAATAATCTTACAAACAATAAACAGTGGGATGTGAAGGTATGAATTGAAGACCAGGTGGCTGCTATTCAGATGTCCTCAATGGAACGCAGATTAGCTACTGAAGTCACCATTACTCAAACTTTATGTGCAATGACATAGCCTTCAAGCATAGCAAAAGGAGACAATGTCTGCCAGTCATTTGGAGATAGTTCTCTTGGTGACAGGAGCTCCAAGACTGTTAGGATCGAATGACAGGAACTGAGTGGAAGTTCTTTGAGGTTTGGTGCAATCAATGTAATAAGCAAGTGCACGTTTACAGTCCAATGAATGGAGTGCAGCTTCCCTAGGGTGAGATTGTGGTCATGGAAACAAACTAGGAAGAACTATAGACTGGTTGAGATGGAATTCAGAGATGACAGGAAGAAATTTGGGATGTGTGCTAAGAGCCACCCTATCATGGTAGAACGTTATGCAAGGAGAATTTGAGATGTGCTTGGAAGTTCACTTACTCGGCAAGCCGATGTGAGAGATGTGAGTAAAGTAACTTTCCAAGTGAGATGTTTCAGAGATAAACAAGCAGGTGGTTCAAAGGGAGGCTTCAGAGTAGAAAGTATAACATTAAGATCCCAAGCAACTGGAGGAGGCTTGATTAGTGGTTTGATATGATAATGGTTGTTCATGAATCTAGAAACCAGAGGCTGTACAGATAATGGCTTTTTATTCAAAGCACTTATAGCACTGAGATAAATTCAGACTGAAATAGTTTTGAACCAGAGTTAAAGAGGTGCAGAAGATAGTCCAGAACCAATAGGAAAGGACAAGTGATCGAATGCAGTAAGGTGAGATTGCACCAGACTGTGAAATGAGGCCACTTGAAACGAATGTAGCTTTGAGTACAGCAGTGGTCTCAAACTCAAACCCTTTGCAGGGCCACATTTTGGATTTGTAGGTACTTGGAGGGTCACAGAAAAAAATTGTTAATGTCTTATTAGAGAAATGACAATTTTGCATGAGGTAAAACTGTTTATAGTTTATAAATCTTTTCTTTAACTATTAAAGGAACGATTTATAAACTATAAAGTTTTACCTCATGCATCGTCAGAGGGAAGGCTTCCAGATGAGGCACGGGACGCACAAGGAGCCACTTCCCGCAGCTTTATGCACTGCATTAGTGAGGAAGAGGGAGCTGGCCTGAAGATAACACCGGGGGCGGCATAAAATGGCCAGGCGGGAGCAGGCCAGAAGGTAAGGCATAGCATGGAGAGAGGGAGACAACAAAGGTAGGGGGGAATGATTTTATTTTTGAATTTTGTGATTAAATTATGTCAATTTTGAGAATTTACATCTGCTGTCAGTGTGCTTTCTGTAGTTGAATTTTGTGGTTAACCATTATGTGTTGTTAATAAGATTATATTGTGTGTATCTATGAAAAATGAATGGAAAAAGCACAGTTACTTACCGTAACAGGTGTTATCCAGGGACAGCAGGCATATATTCTCACATGTGGGGGTGACGTCATCTACGGAGCCCCGATGCGGAAGCATTTTCAAGCAAACTTGATTGAAGATTTAAGTTTGCTCTGCTGCTCCACGCATGCGTGCCTTCCTGCTCCACTAGGGGGTGCATCCCCTCGTGGTCTCCAGTTCACTTAACTAGCAAAGAAGCCAACCTCGGGGAGGTGGGCGGGTTGTGAGAATATATGCCTGCTGTCCCTGGATAACACCTGTTACGGTAAGTAACTGTGCTTTATCCCAGGACAAGCAGGCATGATATTCTCACATGTGGGTGACCTCCAAGCTTACTGAAGAGGGATGGAGGGAAGTTGGCAATTTAAGCAAATAGATTTCGCAATACCGATTGGCCGAACCGGCCATCGCTTCTGGACAGAGAGTCCAGACAGTAGTGGGAGGTGAAGGTATGAACCGAAGACCACGTGGCAGCCTTGCAGATTTCCTCAATAGGTGTGGACCTGAGGAACGCTACGGAGGCTGCCATCGCTCGGACTTTGTGTCCCATTACTCGACCATGCAGCGCGAGACCAGCCTGAGCGTAGCAAAAGGAGATGCAATCGGCCAACCAGTTGGACAAGGTGCGTTTGGAAACTGGGTGGCCTAACCGGTTTGGGTCGAAGGACAGAAACAGTTGTGGGACTTTCCGGTGTGGCTGAGTGCGTTGGAGGTAAAAGGCCAACGCTCTTTTGCAGTCAAGAGTGTGGAGCGCCACTTCTCCGGGGTGAGAGTGGGGCTTTGGAAAAAACACGGGTAAGACGATGGACTGATTGAGATGGAAATCAGACACTACTTTAGGTAGGAACTTTGGATGGGTGCGGAGTACCACCTTGTCGTGATGGAATACCGTGAAGGGTAGGTCCGCTACCAGAGCTTGTAGCTCACTAACCCGCCGTGCGGACGTGAGCGCGAGTAAGAAGTGAGGAATTTTGGATGGCATTTGTCTAGTGGCTCAAATGGAGGTTTCATCAGTTGAGCCAGAACCACGTTAAGGTCCCAAACCACCGGGGGAGGTTTGAGAGGGGGGTGGACGTTCAGCAGACCCTTCATGAAGCGAGTGACTAAGGGATGGAGCGAGAGGGCTTTCCCTTCCAGGGGCTGATGAAAGGCCGCAATTGCACTGAGGTGTACTCGAATGGAGTTGGTCTTTAGGCCGGAATGAGATAGTTGAAGTAGATAGTCAAGGACCAGGGGGACGGGGACCGACACCGGGTCCTGGCTGTGGGAGGAGCACCAGGTTGAGAATCTGGTCCACTTTTGGGAGTAGCAGGTTCTCGTCGAGGTTTTTCTAGAGGCCTCCAATATCTCCTTGACTGATTGAGACACGGGGAGAGCAGTCAGGGGGAGAGAAACCAAGCATTCAGATGAAGAGATTGAAGATTGGGATGTAACAGTGAACCCTGACCCTGTGACAGTAGAGAGGGAAACAGAGGCAGAGGCAGTGGATCTCTGACACTGAGTTGAAGTAGAAGGGAAAACCACGGCTGGTGTGGCCAGCGAGGGGCAATCAGGATCAGGGTGGCTTGTACTGTTTTCAGGTGGACAAGCGTCCGCAGTATCAGAGGAAACGGCGGGAACGCGTACAGGAACCTTCCCTCCCAGTCGAGGAGGAAGGCGTCGGCCTCGAGCCTGTCCGGGGAGTATATCCGGGAGCAGAAGAGAGGCAGCTTGTGGTTGTGAGGGGACGCGAACAGGTCTATTTGAGGTGTCCCCCACTGTTCGAACACCCCTCGTAGGGTCTGAGAGTGTAGTGACCACTCGTGTGGCTGGAGGAGGCGGCTGAGTCTGTCCGCCAGGCAGTTTTGTTCTCCTTGTATGTACACCGCTCGAAGGAAGGTGTTGTTGGAGATTGCCCATTTCCAGAGGCGCAGGGCTTCCCGACAAAGGGACCAAGACCCTGTCCCCCCTTGTTTGTTTACGTAGTACATCGCTACCTGGTTGTCGGTTCGGATGAGAACCACTCGGTCGTAGAGCAGATGTTGGAAGGCTACAGCTGCGAGATAGATGGCCCGAAGTTCTAGCACGTTGATGTGGCAGCGACGGTCTTGTGCTGACCACATTCCTTGGGTGCGTAGGCCGTCCAGATGGGCGCCCCAAGCGTACTCCGACGAGTCCGTGGTGAGTACCTTGCTGTGGGGTGGGGTGAGGAAGAGCAAACCTTTGGAAAGATTTGAAGAGTCGGCCCACCAGCGGAGCGATCGTTGCAATGAAGGAGTCACTATCACGGGGCGGTCGATCGGGTCCCGGTCTTGACGCCATTGAGACGCCAGGGTCCACTGAGGGATTCTCAGATGGAGGCGGGCGAAGGGTGTGACATGGACGGTGGAGGCCATGTGGCCCAGGAGGGTCATCATCTGTCGAGCTGGTACCGAGGTCAGCAGGGAGATCCTTCGGCTCAGACTTACTAACACCTCCAGGCGCGGAGGGGGGAGGAAGGAACGGAGGCGAACCGTGTCCAGCGTGGCCCCGATGAACTGCAAGGACTGCGAGGAGCGTAGTTGAGATTTTGGGAAGTTTATTTCGAACCCCAGACTTTGTAGGTAGGTAATAGTCTGTTGGGTCGCTGAGATAACCCCTTCCTTGGACGGGGCTTTGATTAGCCAGTCGTCCAGGTAGGGGAATACCTGGAGGCCCTGGGAACGTAAGGTTGCTGCTACCACCACGAGGCACTTGGTGAAGACCCGAGGTGATGATGCTAGTCCGAAGGGGAGGACTCGGTATTGTAGGTGCCAGTCCCCTACCTGGAAACGCAAGAACTTGCGGTGAGCGGGGTGCACTGGGACATGTGTGTACGCCTCCTTGAGATCGAGGGAGCAGAGCCAGTCGCCCTCGTCGATCAGGGGGTAAAGTGTCGGTAGTGAGAGCATCCGAAATTTTTCCCGTACCAGGAATTTGTTGAGGCGTCTCAAGTCTAGTATTGGGCGTAGGTCTCCCGTTTTTTTCGGTACCAGGAAGTAACGGGAGTAGAAGCCCTTCCCCCGTTGGTCGGGGGGAACCTTCTCCACTGCTCTCAGGCGAAGCAGGTCTCGGGCTTCGGAGAGGAGTAGGGATAGCTGAGTCCGGTTGGGAGGGCAATTCCTTGGGGGGTTGTCCGGGGGGATGGCCCGAAAGTTGAGAGAGTACCCTGATGAGATCACGCCAAGGACCCATGCGTCCGACGTGATTTGTTCCCAGCGAGGGTAAAAGGCTTTGAGTCGACCCCCGATGGGAAGGAGGCCTGGGACTATGGCGGAGGGGGCCCGCCCCCTTCCGCGTGTCCCGTCAAAAGGACGGGGATGGTTTGGTGGTCGCAGGCGGTTGGGACTTGGGCATGGCCCTGTGGTGGGCTTGCGGACGCCTGGGTGGGGGCCGCGAGAAGACAGGGGTGGACTTTTGTGGGTAGCGGCGCGGAGGGGCCCTATACAGCCTGGACGCTGGCGGTTTGGGCTTTTGCCGGACAAGGGAGGCAAACGAGCGTTCATGTTCGGAGAGGCGTTTTGTAGCCGCCTCGATAGTGTCATCGAACAATTCCTTTCCCACGCAGGGGAGGTTAGCCAAACGGTCCTGTAAGTTGGGGTCCATGTCGACCAGGCGCAGCCAAGCTAGTCGGCGCATGGCGATAGCGAAGGCTGCTTCTCTGGAGGAGAGTTCGAAGCCATCGTAGGCCGCGTGGAATAGATGAAGGCGCAGGTTGGAGAGGGACTCTAAAAACAGGCCGAACGTTCCTTGCCGGGAGGTCGGTAGGTCAGTCTCAAAGGCTCTCAATAGTCCAATGAGGTGTTTGAGGTAGGATGTGAAGGTGAAAGTGTAGCTTTGCACCCTAGAGGCCATCATTGCGTTTTGGTATAGTCTCCTGCCGAACTTGTCCAGGGTTCGGCCTTCTCGGCCTGGGGGGACCGCTGCTGAGACCTGGGACGGGTGAGCCTTTTTCAAGGAGGATTCTACTAGCAGCGATTGGTGGGAGATCTGTGGTTGTTCGAATCCCGGGTAAGGTACTGTGCGGTACTTGGCCTCCATTTTGGAGGGTACGGCCGTGACCATGTAGGGGGTCTCCAGGTTCCTGAAGAAGGCCTGTTGGAGTACCGGGTTAGGTGGTAAGCGAAGGGACTCTCTGGGCAGTGATGGCATATCCAGCTCCGCCAGGTACTCCTTAGAGTATCTGGAGTCGGACTGGAGGTCTAAGTCCAATGCGTGACCCATGTCTTGGACAAAGCGAGTGAAGGATGGGCGAGATGTCCCCGGGGCCCCGTGCGGGGTCGGGGAACGAGACCTTCGTCGGGTGGAGAAGGATGGGGAGGCTTCCCTCGAGTATCGAGGTTCATGCTCTGATCCATGCTCCGAGGCTGGGGAAGCACTGTGAGAGTGTTCCGGGGTTGTCGATCTTCGGCGTCTCGAGGAGCCTCTCGGAGACGATGCCGGGGTTAGGGGTACCGATCGATGTCGGATTGGTGACCTCGATCCGGACTCCCTCGGAGAATACGTCCGAGGGGGAGTTCGGAGGATGCGCGGGTTGGAGAGTGATAACTCAGCCACCCTTAGTGGTCCCGTACGAGGTGTGGGAGAACGGCCTCGTAGAGTTGGTGAACCTCGGGCCTTCTTGGAGGCACGGCGGTTCGAGGTTTCTGTCGTTTTAGCCCGACGTTTTGCCCCTCGGCGGTCTGCGTAGGGGGAACGTCTCGGGTGCCTCGGCGAGGAGTCCGAGGAGGATGGGATGCGGCGAGGATTGCGCACCTTTCCTCGAGGTTGTTCGGTGCGAGGCTCAGGCTGGTCTGGCACATTCGAGGTCGAGGCCAATTGAAATTGGGCCATTGCAGCGGACAGCTCCGACGTGATCATCGCTCGGAGTAGGTCCTGGAAGACGGGCACGGACAGCATCGAAGGCATGTCCACTGCCTCGGTGCACTCCACAAGGGGCGATCTCGTATCAGAGTATTCCCGTGTGGTGGAGGCACGGCCCGAAGGCTTGGAGGGTTTAGTCGGGGCTGTAAGCATGGGGCTTCCGCCATGCGTTGACGTTGTCCCCGAGGCTGGCTTCTTCGCTGTTACAGAACCTGAAGAGGGAAGAGGGGACTTACCCGGGGCCGAGGCTTTCTGTTGTCCCGAGGACTTCGGGGTCGAGTCTCGAGGCGATGCCGAGGTATCCGGGGCCGAGGTCAAGGCCGGGGCCGAGGCCGACCTCGAGGCCGAGGTGGAGGGTTGGTCCGGGGTGAAGAGGTCCGCCATGCGGGCTTTTCTTCGGCGGAGGGCCCGGTTTTGGAAATTAGCGCACTGGGGGCAGGAGTCGGTTGGATGAGCCGCCCCCAGACAGAGGATGCACCGGCGATGCGGATCTGTGAGAGAAAGAAGCCGCTCGCACCGGGTGCACTTTTTAAAGCCGGCAAAGGCCGGGACATTAAATCGAAAGTAGACGCGGCTCGATTAGCCACGCGGCCACGGGGACCCGGAAGCCTCCGAGTCGTCGAAAACGAAGCAGGAATCAAATAAAAAGGTAAAGAATTCGTGCACAGCGACTTAATCGTGAAAAAACAAGAAAAAATCGCGGTGCTAGAAGGCAGTTGGGGCAGAGCCTGAAAAACACGGCTTCTAGGCTCGCGGAAAATTTTGAACTGGAGACCACGAGGGGATGCACCCCCTAGTGGAGCAGGAAGGCACACATGCGTGGAGCAGCAGAGCAAACTTAAATCTTCAATCAAGTTTGCTTGAAAATGCTTCCGCATCGGGGCTCCGTAGATGACGTCACCCCCACATGTGAGAATATCATGCCTGCTTGTCCTGGGATAAATATTATTACAATTAGTACTATTATGGGGGCGAGGTCTGGGGTGGAGATTGGGTAGAGATGGGCGGGGTCTTGCCCACGACTTAGCCCAGTGTTCTTCAACCGCAGGTCTGCAAAATAATTATTTTATTTCTGCCGTCCCTTAGGTGCAAAAAGGTTGAAGAACACTGTCCTAGAGGATGGCTGACACTAGTGTAGATAGTGGAAAAGCATCTACTGGCTGGGAGAGCGATACCATACTATGAGAGCTAATAATGGAGAAAAGAGCCCTCATTTAGTATGAGCAACTATGTA
The DNA here is from genome assembly GCF_902459505.1 of Geotrypetes seraphini. Classification (NCBI taxonomy): domain Eukaryota; kingdom Metazoa; phylum Chordata; class Amphibia; order Gymnophiona; family Dermophiidae; genus Geotrypetes; species Geotrypetes seraphini. Next base: position 410,905,524 of record NC_047084.1, on the reverse strand, counting down.
ACAGAAGACTGGAAGTTTGTGATGTAGGGGGAAACAAAGAGATCCACCTCTGGAGTCCCCCAATCTAAAAATATCTGTCAAAAAGTGGTTGAGTTCAATGACTAATGGTTGAGGCTGTAGGAGTCTGTGTTTAATGTGTCCAAAAATACGCAATCTTCAGGGTTGCTTTTGCCCACCTCAAATGACTTAGTGGACTTCTTTAGTTCCAAAGTTTTACACTTGAGTTCTTCCTGCCTACCTTGCCTAGGGAATTGTGATTCTTATTTAAGTATGAATGAAGATGAGGCCCATGCAGATTTATATTGGACATTTGAAAATCCGGACTGGAATGATTTTTCTAAACTATTTCACAGATATGCAAAATCATACTGTATGCTAGATTCTTGCCCCTCAGACCTCATGATAGTGGCATCTTTAAGTTTCAAATTAAAATTATTAGAATGGCAATCTGATTCTTTAAATGTAGGAAAGTTTCCACAAGAGAAAGGCAATATTATCATTACCCAAATAATCAAAAATAAGAATCTATATTGTTACCATCTAATTATAGACTGGTCACATCAATTTCCTTTTTTTGTAAAAATTATGTTCAAAATACTGCAGGGAATAGACTTAGTAGATAAAGACAGACTGTTCACACTCTCCAAGGTAGGGAGAACGAGAGGGCACTCTCTAAAATTGAAAGGGGATAGATTCTGTACAAACGTAAGGGAGTTCTTCTTCACCCAGAGAGTGGTAGCTGGAACGCTCTTCCGGAGTCTGTTGTAGGGGAAAACACCCTCCAGTGTTTCAAGACTAAGCTGGAGAAGTTCCTGCTAAACTGGGACGTACACAGGTGAGGCTGGACTCATTTTAGAGCACTGGTCTTTGACCCGGGGGACGCTGCATGAGCAGACTGCTGGGCACGACGGACCACTGGTCTGACCCAGCAGCGGCAATTCTTATGTTCTTAAGGTAATGTTCTCTCATGGTTCAAAGAGTTTACTGAAACTAGACTATCAGGTTAAGTCCAACAATCAGCTTTCTGCTGTTTGGATAAACCCATGTGGTGTCCCCCAGGGTTCCCCACTTTCACCTACATTATTTAATGTGTATCTCTCTTCTTTGGGTCTTCACTTCAGTGAGCTGGGTACAAGGCTGTCTAGTTACACTGATGACATCACAATCATTATTCCTTGCAACACAGCTTTGTCCTATATCACTCACATGATCGAGTATGCATTGAAATTGATGGATTCATGTATGCAGGAATTCAAGCTTAAATTAAACCACGATAAGACCAAGTTTTTTGTTGCATCAACGCACAAAATTTCCTATGAACCATCAATCACTATAGTCAACACTGTATACAATTCACCGGACGATTAAAATATTTGGAATCATTACTGATCAACATCTGACTATGAAAAAGCATAGTTGCTGTGATACAAAAAGGTTATTATACTTTGTGGAATTTGTGTACCACAAAACCGTATTTTGAGTTTTCAGCTTTCAAACTCCTAGTTCAATCGTTGTTGAGTCTTCTTGATTATTGCAATATAGTCTATTTAACATGCACTAAGAAAGAGATGACTAGACTTAGGTTAATTCAGAATTCAGCAGTCAGATTGATTTATGATTTGAAGAAATGTGTCCATGTAACACCCTTCTACCGCAAGTTGCACTGGCTTCTGATGAAAGCTCGCGTTTTGTTCAAGTTGGGTTGTCTTTGTTATAAGGTTGTGTATGGTATTGCTCCAATTTATATGCTCGATAAATTCTATATAGCATCTCATAAATATAGTAGAAGATCACATGCTCTGTTCATTTTTCCATCTGTTCAGGGTTGTAAAAAGTAAGAAGTATTTGGATCATACATTGGCGTTCCAGGCAGCTTCCTATGACAAAGAATTTTGACTGCTGTTGCGTAGAGCTTGCTCTTACAAACATTCTAGAACCCACTTGAAAACTTACCTTTTCTCAAAGTATGTGGCCCATTAGTTCTATGTGTCTTATGTTATTTTTATTATTAATTTTTTGTTAACCAAGTTGAACTTATGGTTACGCGGTTTATAAGCATGATGTTATGTTATGCTCAACTTGTCTACTAAGATATTCTAGTTCCCTGCTAGATAAACTGCTTCCAGAAATATGTTTTAAGGTATTGCCCAGGACCAGATCTGGATTGCTTCTTCTCAAAGGAGGTGAGGCCTCTGTGTTTGTTTAAGTAGTACATGGCTACTTGGTTGTCTGTTCAAATGGGTACTACTTGATGAAGGAGGCGATCCTGGAATGTGCACAGAGCATTGTGGATTGCTTGAAGCTTGAGGAGATTGATTTGGAGAGTTTTCTTGTCAAGAGTCCAGCTGCCTTGAGTATGAAGACTGTTTGAGATGGAGTTTCCAACCTAGCAGGAAGCATCTGTTAATATTTTTTGATGAGATGGAGTGTGGAATAGAAGGCCCCTGAAAAGACTGGTAGGTAATAACCACCACTGAAGAGAATTACAAAGATCCAGGGTCATTCGTAAGCATTGAGAAAGTACTTCCCTCTCTCTCCCCAACTTCAGTGATCCAGTGGGGGGTGGGGTGGTGGAGGGGTTTCTTACAAACTCAGATGGTGATATTTCTGTGCTCTACAGCATCCACATCCTCCATTGTTTACTCTTGCCCCTTCCCTTTTCTGAGCATTTTTTAAAAACATATTCTACCAACCACATGACCCCCTTACATTGCTTAGTCTCATATCTGGATGGCTCACTTGGCTCTTGGAGCCATGTGACAACCATAATTCCACAATTAAAGACAATTATTTTGCTAATAGCATGGAATTATTGGTACTGCATGGCTCTTAGAAATCTAAGAATGGAACACAGCTAGAAGTCCACAGTCTGCTCCATACAAAAGTATAGCAATTCCTCAGACTTCCTCTGCTGGCATAATAAGAATGTCTGTATTGAGACTGGGATTGTGGTTGTAATTGTAATCACAAATTTCAAAGCACACTGTTGAAGGCATTAAGTCCCAGCTTTGTGGGCATTCATAATAGAGAATGACAAGGGGGAAAAATTTGTCCCCCGTCTCTGCCCCATCCCCGCAAACTTGATCCCTGTCCCGACCCACCCTATCCTCGCAAGCTCAGTCCTCGTAAACTATCTGATCCCATCCGCACAAGCCTCAAATAGTTTTATACTGAACTTATTTTATTAAAGTATAAAAAGAAACAATATTCTGTACAACTGTCATTTTATAAATCAGAGTTCTGGCTACCAAACTAGAGGAAGAGATCTTCCGCTGGCAGGACTTTGTTTATAAACGTTTATCAACACAGCTAGACTACTTTATCCTAAAACAAAAAGAAAAAGGAGAGATTTTTTTTTCTACCTTTGTTGTCTGGTTTCTGCTTTCCTCATCTTCTCGTCATTCTCTTCCTTCTTCAGCATCTGTTCAACTCTATCCCCTCCTCATTTCCATCCAAGGTCATTCGTAAGCATTGGGAAAGTGCTTCCCTCTCAGTGTCTGTTCCCTTATCCCCACTTCCATGCAGTGTCTGCTCCTCCCTCCCTCTCCATTTCCCTTCAGCATCTGTTCCTCTCTTTCCTCCACACTTCTTTCTAGCACCTCCCCACTTCCATGCTGTCTGCTCCTCCTTCCCCTCTGTCTATCTACTTTCTTCCAGCGTGTTCCCCTCTCTCTCCTAACCACTTCCATGCATTGTCTAATTCCCACTCTCTCCTCCCCATTTCTGTTCAGCATCTGTTCCTCTCTCCCCTCCCTATCCACTTCCCTTTAGCACTCTTTGTGTGGTCCAGCAGCCCCCTCCCAATCGCCAAAGTCCAGGTATCTCTTCCCCTCGTCAGGGCATCTCCCTCCCTCTCTTCCCCTCATCTTCGCTTTCCACAAGTCACATGTGTGGCTGCCCCAAAACTTCTCAGACGCGAGCCGTCCAGGCAGAAACAGGAAGTTGAGTCAGAGGAGATGTTTCAGAGTGGCTGCGTGCATGAAATTGTGAAAAGGCTTAGGCCATTCGGAGAGAGAAAACATGAAAATTGACAGCGAAGGTGAGGAGAAGGGAGGGAGGGAGATGCCCTGATGAGGGGAAGAAATGCCCGAACTGCGGCGTTTGGGAGGGAGGGGGCTGCTGGACCGCATAATCACGAGGGCTGCTGATCAGGAGGGGTGAGAAGTGAGGCAACGCGTGCAAGATACTTAACTGCAGAGAAAATGCAATTCACCACTCCATGGGATAGTGAATGGACTTGTCCCCGTACCCGCAACCAGTTTTTTTTCCCTCTCCATTCTGGCGGGTTAGCCGCGGGTAACAGTCACCCTGTCATTCTCTAATTCATAGTGCTTAGGCAACCCATACAGCAAACTCCCTTGAGAAGATAATTTGTGCCCTGAATCATTCTGAAAAGTTGACTGTAGGTGATTAAATTTGTTTTACTACTACAAATTTTAACTAAAAAAAAAAAAAAAAATTTCTGGTTACCTGCTAAGATCACTTGAAAACAAGAGCTATAAATCTGTATAGTTATAGTATAATTCAAAATAATTCAGTTGACAAACTTAAAACGCCAGTTGATACAACTATATATTTTTAAAAACTGTAAATATTCACACAAGGGCTGCAACTTTAAATGTCCATGTATCTTAATAAAAACTATTTTAATTAACTTTCTTCTAGGCTGAAGAGATATTTGGTAATAAAATTATGCTGTGTAACAGCCAAAATTCTCTCACCCTTTCTATGGCTTCTTTTTCCTGAGGTGTAACTTGAATGTAGTTCATGTGACCACTTCCAGCTTCAGCCGCCACACCACCACTGCTGCCGCCACCGCCGCCGCCACCTCCCTGACCACCAGATTCTTGAACTGGCTCATTTAACATATGAATGAATTGTTCCTGATGTTGGCTGATTTGCTGTGGTACATTAGAAGATAAAAGGAAAAACAAACAAACCTGAAATAAAGCACCCCAGGCCTATCCGGCAAGTAAATTTAACATGAAAGAATACAATTAGAACTGTTAGATCTCAAAGGCACTGCAGGTATGTCCCAACCAAATTAATTAAAAGGTTTCCAACAAGTTCACTAATATGGAGAAACAAAAAAAATGTAAATATGGAAAAGTACTAAAGGAAATCTGTTTACAGAAAACATATCTGTATTAGCTAGGCAAACTGATTCCAACCATCTAATGTTGGAAACAGAAGAGGCTACTTTTCTGTGGAGAGAGCTTGTTGAACAATATTTGTACAGCATCTTGTAGCTCTTGAAATATACAGCTCCATTATTCTTGTAACTTCTCCTGGAAATGACCAGAATTCTCTCTGTAATTATCCTGGAAATATCCAGTTGTCTCTTTTGTAATCCACCCAGAACTGCAAGGTTGAGGCGGAATAGAAATCAGTAATGTAATGAAATGTAATTTAGCAGTTGAATGAACACAGTAATACCTGCTGTGTACCCCAGACCAAGATTACTGTTATTCAACTGTTCTCAATGTCAACAGAACTGGGATGGAAAAGGCCATACTAATATTTCTGGAGTTTTATTTTATTTAAATCCATCTGATATACTACCTCACCTCAGAAAGGTCTCAAGGCTGGACCAAGTCAACTTTTGAACAAGTTCATACTAATGTTTTGACTGAACATGGAATCCCCCTATTTTTGAAATTTGAATGACAGCTTGACTGCATACTCTGATACCTTAAAGATGATTTCTTAATGAATCTCTGCTGAAAAAATTTTCAAGCTTAACAGCAACCTTTACTGGATCTACTTAGGAAAGCTGTACGGTAACATAGTGCATGGCAGAAAATGACTTGAATGGTCCATTTAGTCTGTCTAACAATCACACTCAATTCATGGTTAAATCAATAATGAATGTGGTATAAAATATTTGATCCTGGTCTCTTTCTGCCATTTCTGGGACAAAGACCACAGAAGTCTGCCCAGCAGTGTATTTACATTCACCTACTGGAGTTGCCAACAAAGCTCACTCCAACCTAATACTTTCTAGCATTTATTCATGTACCCAACCATATGGTAGAAAATTCATTCATGTGGGTACCTGCTCTGTATTGAGCAAAACAAAGTTAGCTCTTCTTTTTTTTAAAAAAGGACTGTTAGGGTGCAGGCCCAGCTGTGCAGTAGAAATGCTGCATATTTCTACGTAAGGGGCCAATGATTCAATTCCAGGGTTGTCTCTTCTGCACATTGAGTCATCTAGGGAAGATACAGGAGCCAATGTTCATGAGGCAGAGGGAATTAAGGAAAAATTTAGTCTTGCCTGATAATTTTCTCTGGTCAGCGATATTGTTCTGAATGAATGGGTTGTTATTTCCTCCTACCAGCAAATGGAGGTAGAGAAAACAGAATTCCATCAGTGATGCCACTGTATAAACTGTATGGTGCTTCCCTGGAACAATCCAGTATGCGTCTACCAATGCACCCAGCACCATCAATCACTGCAACTGCAATGATAACCAAACAAGCAAACCACCATAGAGTGGCACTTGCTACCCTGCATATATTACATTATATTAAGGATTTCTATTCCACCATTATCTTGCGGTTCAAGGTGGATTACAAATGGATTGTCCGGAGATTAGAAGTATTTAGGGAGTAGTTTGTACATTTTTTTGAGTTGCTACTTAAGGATTACATCTGAGTTGTCATGATATTGGAGGTACATATGTAGTAGATGCTTGGGACATTCCTGATTGTATTAGTTCGGTTTTATGTGTTTTTTGAATAGAAGGGTTTTTATTTCGTTCTTGAAGGTTTTGTAGGTAATACCACGGGAATCCCGTATGACTGCCAATCAGAATCATAATTGGTCTCTCTTCTTTTTTCAATGAACTGAAAGGGAACACAGACCATACCAGAACTCTGGGCCAAGGTCTTCCAAAGGTAGGATTTCAGAAGTGTCACTGACTACAGAAAAAAAAATCATCAGGTAAGACATCTTTCTAGCATCAACTCCACTGTTCTGAACAAATGGGATGTACCAAAGCAGCTCTATTGGGCAGGGGAAAACAAGGCGCCCCAAATGATGGCTCTAGTCAGCATATCTAATCTGTAGTGCTTAAAAGACTGGAGTGACGACCAAGTCGCCGCTCTACAGATCTCCTCAGGTCACGCTCAGGCCTCTGCCCAGCAAGTGGCCTGAGCCCAAATTGAGTTGGCCTTGAGCCTCTGAGGCACTAGACTATTTCTGTCGATAAGAAGCCTTAATTTCACCAATGGAGACCTTTGAGGCCACTTGGCCCTTTTGAGAGCCATGGAAAAATACAAAGTGATAGTCTGAAAAAGTGTTTCCCCCAAGTTGGTCCTAAAGTACCCACAGCGCCAGCACTCGCCATCTTCCAGCACGACCGGGCCGGCGTGGGAGCCCTGCTCCGCCCCCCCGATCCCGCAGGAGAACAATTTGAATAAAAAGACACAGCGCCAGCACTCGCCATCTTCCAGCACGACCGGGCCGGCGTGGGAGCCCTGCTCCGCCCCCCCGATCCCGCAGGAGGACAATTTGAATAAAAAGACACAGCGCCAGCACTCGCCATCTTCCAGCACGACCGGGCCGGCGTGGGAGCCCTGCTCCGCCCCCCCGATCCCGCAGGAGGACAATTTGAATAAAAAGACACAGCGCCAGCACTCGCCATCTTCCAGCACGACCGGGCCGGCGTGGGAGCCTTGCTCCGCCCCCCCGATCCCGCAGGAGGACAATTTGAATAAAAAGACACAGCGCCAGCACTCGCCATCTTCCAGCACGACCGGGCCGGCGTGGGAGCCCTGCTCCGCCCCCCCGATCCCGCAGGAGGACAATTTGAATAAAAAGACACAGCGCCAGCACTCGCCATCTTCCAGCACGACCGGGCCGGCGTGGGAGCCCTGCTCTGCCCCCCCGATCCCGCAGGAGGACAATTTGAATAAAAAGACACAGCGCCAGCACTCGCCATCTTCCAGCACGACCGGGCCGGCGTGGGAGCCCTGCTCCGCCCCCCCGATCCCGCAGGAGGACAATTTGAATAAAAAGACACAGCGCCAGCACTCGCCATCTTCCAGCACGACCGGGCCGGCGTGGGAGCCCTGCTCCGCCCCCCCGATCCCGCAGGAGGACAATTTGAATAAAAAGACACAGCGCCAACGGCGCGCCGCCGTTCGGCGTGCCGACGAAGGCGCACGACAAAGGCGCCTGCGCCTTAGTGAGCGCCTTCGTGGAGCACCTGAGAGGAGCACCAGCGGACCTTGGAACCGGGAACACCAACGCCCCAGAGACCACTCCACCGGACCTCCTGCCGACTTCCATTATAAGGTAAGGAGCGAGAGATCCCCGCTCCTCCCCCTCCTCCAACCAGGACTCTAAGAGAGAACCATTCCCTCTACCTAACACTCCGAACCAGACATCAAACATGAAGCTCTCCCTGCATACACACAAACTAGCCACCCTTCTGATAATCCTCCTCATCTCTAGTTGGAAAACAACAGCAAACAACTTACCCACCACAACCACATCCGCCAGTACAACCAACTTCCAAATTCCCAACAGAAGAATACTCACATCAAGAAACCCGAACCACCACACCAGCACTCAACACCCCATCACTGTTACCTGGAGAAGAAGATCAACACCTCCGAAAACAAAATCTCATCCAACTCCCACAACACTCATATACCCGGAAACAACTTACATTCCCCAGACCGACACGACCTCCCTTACATGTGCCTATGTTAACATCAGATCTCTAGGACCCAAAACAGAAAACATAAAAAATTGGATAAAAACAGAAAAACTTGACTGCCTATTCCTCACTGAAACCTGGTTAACCTCAGACACAGACCCTAGAATAAAAGAAGTATGCCCGCCAGGATACAAAATAACAGTAACCTGCAGAGAGAAAAAAAGAGGAGGAGGACTAGCAATAATAATCAAGAACTCCCTAACTCTAAACATACTTGAAAAAACATCCACTCCGCAAATGGATTTCCTAGCGTGTCAACTCACAAACCCAACACTAAAAAACTCTCTAAACTGCTTGCTCTGCTACATAACACCAGGAAACTGGACCACAGTGAGACCTGAATTTGAAAACTTCATCTACCAAAACTCACTAACAGCTGAATATAACCTCATCCTAGGAGACCTAAACCTACACCTAGAAGACACAACCTCCACACCAGCAAATAACTGTCTATCCTTCCTCAATGCCTTATCCTTCCAGATCCTAAACCCACAAACCACCCATGAAAAAGGTCATCAACTGGACATTGCTGCATTCATGTCTCACCAACCATCCAATCCAGCAATCCAAACTCCTAACGGAACATGGTCCCCATCCCTATGGTCAGACCACTACATTTATAACTTCAACATCAATTGGACCAAGACCAAACACACACCTCAATCAAAAAAAACCACATATACCTCACGCAAACATATCGACCCAACCATTTTCTGGTCAAATGTAGACGAAACTATCCAAGACTGCGACCCAAAAAACTTCATCTCCCACTGGAAAAATGTATCCACCAACATCCTTGATGATCTGGCACCCCTACAAACCAAAACCAGAACCAGCAGGAAATCAGACCAATGGTTTGATAATGAATTACTCCAACTCAAAAGACAGTGTAGAAGATTAGAAAGAAAATGGAGAAAAAAGAACCAAGATCAAACAAAAACCGACTGGAAAAAAATCAACAAACAATACAAAAATCTACTAAAAGATAAGAGGAAAAGCTACTATACTAATCTCATAGGCACGGAAACCCAAGATTCCAAAAAAATATTCCAAATCCTGAAAGAATTAACAGACACCAAACCATACACTACCACCACGAACACACCTCCACCATCACCCACCCTCTTAGCAGAACACTTCAAGAACAAAATCACCAACACCAGAGCCACACTCATCCTTAACCCATCCCATCAAAATCCAATCACAATCCACCCTACAGGAAAAGAGGCAACCGCAGCAGACAGAATTTGGACTCAATTCCCTAACATACAATGGTCAGAATTCAACAAATTCTACAAAAAATACAGCCATGCCTCCTGTGACCTCAACCATTGCCCCTCATATCTCCTTACCACCTCTAGTGTAAAATTCCGCACCATAACTCTACAATGGATCCAATTCACGCTCACAGAAGGCACATTCCCTGCTGACCTCAGCGAAATTGTCATCACCCCAATCCAAAAAGACCCAAAAGCACCACAAAACCTCCCATCTAACTTTAGACCTATAGCCTCAATTCCGCTATATGTCAAAATTATAGAAGGCCTAGTAGCCAAACTCCTCACCAATTACATAGAGGACCACAACCTACTCCACCCCATGCAATCAGGCTTCAGAACAAACTTCAGTACAGAGACACTACTAGGCTCCCTTATGGATACCGTCAGACAACAACTTAGTACAGGGAAAAAAATGCTACTCATACAACTGGACCTATCGGCGGCATTCGACTTAGTAGACCACAACATCCTTCTACAGATCTTAGATGCAATAGGCATCTCAGATAAAGTATACTCCTGGTTTGAAGGATTCCTAAAACTCAGAACCTACAGTGTAAAATCAAACAAAGAAAAGTCTGAATCCTGGTCAAACCCCTGCGGCGTACCACAAGGATCTCCACTATCCCCTACCCTCTTCAATCTCTACACTGCCTCTCTAGGAACGCATCTGGATAATCTAGGCATAACCTCCTATAGTTATGCGGATGACATCACCATCCTCGTCCCATACGATCATTCTAAACCTACCATGACAGACAAACTTCACCAAACACTTGAAACAGTCACAACCTGGATGAAAAATCACAAACTTAAACTCAACCAAGACAAAACCAAATTCATCCTCCTAGAAAATGACAAGATCCAAACCACAACCAACCTAGACATAAACGCAATCAAATATCCCATCCAAACCACCATAAAACTACTAGGCATGACCATAGACAGATGCTGCACTATGCAACCGCAAATAAATAAAACAATTCAAAAATCATTCGCAATCATGAGAAATCTGAGACAAGTCCGAAAATTCTTTGAAAGAACACAATTCCAACTTATAGTACAATCCCTAATACTAGGTATATTGGACTACTGTAACATACTCTTCCTCCCATGTCCTGCAACTACGATAAGACAACTCCAAACAATCCAAAATACAGCTTTGAGACTCATCTACTCTTTGAAAAAACATGACCACATCACTGAAGCCTTCATCAACTCACACTGGCTCCCAATCCAAGAAAGAATCCAATTCAAATTCTACTGCATATTATTTAAAACCCTACACGGAGACAGCCCATCATACCTGAACAATCGCCTCATCCAAGCACCCAGTACCAGACACAGAAAAACGCACTCCCCATTCATACCCCCCCCAATCAAGGAAGTAAAAAGAACAAAACTACACGACGGCCTCCTAGCCACTCAAGCCGCAAGGCTAGACAACCAGATCTCCAACCTTCTGATGACCACCCCAGACTATAGGACGTTCAGAAAAGAAATAAAAACCACACTTTTCAAGAAATTCCTGAAGCAGCAATAACAACACGACCTCTAAATGCTCTTAAGATCTACAACTTACCTCTCTAGCTAATCATTGTAACTCTGTTTTTTTTTTAAATTAACCTTTTGTAATCCGCCTTGAACCGCAAGGTAATGGCGGAATAGAAATCCCTAATGTAATGTAATGTAATGTATGAAGCAAGCTGCAGAATCAATCCTCCCCATTAACACCTCACTGTCAACTGGGAAAATTCCCCTCAAAATTGGCCATTATCAAACCCACCCTCAAGAAACCTTCCCTTGACCCAAATGATCCAAACAAGTACCACCCCGTTTCCAACCTTCCCTTCATCTTCAAACTACTGGAGAAGATAGTGCTCCACCAACTGCAACCTTTCATTGATCAACAAGAAGCTCTATCTCCACGTCAGTCAGGTTTCCGACCAGGCCATAGTACAGAATCTGTCCTCCTTGACATCATTTACGACAGCTGGTCAATGCTGGATAAAGGAAATGATGCCTTACTGGTCCTGCTTGACCTTAGTGCCGCCTTCGACACTATAGATCATCAACTTCTACTAGACCGACTCACTGACATAGGAATCAAGAACTCACCTCCTTCCTGGATCAAAGAACACAATCTGTGCTACTAGGGACAGCTATATCAAACCCCAAATAAATTAAATACGGAGTTCCCCAAGGTGCCTTGCTATTCCCTCTCCTCTTCAATCTGTATATCAGGCCAATCATCGACACTGCACACAAATACAACATTAAGATTCACTCCTGTGATGATGACCTTCAACTATTGCTCCCCTGGGTGACAATTGGCCAATCCAACTCACTAACCTCCTACACTGCCTCTCTGATTTGAAAAACTGAATGACAGCCAATGAACTCCAGCTGAATGCCTCAAAGACTTAACTACTCTGGATCAGGAAAAAGAACACTACTTTCACCTGTCCGACACTATCCTGGGATACTGGATGGCTACCTGTCCCTCTCCGCCCACATCTCGCAGGTAGTTTCCACATCTTTTTACTACCTACGCCAACTGCGAAGGAACAAACCCCTACCTCCAAGAAACAGACTTAGCCCAACTGCTAAATGCCTACGTACTCTCTAGACTAGACTACTGCAACTCCCTATTCAATGGCATCACTGCAAGACATCTAAAACGCCTCCAAAAGGTCCAGAACTCAGCAATTCGACTCCTATAACCTCAGCTACCATGACTCCATTACTCCAGCGCTTTATGGAGCTCACTAGTTACCAGTCAAAAAGCGATGCATCTTCAAAGCCCTGGTCATGACACACAAGAGATTCTACCAAAAAACCCCAGCCTACATAGCATCCAAGCTACGCCTATACACCCCTAACCACCTACTCCGCTCCAAAGCAGAACAAAGACTCAGCATTCCCGGAGGGAGATCCCTCTGAATGAGTACGGCGACAAAAGATCCTACAGCCATTTCCTACCTCAGCTATGGAACCGACTACCCACACAGATCAGGTTGCTAGACTCACTAATGACCTTCAGCAGAGCAGTAAAGACATTCCTCTTCCACCAACTGGGCCATTAAAAACTGCTTCCTCAATATACTTCTCCTAGTACTCTTCGCTATGACCAGTCTGATCTCTAGAATAAGCTCTGTTATTGTCTACTGTAATCTATTTGTTGTCATGACCAGTATGTTTTCAAACGATTGTGAATGTCTACCTGTAACCCGTTCTGAGCTTCTGGGAGAACGGGATAGAAATCAAAATAAATAAATAATGACCGTTGCCTTGTCGCTGCAATTATTTTGCTTTCTTTGCTATGCCTCATACCAAGAGAAAAGGAACTATCAAGGTGATTCCCCAGACTGCCATGGTTCTTCCCTCGAGTCAGCCGACAATAGAGCACTTCACAGCCAGAACCACGGATGTTTCCTTGCCATTGAATTGAAGCAGAGGAGTGCTTTCGGTATTGGGATCAGAAGTTTTACTCTCTCCTCCAGATAGCAACATCCTGCTATGTCTGTCAGCAACAGCAGGGAGTGTTTCACATACAGAAGTGCCCCTGGAGACCATTTGGGAGGTTCTTCAGAGGTTGGATTCTAAAGTGATAAATTCATCAAGACATTTCAAAACTTGTGAGTAAATTTGATGGTTTGGCAAAAAACTTGAAAGGAAATTGAGTTTACTATCCAAATTGTACCCCTTCAAGAGAAGATAAAATCATTACAAGATAATTTCTCAGTTATTAAGAATAAGTTGATTATCTATAGAAAGACAGTTTATTGAAAATCATAATAGAACACTAAACCTCCATTTGTTGAGTTTTCCCAAAATCTCCTGGAACAGCTTCTATGAATCTTTTTAAGAGATGTAAGAGACTTCTGAAATTTCCTATTGAAGCTATTCCTTAAAATTTACTATATACCTTCAAGAGCACTGCCTGGAGTCCAGGTAGAGAATATGGAGCAAAGAGATACAAAGTCAGATCTGAGAAACTTAATGTTTCAGCTATATTGGAATAATCTGTAAATGGATGAAGTCGGTCCAGAGGAAGGTTACTAAAATGGTGCGTGGCCTTCATCATAAGGCATATGGGGAAAGGCAGGAGAGGGGAGATATGATAGACGTTTAAATACCTATGTAATGTAAATGCGCATGAGTGGAGCCTTTCATTTAAAAGGAAGCTCTGGAATGGGAGGGCATAGGATGAGATTAAGAGGTGATAGGCTCTGGAGTATCTAAGGAAATATTTTTTTACAGAACCTGAGCTATCCAGAGAGAAAGGGATCTGCCCCTTACATAAGCTACAGACAGACCTCCTGGAGGGAAACAGCGTAGAAATCACAGCAAGGAAAAACCCATGCTTCTCTTAAAACATCTCTCAACAGCCTTAAAATGAGCCACAAGGGATCCAGATCTTTACCAATTCTTGCTTGTGTAGACCCAGATCCCTGACCTGCAGAAGTGGGTCCTCCACCAGCAAACATGTGAAATTTACATACCACGGTCTGCGAGGTCAATCCAGCATCACAAGCAAGACCAGATGAGGATGATGTGTAATCCTTCTCAACAAGAGGCCACGGAGAAAAGCAGGGCTGTGGAGTTGGTAGATAAATCCTTCGACTCCCAACTCCTCAGTTTCTGGTACCCATGACTTTGACTCCAGATACCCAAAATTGTCTCAGATTCCAACTCAGACTCCTCAACTCCAACTCCACAGCCCTGGAGAAAAGCTCCTCTACAGCCAAGGATAAACCAGGCTATCAATGTCCTGAGAGGCCATATCCCTTTGTTGACTGAAAAAAAACCCCAACAACCCACTTTTGCATTGGCCCTGGAAAACAAGTTAAATTGAGGAGGCCCCCAGAAGTCCACAATGAACTGAAAGGCCTAAAAACCCAGCTTCCATTCCTCTCATATCAAAGAGAGAGCAACTGAGAAAGTCCACCTGTATTTAACCCTTGCCTACAATATGGTTCAACTAGAGAGCTTGCAGAAACTTCTTTGCCCACCGACGGACACTTGCTGCCTCCAGGGCCACCATCCGACTCCTAGTGCCACAATGTTTGCTTAAGTGCACCACTATCGTGGTGTTGTCTGACATTACCTGACCGCATTCCCTTCCAGGAGCACCTAAAACTCCTGTAGGGCCAAATGAACCACCCAAATCTCCAGGTGGTTTATGGATCGGGACGCCTCCTGGCTTGACTAGGTGTCCTGTGTCACCTTTCCCAAGACAGTGAGCTCCCCAACCAAGGAGACTCACATCCATGGTGACAAGAAACCTTTGAGAGGGATCCCTATGAAAGATCCACCAGACTATCCTACCAGGCTAACATAAGAACATAAGATTTGCCGCTGCTGGGTCATACCAGTGATCCATCGTGCCCAGCAGTCCGCTCAAGTGGCAGCCCTTAGGTCAAAGACCAGTGCCCTATTTGAGTCTAGCCTTACCCTGCGTATGTTCTGTTCCAGCAGGAACTTATCCAGCCTTTTCTTGAATCCCTGAAGGGTGCTTTCCCCTATAACAGCCTCTGGAAGAGCGTTCCAGATTTCTACCACTCTATGGGTGAAGAAGAGCTTCCTTACGTTTGTACGGAATCTATTCCCTTTTAACTTTAGCGAATGCCCTCTCGTTCTCTTCACCTTGGAAAGGGTAAATAATCTCTTTCTCTCTACTAAGTCAATTCCCTTCAATATCTTGAATGTTTCGATCATGTCCCCTCTCAGTCTCCTCTTTTCAAGTGAGAAGAGGCCCAGTTTCTCTAACCTCTCATTGTACGGCAACTCTTCCAGTCCCTTAACCATTTTTGTCGCTCTTCTCTGGAACCTTTCAAGTAGTACGATGTCCTCTTTCATGTACGGCGACCAGTGTTGGACACAGTATTCCAGGTGGAGGCGTAACATGGCCCGGTACAATGGCATAACCTTTTCAGATCTGTTTGTGATCCCCTTCTTAATCATTCTTAGCATTCTGTTTGCCCTCTTCACTGCCACCGCACATTGCGCGGACGGTTTCATTGACTTGTCTACAAGTGCTCCCAAGTCTCTTTCCTGGGTGCTCTCTCAGAGTATAACACCAGACATCCTATATTCGTGCATATGATTTATGTTACCGACATACATCACCTTGCACATACCACGTTGAACCACATTTGCCATTTCGTGGCCCATTCCTTGATTGTGTTTATGTCTCGTTGATCTTCGCAATCCTTCTGTGTCCTCCCTACTCTGAATAACTTTGTATCGTCTACATATTTAATCACCTCACTCATCGTGCCAATTTCTAGGTCATTTATAAATATGTTGAAGAGCACAGGCCCGAGCGCCGAACCCTGTGGCACTCTACTTATGACACTTTTCCAGTGGGAGTATTGTCCATTTAACCCCACTCTGTTTCCTATCCGCCAACCAGTTTTTAATCCATGTGAGTATATCACCCTCGATTCCATGGCTCGCAATTTTTCGAAGTAGACGTTTATGCGGGATCTTGTCAAACACCTTCTGAAAATCTAGATATACGACATCGACCGGGTCACCCTTGCCCATCTGCCCTACTCCTTCAAAGTAAATAGGCAGTAAATTGGCTCTCGGTAGGCAGGTCACCAGACGATCCATTCTTCCTCCCGCTATGCGGCTGCCGACTTGTCGGATGATGGAGTTCCCCACGATTGCTGTCTTTTCCATCTTCTCTTGTCTCTAGCCGCAGGTCCATGTCCTCGGTGCACTTCCATCTTTCCTCATCCCGGCATTGGCTTGCACCGGACTCTTCTTCCTGTGGGTACCCTCCGCTGTTTCCAAGTCCTGCTGCTGTGGCATCTATTCCTTTCTTGTGATTGTCCTCCAGGTGGTCCTCATTCACTGTAGGTGTATCTTGGCAGTTCCACTGTTGTTGGTGATTTTCCACAGCCTCTCTGTATCCCTCCTCGATAAACTTCTCAAACTCCCTGACTTCTTCCTCAATCTCTCTTTCATGAAGTTTTCTGCCTCTCTGAGCTCCTCCTCAACTGCTCAAAGTGCTTCTAGTTCTCGTACTATGCCCTCCAGTAGTCTGACTTGCTTCTTCAGGCTCTCCACTTCCTCGCATCGAGTGCATACATAAGACTGTCTCCCAGAGGGGAGGTAGTCATACATATGACAAACGGTGCAGAAAACTGGGAAGCTCAACCTCCTGCTTCTATCTGCTGCTTCCATTGCTGTCTGCTTGCCGGTCTGTTGTCTGAAGTGGCTTACCCTTGTTTCCCAGGTCCTCTATGTTTCTTGTTCTTCCCTATATGCCTTCTCCGGCTGCGTGCGAGTTATGTCTCAGTGTTGTCTGAAGTGGCTTCTCCTTGTGTAGGAATCTGTGTAGCATCCTTGGTGCTGTTACTGTGCATTCCCTCGCCTAATTATATACCTCCTACCCCCCTGTTTCTTCTGTGTTTGTTCTCTGCGTCTGCTGTGTTTGGTTATCTGCTGTTTGTGTCTGTCGTGTTGCCCTTGTGGTACTTGCTTGTGTAGGTGTCCTTCCCTGCATGCTTTGAGGGGAAAACATGTTTGTGCTTCTTAGCTCTTACAAGGTTCCCCTGATGGCAACAGATGATGATATGGTCGAATGTAATGTTGAAGCTGTCCGTGCCAGTATCGATGCTAGAGTAGTACGTGGCTGTGCATTGGCATTAAAGTTTCAAGCCATATGCCATGTTCCTGAAGTTGTATCAAAAAGTTTCTTGAATTGCAGCTTCCTGGCTTTAAGCAACCTCTTCTGCATATGAGAGCAGAGCATGCATGAAATGTCTCGATGATCAGGACCTAGGCACTGAACACACCAGTTATGTGAGTCTGTACTTGAAATGGATTGTGGGTCTGTACCTGAAATGGTCCTTTGATATCGAGTGTACCATTTGAAGCCACTAGGAGCCTTGGACATCGATGGAAAAATGTCAAAGCAAAGTCAAATGTCTCTAAGGCCCGGGGAGGCCAAGTAGGCAGGATACCGAAAAAATGTCAAAGCTCCTGGCCTGAAGGCCCAAAAAAGTTGGTAAAAAAATGAAAAATTTTCAATGAAATGTTAGGAAATAAGAGAAAATAAAATACTATGACAAAAGGGAAAAAAATGGGAAACAACAAAAAGGAATCGAAGTTTGACATGCTTAGAAACAAACAGCTTTTCAGCTCAACAGAAAACGAAGAACTGCAGGTCTTGCGAATTAACATCGAATAGGAAGGCACCAGCACACGCGCAGTATGGGTGGTTTTAAAGTGACAGTATACTTTTTGACTATCTGTGCCGGGTTCCATGGATGATGTCATCCACATGTGAGAATATGCCTGCTTATCCTCTGAGAACAACCTATTCATTCAGAGCATACACTAAGAAATGGCCCTATCTGGTAAACTAGATTAGGAATTCATGCTATAGGGCAAGTCTTCCCAACTATCTCCTAGAAGCACACCTAGTCAAGTGTATTTCCAGAATTATTACAACGAATATGAATGAGATACATTTGTATGTCATATGTTTGCAATATATGTAAATTTCTCTCATTCATATTTTTTGTAATAATCCTAGAATTCCAACTGGCTAGGTGTGACTTCTGGAGAGGGTTGAGAAGAACTGATAGACGGTTCCCAAAGGAGCTTTGATGCATGGCTCTCAGCCTGAAAGCAGGTGCTGCAAACCACTGAATTAGGAACACTGAGCCTATTTAAAAAAATTCTAAGGTGGTTCTTGCCACAGGAATCACAGTACTATTTTTGACAGAGCTGGATATTAAGAGAAACTGAGAAATTACCATGTCAAAAAAAAAAGTTCTTTGACGTCAGCAAATTAGTTTCCATTCACAAGTTTGTTTTTGTAAACTTATGTTAGCCCAAACACTAGGAATCTTTACCTTGAGCATGTCCTAACTACCTCCCATTCCATAAGTAAGTCTTGTCTGGGTGGGTGAAAATTAACAGCCTCTTTTACAAAGCCACACTAGCGGCTGCACTGCGCTAACAGCCCCGAAGCCCATAGAGATTTAAAGGGCTTTGGGGCTGTTGCCGCACGGCTTTGTAAAAGAGGCCGTAAATGTTGCCAATTACCAAGGCTTAAAGGCTTTGGTTATTTTACTGCTTGTATTTTAGAAAATGACACAGGGACAAATTTGTCAATGCAGGTTCTATCTCCAACCCCAAGAATTCTGTCTCTGCCCCATCCCTTCAAACTCTGTCCTCACCTGCACAAGCCTCGAAAACTTACATTTGTGCAGACGATGACAAGAGCTTGCAGGGATAGGGACAGGGCCAGAACTCACAGGGAAGGGACAGAGATGGAGAAAGATCCCACCGGGACAGGGGCAAATTGTCCTCATGACATTTTCTACTCTGATGTTTAAAGACTATGTAATTTTGGCTGGTCTATTTAGTAGATCAATTAATAAATCAACAAAACAAATGATTTTTTTCCCCCCCATAAACTCTAAACTCATCATTCAGCACATTCAAGAAGATAACTGGCTAGTTATTGAGAATTGTCAACTGCTGAGTTAAACACTGGTGCTAGACATCTTAAATTTTTACCTGAAGCAAAGAAGGATTTTCTCGTCCTATTTGCTGTAGCAATGCAGGAAGCAGGGATGGATTCTGTTGAATAATTTGTCTCATCTGCTGAAATTGAGGTTGATTCCGTAAAAATTCAAGTGGGTTTCCTAAAGCAAACAAAAATCTTAGGTCACATTACTGACACCACTGTGGTCAAGTGGCTAATTCCAGAATTCTCCAACATTCTATCTGAATACCTATTTATAGATAAAGTAGAATCTCAGATAACTGGCATTCAATTAACCAGCAATCTCAACCAACCAGCAAAAAAATTACAAGCCAAAAAAAAAATCTCCCGTGCTCCTCAGACAACCTTACAACTTCCCTCCTTCCAGCCCCTAAAGCAGCAATGGCAGCCATCCTGACAACACCCCCCTTCTTCCCTATGGGCCTGAGGCAGCAGGGGCAGTTAATCCCAATATCCCCCGTCTTTGGCACCGAAGCAGCAGCGCCAACCAATCCTGACAACTTCCCCCCCCCTTACCAAGGCAGTAGTGGCAGCCGGTGAACAGAAGCAGCGCCATGAACATGCTGCTTTAGGCCAGCACCGGCAGGGCCTTTCCTCAATTCCAACCTGACAGAAGAAAAGCTCTGCTAGAGTTGGCCGGAAGCAGCCTGTTTATGGCACTTCTTCTGTTCCATCGGCTGCTAACTATTGCCTCGAAAAGGGAGGTTGTCATGATCGGCTGATGATGCTGCTGCTTCGGGGGCGAGGGAGGAAAGAGGGTTGTCAGGATTGGCTGCAGCTGCTGCCTTGGGCCTGGAGAGAGGGAGGCGTGATGTTAAGGACTGTCTTTGCTGCTTAGGGGGCCGGAGGGAGGGGTTTTGACAGGAACGGCTGCCTGCTACTATAGTATTTTTTTTTTTTTTTTACTGTAACTTTCAAGCAACTAAAAAAAACAGTTATCTGGCATCCGCATTTTATTTTTACAATTTCTATACCGTTTTAATCCAAAACAGTTTACAATAAAGCACAGTTACTTACCTTAACAGGTGTTATCCAGGAACAGCAGGCAGATATTCTCACTGATGGGTGATGGCACCGACGGAGCCCCGGTATGGACAATTTAGAGTGAATTGCACTCTAAGAACTTAGAAATCTCTGGCTAGCCCGCACCGCGCATGCACGAGTGCCTTCCCGCCTGACATAGGCGTGTGGTCCCTCAGTTAAGATAAGCCAGCTAAGAAGCCAACCCGGGGAGGAGGGTGGGTTGTGAGAATATCTGCCTGCTGTCCCTAGATAACACCTGTTACGGTAAGTAACTGTGCTTTATCCCAGGACAAGCAGGCAGCCTATTCTCACTGATGGGTGACCTCCAAGCTAACAGAATGGGATGGTGGGAAGGTTGGCCATTAGGAAAATTAATTTTGTAATACAGATTGGCCGAAAGACTCCGGACAGTAGTGAGAAGTGAAGGTATGAACTGAAGACCAGGTGGCAGCTTTACAAATTTCCTCAATAGGAGTAGATCTGAGAAAGCCACAGAAGTTGCCATAGCTCTAACTTTATGGGCTGTAACATGAGTCTCCAGTGTCAGTCCAGTCTGAGCATAGCAGAATGAGATGCAGGCGGCGAGCCAGTTGGAAATCATTCTTTTGGAAACAGGATGCCCCAATTTGTTTGGATCAAAAGAGATGAAGAGTTGGGGAGAAGTTCTATGAGGCTTTGTGTGATCAAGGTAGTAAGCCAAAGCTTGTTTACAGTCCAATAGACTGTACCAAGAGGTAGCTTTCGCTCAAGAAGATACTTCTGTAGAGCAGAGACCTGCTGAACCAAGTGCTTGAGATAAAAAGAGAAATGGAAAGCATAATTGCCAAACAAGTTAGCAAGCATGGCATTTTGATATAAACGCTTGCCAAAACGGTCCATGGTCTTACCCTCTCTGCCAGGACCGTTTCTCCAGGATAAGAATGAGGCTTAGGGGAAAAAAACTGGTAAGACAATCGACTGATTCAGATGAAAGTCAGAAACAACTTTTGGCAGAAACTTTGGATGTATGCGCAGAACCACCTTATCATGATGGAAAACTGTGAACGGTGGGTCTGCTACTAGTGCTTGTAGCTCACTGACCCTCCTGGTAGAGGCGAGAGCAATAAGAAAGACCACTTTCCAGGTAAGAAACTTGAGATGAGCTGTGGCCATTAGTTCAAATGGTGGCTTCATCAAACTGGAAAGAGCTACGTTAAGGTCCCAGACTACAGGTGGAGGCCTGAGAGGTAGTTTTACATTCAAAAGCCCTTCATGAATCTGGATACCAAAGGATGAGCAGTAAGAGGTTTTCCCTGTACTGGTTCATGATAAGCAGTAATAGCACTGAGATGGACTCTAATGGATATAGATTTAAGACCAGAGTCTGACAAGGGTCATGTCAAGTGATCAAGGGCTCCCTGCATTTCCATCACGGATTTTGATGAAACTTCATATGCAGAGTCCACCATGTCTCAAACGAACTTTGGTAAAGTTTTAGTTTCGCCTGTGGAATATTTGTGGAGATATAGCCATTTGTTTGACCCCATACTGCAATGACATACATTACGACAGTGACATTCTGACAACTTTGAGACACAATATCTCACGAGCTGTGTTTCCAAAAAAACTGAACCTTAGCTACCCTGCACAACTTTTGGAGCTCTATTCAGTGCTACCAATAATAATTTTTGTCGAGCACTGAGTGAATGGCTGAATTACAGTAAACTTGGCCGAAAAAATTAGTGCTCCAAAAAAAGTCAAAGTTTGACATTACTTAGCTTCCACAATAATTGAGTAATAAATGCAAAATTTGGCTCATAATGTCTCAGTACAACGTTGTTTTCAAAAGTACAATTTCAACCTCCAAGCTCTTTCCATTAGTTTACAAATTAAGTGTAAAGTTGCTAATTTGTGTAAAAAGGCCAAAAATAGGGTATTTTCAGCCTGCTTTTACAGAAAAATACCTTTTAGAAACTCTTTCAAATCAGTCTCATTAGAAAGAGCATATTTCAAACCCCCTAGAAAAGTGGACTTCATTTTTTAACGCAGGTTAACAATGCCCGAAAAAGGGGGACAAAGTTGGGAGATGTCACCATGGCAACGGCCTATATTTCAACTTACAATTATGTCACTTTTCACACTGTTTTTCCCTGTTTATTTTTACTCAAGCTTTTGGTACAATGATAGTGTTCTTAATTAATGATTATTCCTAACTAGAAATTGAGATGATAATTTTGTTTGCATGCAGATCACAAATTACAACTTATTTTCTTTTTCAGATCCACATTATTATTAATTCAGTTTAAAATGGATGCCAACTAATCGATGCCAACAAAGTGGACTTCACTTCGGCTTGGGAACCATATAAGATACCCAATTTAGGCTTGGGAACCTAGGATAAGTCACCCTAATCATTGGCTTTGGAACCAGAAAGATACCAACAAAAGGCTTTGGAACCTTGACAAAGAAACCAAATGCGAGGCTTGGGACCTGGACGAAGTGACCCACCCGTGGCTGGTATTGCACAGCTATCGGGCGTGACCCCTATGGCAATGGGGTTGCCAGTTTAAACTCTTGAACTGGTAGTGACAATGTCACCATGGACCAACGCAATAGAGTAGTAGTAATACTACATCAATACAAAACTGTAACTTTAAAAATGACAGAATTATGTTGAAATAGAGGTTGTTGCCGTGGCAACGTCTCCCAACTTTGTCCCCCTTTTTCAGCCATTGTTAACCTGCGTTGAAAAATGAAGTCCACTTTTCTAGGGGGTTTGAAATATGCTCTTTCTAATGAGACTGATTTGAAAGAGTTTCTAAAAGGTATTTTTCTGTAAAAGCAGGCTGAAAATACCCTATTTTTGGCCTTTTTACACAAATTAGCAACTTTACACTTAATTTGTAAACTAATGGAAAGAGCTTGGAGGTTGAAATTGTACTTTTGAAAACAACGTTGTACTGAGACATTATGCGCCAAATTTCGCATTTATTACTCAATTATTGTGGAAGCTAAGTAATGTCAAACTTTGACTTTTTTTGGAGCACTAATTTTTTCGGCCAAGTTTACTGTAATTCAGCCATTCACTCAGTGCTCGACAAAAATTATTATTGGTAGCACTGAATAGAGCTCCAAAAGTTGTGCAGGGTAGCTAAGTTTCAGTTTTTTTGGAAACACAGCTCGGGAGATATTGTGTCTCAAAGTTGTCAGAATGTCATTGTCGTACTGTATTTCATTGTGGTATGGGGTCAAACAAATGGCTATATCTCCACAAATATTCCACAGGCGAAACTAAAACTTTACCAAAGTTCGTTTGAGACATGGTGGACTCTGCATATGAAGTTTCATCAAAATCCGTGATGGTCATGCAGGGCACTTTCCAAGAATCTGATCACTTGACATGGAATGACCCCAAGGACAGTAGATAATCCAACACCAATTCCACTGCCAAGGAAGTTGGATCATGATGATTAAGATGACACCAGGAAGAAAACCGAGTCCACTTCTGTTGGTAACATTGCTGTGTGGCCGGTTTCCTGGAGGCATCAATAATTTGACGAACAGGCTGAGAGAGGATAAATTGAGAGGAACTCAGCCCGAGAGAAACCAATCTGTCAGGTGTAGAGACTGCAGGTCAGGATGCAGAAGCGACTCCTGATTCTGAGTAAGTAGAGTAGGAAAGATTGGCTTAAGTATGGGTTCCCTGGAACTGAGTTGAAGTAAAAGGAAAAATCAATGTTGTCTGGGCCACCGTGGAGCAATGGCCACCGTGGGCTGCTTCTCTCGAGTTTGAATAGAGTTCTCAACAGGAGAGGAAGTGGAGGGAAGGCATATAGAAACCATCCCATCCAATCCAGAAGAAAAGCATCCGCTGCTAGACGGAGGAGAGTAAAGTCTGGAGCAAAATTGGGGCAACTGGTGATTGTGAGGGGCTGCAAATAAGTCCACCTGTGGAGTGCCACATTGAGCAAATATGGACTGGAGAGTTACAGAGTCAAGTCCATTTGTGAGATTGAAGGATTCTGCTGAGGTTGTCTGCTAGTGAATTCTTCTCTCCTTGAATGTAGGCAGCTTTCAAGAACAGATTGCGAGCTGTCGCCCAAGTCCAAATTTTTTGGGCCTCCTAGCACAACAGGAGAGAACCCGTGCCTCCTTGCTTGTTGATGTAGTACATTGCTACTTGATTATCTGTGCAAATGAGGAGGACTTGAGGACAGAGAAGATGTTGAAAATGCCTTGAGGGCATAAAGCAATGTTACTTACCGTAACAGTTGTTATCCAGGGACAGCAGGCAGCTATTCTCACTAGTGGGTGATGTCATCAGACAGAGCCCCGGTACGGACGTCTCACAAGCACGTGTTGCTTGTAGAAACTTAAAAGTTTCTAGATGCCCGCACCGCGCATGCGCCGGTGCCTTCCCGCCCGGAGGTTCGGGCGTGTCTCCTCAGTTCAGGTAGCTAGCCTGAGAAGCCAACCCAGGGGAGGTGGGTGGGACGTGAGAATAGCTGCCTGCTGTCCCTGGATAACAACTGTTACGGTAAGTAACATTGCTTTATCCCAGGACAAGCAGGCAGGTATTCTCACTAGTGGGTGACCTCCAAGCTAACCTCAGTGGGATGGAGGGGGAGTTGGCGACTTAAGAGAATAAATTTTTCAATACTGTTTGGCCAAACTGTCCATCCCGTCTGGAGAGAGTATCCAGACAATAATGTGAGGTGAATGTGTGAACCGAGGACCAGGTGGCAGCCTTACAAATTTCCTCGATTGGTGTTGATCTGAGGAATGCTACTGAGGTTGCCATTGCTCTGACCTTATGGGCTGTGACCTTACAAGGAAGTGATAATCCAGCCTGGGCATAGCAGAAAGAGATACAAGCCGCCATCCAATTAGAGATGGTGCGCTTTGATACGGGTCTTCTCAACTTATTAGGGTCGAAGGAGACAAAAAGTTGAGGAGTGGTTCTGTGTGGCTTGGTGCGATCCAGGTAGAAAGCCAAAGCACGTTTACAGTCTAGAGTGTGAAGGGCCGATTCTCCGTGGTGAGAATGGGGCTTAGGGAAGAATACTGGAAGTACAATGGATTGGTTGAGATGAAATTCGGAGACCACCTTAGGCAGGAATTTCGGGTGAGTGCGGAGGACCACCTTGTCATGATGGAATACTGTGAATGGTGGATCCGCCATCAATGCCTGGAGTTCGCTGACTCTGCGAGCGGACGTAAGGGCTACAAGGAAAAGCACTTTCCAGGTGAGATACTTAAGAGGGGCCCTGTTGAGTGGTTCAAACGGGGGCTTCATGAGACGGGAAAGGACTACATTGAGGTCCCAAACTACTGGGGGTGGTTTGAGAGGAGGGTTAACATGGAAGAGTCCTTTCATAAATCTGGCGACCACCGGATGGGCCGAGAGGGGTTTCCCTTGTAGGGGCTGGTGGAACGCCGCAATAGCGCTCAGGTGGACTCGTATGGATGTAGACTTGAGCCCAGATTGAGATAGGTGTAGGAGATAGTCCAGCACGGAGGATAAGGAAGCTCGCTGAGGTTCCTTTGATTTAGAAACACACCATGAGGAGAATCTAGTCCATTTCTGGGAGTAGCATTGTCGAGTGGCAGGCTTCCTGGAAGCTTCCAAGACCTCCCTCACTTCTTGTGAGAATTGGTGAGGGGTTACGTTGAGAGGAACCAAGCTGTCAGGTGGAGAGACTGCAGGTTGGGATGAAGCAGTGATCCTTGATGTTGAGTAAGTAGTGAAGGAAACACTGGAAGTGGTACTGGTTCCCTGCTGCTGAGTTGAAGTAGGAGGGAGAACCAAGGTTGTCTGGGCCACCGAGGAGCTATTAGAATCATGGTGGCCTGTTCGAGTTTCAGCTTGACCAGAGTCTTCTGGATCAGCGGGAATGGTGGGAACGCATATAGAAATCGTTTCCCCCAGTTCAGTAGAAAAGCATCTGCCTCGAGGCGATGAGGAGTGTAGATCCTGGAGCAAAACTGAGGCAGTTTGGAGTTGTGGGGAGCCGCAAAGAGGTCTATCTGAGGCGTCCCCCACTGTGTGAAGATTTGGTGAAGGGGGCTGGAATGGAGAGTCCATTCGTGCGGTTGTAGTAGACGACTTAGTTTGTCTGCTAAGACGTTGTTCTCCCCCTGAATGTAGACAGCTCTGAGGAAGGCGTTGTGGCGCACCGCCCAGTCCCAGATTCGTAGAGCTTCCTGGCAAAGGAGGGCCGAGCCCGTGCCTCCTTGCTTGTTGATATAATACATGGCGGCCTGATTGTCTGTGCGAATGAGGATCACCATGTCGTGAAGTATGTGTTGGAAAGCTTGGAGCGCATTGAAGATGGCTCTGAGCTCCAGTAGATTGATTTGGTGTAGTCTTTCCGCACTGGTCCAGAATCCTTGGGTGCGGAGACCATCCAGGTGGGCCCCCCATGCATAATTCGACGAATCGGTTGTGAGAACTTTCTGATGGGGGGGAGAGTGCAACAGCAAACCTCTGGATAGATTCGAAGAGGTCATCCACCAAAGTAGAGACTGCCGAAGAGCAGGTGTGACTAAGATGTGTTTGGATAGTGGATCGGACGTCTGATTCCACTGTGATGCCAGGGTCCACTGGGGGATCCTGAGATGGAGTCTGGCAAAGGGTGTCACATGTACTGTGGAGGCCATATGGCCCAGGAGCACCATCAGTTGTCTCGCCGGTAGGGTTTGGCGAGTAGACACCGACTGGCAGAGATGAAGAAGAGACTCCATGCGTTGCAGAGGCAGGAATGCTCGGAGTCGAGTGGTGTCCAGGACCGCTCCGATGAAGGGGAGGGACTGGGTGGGCTGTAGATGAGACTTGGAAAAGTTGATCTCGAAGCCCAAATTCTGGAGGAAGTAGGTTGTAGCCAAGACCGCCGAAGTGACCTCTGGGGCTGACGGGGCCTTGATGAGCCAGTCGTCGAGGTATGGGAACACCTGTAGACCCCTGTCTCGGAGTGCCGCGGCCACTACCACCAGGCACTTTGTGAAGACTCTGGGGGATGAAGAGAGGCCGAATGGTAGCACTCGATACTGTAGGTGCAGATTTCCCACCCGAAATCTGAGGAACTTTCGGGAGGCCGGGTGAATGGGGATGTGAGTGTAGGCCTCCTTGAGATCCAGGGAGCATAACCAGTCGTTCTGCTCGAGGAGGGGGTATAGAGAAGCCAAAGTCAACATGCGAAACTTCTCTTTGACCAGAAACTTGTTGAGGGCCCGAAGGTCTAAAATGGGTCGCAGGTCGCCCGTTTTCTTCGGGACGAGGAAGTACCGGGAGTAAAACCCTCGGTTCAATTGGTCTGACGGGACCGGCTCGACAGCCCGAAGCTGAAGTAAGGTTTGGACTTCCTGAAGAAGAAGGGCGGTCTGTGTCGAGCTTGAAGGATACTCTCTTGGAGGATGGTCCGGGGGGACCCGATGGAATTGAAGAGAGTATCCTTCTCTTATGATGGTAAGGACCCATAGGTCCGTGGTTATGGCCTCCCATCGATGGTAAAAAAGATGGAGGCGGCCCCCTATGGGAGAGGCTGAGTGCAGAACGGTGTTGGTTATGCTCCCAGGAGGGGAGTCAAAAGGGCTGGGGAGCCTTAGGTGCAGCCGGTGGCTGAGGTTTTTGCTGAGACTTCTGGGGAGGTTGTCTCTTCGCAGGTTGTCTCGCAGCAGGCGTTTGTCTGGGCATGTAACGCCGCTGGTAAATCAGGGGTGGCCTGGAAGGTCGAGACTGTTGAGGTTTGGGTTTGGGCCGCAGGATGGATTGAAAAGATTTTTTGTGATCCGACAGCTTCTTGGTAACAGTTTCGATAGACTCATCGAACAGGTCAGCTCCCGCACATGGTACGTTGGCGAGTCTGTCCTGGAGGTTGGGATCCATATCGATTGTACGGAGCCATGCCAGGCGACGCATGGCTACCGCGCTTGCGGCGGCACGTGCCGAGAGTTCGAATGCATCGAAGGAGGATTGCATCAGCTGGAGGCGTAATTGGGAGAGGGAGGCTACCACTTCCTCGAACTCGAATCGAGCTTGGGTGTCTATGAATGGAGTGAACTTGCGGAGCACCGGCAAGAAGAACTCCAGATAGGAAGAGAAAAAGAAATTGTAGTTCAGCACCCGTGACGCCATCATGGAGTTTTGATAGAATTTTCTACCAAATTTGTCCATCGTTCTCCCCTCTCGGCCCGGCGGTACAGAGGCGTAGACCTGGGAGGGATGAGAGCGTTTAAGAGAGGACTCGACCAGTAGGGATTGGTGGGAGAGTTGAGGGCCCTCAAACCCTTTATGGTGCACGATGCGGTATCGAGCATCGAGTTTGCTGGGAATCGCCGGTATGGAGTACGGTGTTTCGAAACACTGCATGAAGGTCTGATCCAGCAATTTATGCAGGGGGAGCCGAAGCGACTCCGTTGGAGGGTTAGGTAAATGCATGGTGTCCAGATACTCTTTGGAGTATCGGGAGCCCGTGTCAAGGGTCACATCCAGATCATCTGCCATTTGTCGGAGGAATGATGAGAAAGACAATTGATCCGCCAGCGTCGGTCTGTGGGACGAGCTGGAGGAGGAAGAGGCCTCCGGGTCCATGGACATCGGGGAGTGGCAAGGAGAATCGGGTACGGGTGTCTCCTCGTACTCCGGTCCCTCCGGAGGGGACACCTCTGATGAGGAGTATCCCATACGTTGCAGTTTTTTCTGCGGTGACACCTCCGAATGGCGTGAAGAGTGCCAGGATGAGTGTCTTGATCGGTGCCCGTCTCGGTGGCGGGACGGGGATCGGGATCGTCTGTGCATCGCATGGTCTCCCGAGGCCCCCAAGTGGTGGATAGGGCTGGAAGCGGTGGATCGCAACTGGGGTTGCGATGCGGATTCTTGCGATGCTACCCAAGTCTGGTAAGGAGTACGGAAGAACTCTTCCTGACTATGCCCAGGGCTTTGAGTATCGATCGGAGGTCTGGTCCCATGTTGGCGCGGAGGCGTAATGGGCTCTAATGGCGGCATATCGGTAAGCGAGGCTTGCCGCATGGGCATCGCCGCCCTCCCCCGTTCGTCCTCGTCGGTGGAGGAGGGGGAGGGGGCGGACCGCCCCTTTGGACCGGTACCGGGAGGTCACCCTGTATGGCAGCGATGAGCCCGGGTCCGATGGTCTGCATGAGCTCAACGAATTGAGCTTCCAGCATGGACCGTAGCGAAGCCGATAAGGAGGGATCCGCACCGAAAGGGGGTCCTCCTGCACGGTCATCGCGCTCCTTCGAGGTCGAGTGCTTCTGCTTAGTAGCTTTCGGCACTTTGATGACTACTGGTGGCACTGTGGAAGGAAGAGGTACCTGAACCGAGGAGACCGGGGCAGGCACCGACGTCGAGCTCGTGGATGGTGTCGGGATGAACGATGCCGGTTTCACCACACTCGATGCAGGAGGGGTCGATACCGGTTTCGCCCGAACCGGGGAGGTATCAGATGAAGTGGAGGCTGAGGGATCCTTAGCTGCGTCCCTCTTGAACATCGATTCCCACAATAGGCAACGCCGTTTGAATGAGCGTGCCGTAAGGGTAGAGCAAGGCCTGCACGATTTCGGAATGTGGTCAGGGCCCAAACACTGCAAACAGCGCCGGTGAGGGTCCGTGAGTGAAATCGCGCGTTGGCACTTGCTGCACTTTTTAAACCCGGTGATTGGCCGGGACATAGGCCGGAAAATCTCCGCCGCGAGGTCGAAGCCAGTGGGCCTGAGCCACGTGGCCGGCCCGTTCGACCCGCCGGAGGAAATAATCTTCTTTTTTTTTTTTTTTTTTTTACTGAAAAAGAAAAGTACTGTTAACTGTAATTAAAAGAAAGCGAAAACGCGGACAAGGAAGGCAAATTTAACTGAATTCAGCTAGCGCATGATGAAGTTGAACTTCTCAGCTCCGCGGAAAGAAAAGAACTGAGGCGACACGCCCGGACCTCCGGGCGGGAAGGCACCGGCGCATGCGCGGTGCGGGCATCTAGAAACTTTTAAGTTTCTACAAGCAACACGTGCTTGTGAGATGTCCGTACCGGGGCTCTGTCTGATGACATCACCCACTAGTGAGAATACCTGCCTGCTTGTCCTGGGATAAAACATTGCTCTGAGTTCCAGGAAATTGATGTGAAATTTGTGCTCCCTGGCAGTCCAAAGACCCTGAAGTCTGCAGATCGTTTATGTGTGCTCCCAATGCATAAGGAGACGCGTCTGTCGTGATGATCTTGTGATGAGGAGGTAAATGAAAGAGAAGATCTCTGGAAAGATTGGATGAGGTCAACCACGATCGAAGCGACTGCAGAAGAGACGATATCACAGATGTGTGTTGTGAAAGGCGATCCGTCGCCTGAGACCACTGAGAGGTCAGAGTCCGCTGCGGAGTACGCAGATGGAGTCTTGCCAATGGCATGACATGAACTGTGGAAGCCATATGGCCTAGAAGAACCATCATGTGTCTGGCAGAGATAGTCTAAAGTGGAAGAACTTGTTCACAGAGACGGATGAGAGTCTGAAGATGATGCGCTGGAAGGAACGCTCTCATGAGAGTGGTGTCCAGGATTGCCCCAATGAACTGAAGGCGCTGAGTTGGAATGAGATGCGATTTGTGGAAATTGACTTCGAATCCCAGAAGCTGAAGGAAAGAAATGGTCTGAGATGTTGCTTGGACCACTTCCTGGGATGAAGGAGCTTTGATTAACCAGTCGTCCAGGTAAGGGAAGACTTGGAGCCCGTGAGAACGGAGAGATGCGGCCACTACAATCAGGCACTTCATGAATACTCTGGGAGAGGATGCCAGACCGAATGGGAGTACCTTGTACTGGCCACCTTAAGACCAACGATTGCTATGAAACCTGAGGTATTTCCTGGAAGCCGGATACATAGGTATATGTGTGTAGGCTTCCTTGAGATCTAGGGAGCATAGCCAGTCGTTCTGATTCAGGAGAGGATATAACAGGGCGAGGGATAACATTCTGAATTTCTCCACCAGAAATTTGTTGCGATCTCTGAGATCCAGTATGGGTCTCAGACCTCCGGTCTTCTTGGGAACCAAGAAATAACGGGAGTAAAATTCCCTTCCCCGCTGATCGACAGGAACTTCCTCAATGGCATTAAGCAGAAGAAGGGATTGCACCTCCTGCAGAAGAAGGAAGGACTGAGCAGGGTTCAAAGCAGACT
This sequence comes from Geotrypetes seraphini, assembly GCF_902459505.1. Lineage (NCBI taxonomy): Eukaryota > Metazoa > Chordata > Amphibia > Gymnophiona > Dermophiidae > Geotrypetes > Geotrypetes seraphini. Next base: position 410,873,806 of record NC_047084.1, on the reverse strand, counting down.
CTTTTGGAGGACTGTCTGGTGGAAGTCTGAAAATTAAGAGAGTAACCCTGACAAATGATGTTGAGGACCCAAAGGTCTGAGGTGATGAGATCCCAACAATTGATGAATAACTGAAGATGACTCTCGATGGGCTGAGGGCAAAGGTGAGAAATGAGAAGGCTGGCTATGCCCCGCAGAAACATGTCAAAAAGGCTGTGCAGCTTTGGATTGCGCAGCTTGCTTGTTCTGCTGCTGCTGCTGTTGTTGCCATGGTCTACAAGGTTGAGGCTGAGAGGTCTGACAGGACGAGCAGGTGGAGGCTTCTTCTTGTTTTTAATCAAAATATCCCACCTGGTTTCATGAGCCAATAATTTTTGGGGAGTATTATCTAAGGATTCCCCAAAAAGTTAATCGCCCAAACAAGGAACATTGGCTAAACGATCTTGATGGTTAACATTCAGCTCAGATACCCGAAGTCAAGCTAAGCGCCTCATAGCCACAGCCATGGCAGTAGCGCAAGATGTAAGTTCAAAGGTATCATAAATAGAACGTACCTAAAACTTTCGCAGTTGTAATAAACTGGAAGTATATTGTTGCAAGAGGTAGCTTTCGCTCAAGAAGATACTTCTGTAGAGCAGAGACCTGCTGAACCAAGTGCTTGAGATAAAAAGAGAAATGGAAAGCATAATTGCCAAACCAGTTAGCAAGCATGGCATTTTGATATAAACGCTTGCCAAAACGGTCCATGGTCTTACCCTCTCTGCCAGGAGGAACAGAAGCATATACATTGGCCCCCGCAAACTTCTCAGAGTGGACTCCACCAGGAGGGACTCATGAGTAAGTTGAGGATTGTCAAAGCCCGGAAAGCACAGTTACTTACCGTAACAGGTGTTATCCAGGGACAGTAGGCAGATATTCTTGACTGATGGGTGACAGCACCGACGGAGCCCCGGTACGTACAATTTTAGAGTGATTGCACTCTAAGAACTTTAGAAAGTTCTAGCTAGGCCGCACCGCGCGTGCGCGAGTGCCTTCCCGCCCGACGGAGGCGCGCGGTCCCCAGTTAGGATAAGCCAGCTAAGAAGCCAACCCGGGGAGGTGGGAGGGACGCAAGAATATCTGCCTGCTGTCCCTGGATAACACCTGTTACGGTAAGTAACTGTGCTTTATCCCAGGACAAGCAGGCAGCCTATTCTTGACTGATGGGTGACCTCCAAGCTAGCAAGAAGAGGGACGGAGGGAAGGTTGGCCATTAGGAAAACAAATTTTGTAAAACAGATTGGCCGAAGTGTCCATCCCGTCTGGAGAATGCATCCAGACAATAGTGAGATGTAAAAGTATGAACTGAGGACCAAGTAGCAGCCTTGCAGATTTCCTCAATGGAAGTGGAACGGAGGAAAGCTACAGACGCTGCCATAGCTCTAATCTTGTGGCCCGTGACAGAACCTTCCAGTGTCAGGCCCGACTGAGCATAACAGAATGAAACGCAAGCAGCAAGCCAACTGGACAGGGTGCGTTTAGATACAGGATGACCCAACTTGTTAGGATCAAAGGACAAAAACAGTTGAGGAGATGATCTGTGAGGTTTGGTGCGTTCAAGATAGTAAGCCAGAGCACGTTTACAATCCAAGGTGTGCAAAGCCTGTTCACCTGGATTAGAATGAGGCTTTGGGAAAAAAACAGGTAGAACAATGGATTGGTTAAGATGAAACTCAGACACAACCTTAGGAAGGAATTTTGGATGTGTACGGAGGACGACCTTATCATGGTGAAAAACAGTGAAAGGTGAAGTGAGAGCTATAAGAAAGACCACTTTCCAAGTTAGAAATTTAAAATGTGTTGTGGCCAAAGGCTCAAAAGGAGGCTTCATTAACGCAGAAAGAACCACATTAAGATCCCATACAACAGGAGGGGCCTTAAGAGGTGGCTTCACATTGAAAAGGCCCTTCATGAACCTTGAAACCAAGGGATGAGCTGAGAGGGGTTTTCCATGAATCGGCTCATGAAAAGCTGCAATAGCACTAAGGTGAACTATTATCGAAGAGGATTTAAGACCAGAGTCAGATAAGGACAAAAGATAGTCCAACATGAGTCCCACTGCTGTAGACATGGGATTATGGTGATGTAAAAGGCACCAGGAAGAAAACCGAGACCACTTTTGTTAATAACATTGAAGAGTAGACGGTTTCCTGGAGGCATCAATAATAGAACGGACAGGCTGAGAAAGGAGAGAGTGAGCCGAAGTCAGCCCGAGAGATACCAAGCTGTCAGGTGCAGAGACTGTAAGCTGGGATGAAGTAGAGTTTGCTGATGCTGTGTAAGTAGTGAAGGAAACAGTGGAAGAGGTATGGGTTCCCTGGAACTGAGTTGAAGCAGAAGGGAGAACCAATGCTGTCTGGGCCACCGTGGAGCGATGAGAATCATGGTGGCTTGTTCCCTCTTGAGCTTGAATAATGTGCGCAGCATGAGCGGAAGAGGAGGAAATGCATAAAGGAAGAGATTGGTCCAATCCAGGAGAAATGCATCGGGTTCCAGACGGTGAGGAGAGTAAAGTCTGGAGCAAAACAGGGGCAGTTGATGGTTGTGGGGAGCTGCAAAAAGATCCACTTGAGGTGTGCCCCATTGAGAGAAAATGGACTGGAGAGTCGAGGGGTTGAGAGTCCATTCGTGAGGTTGAAGAATTCTGCTGAGATTGTCTGCTAAGCAATTCTGTTCCCCTTGGATGTAGACTGCCTTCAGGAATAGGTGACGAGCAGTCGCCCAGGTCCAAATCCTTTGAGCTTCCTGACACAAGAGACGGGATCCCGTCCCTCCCTGTTTGTTGATGTAGTACATTGCAACTTGGTTGTCTGTGCAAATGAGTAGTACCTGAGGAAAAAGAAGATGTTGAAAAGCCTTGAGGGCGTAAAACATCGCTCTGAGTTCCAGGAAATTGATGTGGTGTTTCTTTTCCTGGGCAGTCCAAAACCCCTGAGTTTGGAACTCGTTCAAGTGAGCTCCCCATGCATAGGGGGAGGAATCCGTGGTGATGACCAGTTGATGAGGAGGTAGATGGAACAGCAGACCTCTGGATAGATTTGAAGATGTCAACCACCAAAGAAGCGACTGCCGAAGAGACGAGGTCACAGATATGAGTTGTGAGCAAGGATCCGTCGCTTGAGATCACTGGTTTGCTAAGGTCCATTGAGGAGTACGTAGGTGGAGACGTGCGAAGGGAGTGACATGCACTGTGGAGGCCATGTGGCCCAAGAGTATCATCATGTGGTTTGCAGAGATGGACGTTTGCTGCAACACCCGTTGACAGAGATGCAGTATGTTGTGAAGGCGATTTGTTGGAAGAAATGCCCTCATCTGAAGTGTGTCCAGAATGGCTCCAATGAATTGAAGTCGTTGAGTTGGAATTAGATGGGACTTGGGTCGATTGATTTCGAACCCTAACAGTTGAAGGAAGAGAATGGTCTGATTGGTAGCAAGTTGAACGGTCTGAGGAGAATGAGCCTTGATCAGCCAGTCGTCCAGATAAGGGAAGACTTGAAAATTGTGAGAGCGGAGATAAGCCGCGACCACAATCAGACATTTGGTGAATACCCTGGGGGAGGAGGCTAGACCGAAGGGTAACACCTTGTACTGGTAATGATGCTGGTTGACGAGGAAGCGTAGATATTGCCTGGACGTTAGATGGATAGGAATGTGAGTGTACGCCTCCTTGAGATCGAGAGAGCATAGCCAGTCGCCCTGAGAGAGAAGAGGATATAGGGTTGCAAGAGATAACATTTTGAACTTCTCCTTGACCAGACACTTGTTGAGATCTCTGAGATCTAATATAGGTCTGAGGTCTCCGGTCTTTTTGGGTACTAGAAAGTACCGGGAGTAAAATCCCAGGCCTCGCTGGTCTTGAGGAACTGGTTCGATGGCATTGAGAAGGAGGAGGGAGTGAACCTCCTGAGCCAGTAGGAGGGACTGAGAGTGGTTGGAAGCAGACTTTTTTGGCAGGCCTAAAGGTGGAGGAGTCTGGAAATTTAGAGAGTAGCCGTGGGCTATGATTGAAAGAACCCACTGGTCGGAGGTGATTACCTCCCAGCGAGAGAGGAAAATTCGAAGTCGACCTCCTATGGGCTGTGGAAGAGAACAGGAGGGAGGAAGACTGGCTATGCCCTGGAGAAGGGAGTCAAAAGGGCTGTGTCGGCTTAGGTTGAGGAGCAGGTTTAACATTAGGCTGTTGCTGCTGACGAGCCTGTTGTTGCTGTTGACGTTGTCTCCTAGGTTGGGGAGGATGAGGTTGAGCCGGCCGAGCCGAAAATCTCCTCTGATAGGAAGATTGTTGTCTAAATGGACGAGGAGGAGGAGGTTTCTTCTTGTTTTTCAACAAGGTGTCCCACCTAGTTTCATGGGCAGATAACTTTTGGGTGGTGGTATCCATGGAGTCCCCAAACAGCTCATCCCCTAGGCAGGGCGCATTGGCAAGTCGATCCTGGTGGTTTACATCCAGGTCTGAGACTCGAAGCCATGCCAACCTTCTCATTGCCACAGACATAGCAGTGGCCCGTGATGTCAGTTCAAAAGTATCATAAATTGAACGGACCATAAACTTTCTGAGTTGCAAAAGGCTAGAGGTGCATTGCTGAAAAGCAGGAAGTTTACGGTCCGGTATATACTTTTGAAAAGAAGTCATCTGACTGGGGACCGCGCGCCTCCGTCGGGCGGGAAGGCACTCGCGCACGCGCGGTGCGGCCTAGCTAGAACTTTCTAAAGTTCTTAGAGTGCAATCACTCTAAAATTGTCCGTACCGGGGCTCCGTCGGTGCCGTCACCCATCAGTCACGAATAGGCTGCCTGTTTGTCCTGGGATAATAGAACTTACTCTATAGAGGGCATCAAGTTTACGAGGAGCACCAGGAACAGTCAAAGGAGTTTCTAGATTTTTATAAAAAGTCTCCTGTAAAATATCATGAAGAGGGAGCTTAAGAAACTCTTTAGGTGGTTGATCAAAATCTAATGCATTCAAAAATTCTTTAGATTTTTTGGAATCAGACTCTAGAGGGATAGAAAGTGTCTCTGACATTTCCCTCAAAAATCGTGAGAAAGAAGTCTGTTCTGGTTTAGGCCTCATCATCTGAAACAAGTGGCTCTTCAGAATCTTCCCAAAGATCCAAGTCCCACACCAGTGGGAGACGATCACGAGAACCCGGCGTCGAGGACACAACATATAGTCTTCCACATTGATTTTCCTGATCTGACTGACATCGTGTCAGGAGAGGTATGGGCAGAAGAACGATGTCGAACTGGCTCCGACATCGACTCTGGAGCATGCAGTACCGAAAAAACCCTTTGTTGAGGGACGGCCGTGGACACCGGTTCCGTAAACATCGGTGTCGGGTCCGGAGCCGAAAATGTCTGGGTCGATACCACAGAGGAAGAGGTTATCGGTACCGCCAGGGTCTCTGCCGATAACACGGGCTCAGATCGGACCAGCACCAGGGGAGCCGGTGGCAGCAAGGCAGGTAGAATGAGCTGCAACTGCTCTCGAAGTTGGTCTTCAATTATCGCTGCAATTTTATTGTCCAAAGATTGTACCAGTACCGCTTGTTTTTCGCTGGAACCTTCGGTGCCGCTCTGCGCTCCGGAGATGAGGAGGCCAATGATGTAGCACTCACCTCAATAGGAGCAGAGCGTTTCTTGGGGCGCCTCGAGGTCTGCAGGACTTGGCTCACTGCTTGAATGACCTGAGGGCCCGTAGGAGTAGGGGAAGGCTTCTTAGCCGGCTTATCTACTGGGTGCGACACTGATGAAGAATCTTGCAGTGTTGAAGGATGTGGCCCCGATTTCGGCGTGGATGCCGAAGTCGGAGTCGATGTCAAATCACCCTCCATACCGGCGCCGAATAGCAACCGCTGCTGAATCAGACGGTTTTTGAGGGTCCTCTTCTGAAGAGAAGAGCAACGGGTGCAAGAATCAGCCCTATGATCTGGACCCAAGCATTGGAGGCACCAGCGATGCGGATCCGTGAGGGTAAGCACACCGTTGACACTTCTTAAAACCTGATTATGGATGGGACATGAAGGGAAAAACGGCCTCAGCAAAATCAAAAGTTGAGCCTTAAATCGTGGCAACAGGCCCCGCAGGGCCGCAGCCGTGAAAAAAATGAAAAATAGGTAAGTTTTTTTTTTTTTTTTTTTTTAAACGAACCGAAAGAAAAGAAACCAAATAAAGAGAGAAAAAATGAAGAAAAAAATGCCACACGAGTGGGAAGGCAGCAAGAAAAGATCAACAGCCGTTGAAACGCGACTTCTTAGCTCCGCAGAAACTAAGAAATTGAGGGACCGCGCGCCTACATTGGGCGGGAAGGCACTCGCGCATGCGCGGTGCGGGCTAGCCAGAACTTTCTAAGTTCTTAGAGTGCAATCCACTCTAAATTGTCCGTACCAGGGCTCTGTCGGTGCCATCACCCATCAGTGAGAATAGGCTGCCTGCTTGTTCTGGGATAAAATTATATACATGAAATATTGAAACAGGTCAGAACAGATAAACAAAAGCAGAAACATTCAATCCTTGCAATAGGTCAACTGCTCATAGAAATGCATCAACGAATAATTGCGTTTTCAGCAATTTCCTGAATGAACTCCTATCGCCACATTTCCAAATTTGACCAACAAAGCCATTCCACAGTTTTACTCCTGCACATGAAAAGGTCATGGCAAATTCGTTTCCACATATTTGGGATTGGCCTTTGTTTTCAACAGTGCTGAGTTTTCAGAGCGCAATGATGTTGATGGTTGGTAACACATTTGGAATTGGGCAATCCCTCTCAACATATTCCTAAAGGAGCCAGATGGTGTACATCCAAAGGTGCTGAAGGATCTTAGGGAAGTTCTGGTGGCTCTGCTGACTGACCTTTTTAATGAGTCTCTAGAGTTGGTACCGGAGGACTGAAGAAGGGTGGATGTGATCCCTCTCCACAAAAGTGGAAGTAAGGAAGAAGTAGGGAATTACAAGCCAATAAGTCTGACTTCTGTGGTAAGCAAATTAATGGAAACACTTTTAAAACGGAGAAAGTTTCTGTAATCCTGTGGATTACAGGACTGGAGGCAACATGGATTCACTAGAGATAGGTCTTGTCAGACAAATCTGATCAATTTCTTTGACTGGGTGACCAGAGAATTAGATAGAGGGAATGCACTAGATGTAGTGTAGATTTTAGCAAAGCCTCAGGATGGGCCGCAAAGTGACAGGCTGGGTCAAGAACTGGTTGAGTCGAAGGCAACAGAGGGTAGTGATCAACTGAGATCACTTTGAGGAAAGGGATGTTATCAGTGGTGTGCCTCAAGGTTGTGTTCTTGGGCCTATTCTTTTTAACATTTTTATAAATGATATTGCTGAATGGCTGTCAGGTAAAAATTGCCTCTCTGCAGATGATACCAAAATCTGCAATAGAGTAGATATCCAGACCTTTTCTTCTGTGCTAGGTCAGGAAATAAAAAACTTTAAAAAATTAATTTTTCATATACTGCTCAGACAAGATCCTCTCTCCCTTTTGTACCTCCCTTAAATGTCTTACTATTCTATATATTTTATGGATTTCCCCCCATATCCTTTTGTCTCCAAAATGTTTGTAATGTCTTGTCTGTATAGTTTTATATTATTAATTTGAAATTCCTCTTTTTTTTCACCATTTTATATTCTTAGAAGTACGATAAGCGATAACACATTTTAAATAAACTAACTATAAACTATGGTGTGAACAACATAAAGAAAGAACTGGCGAAGCTTGAAGAATGGTCTTCAATTTGGCAGCTAAAATTTAATGCTAAGAAATGCAAAGTCATGCATTTGGGCTGCAAAAATCCAAGGGACTTGATTGTGATTGTATGTGATGATCTTAAGGTGGCCAAACAGGCTGAAAAGGTGATGGCTAAAGCTAAAGGATACTAGGGTGCATAGGGAGAGGTATGGTCAGTAGGAAAAAGGAGTTATTAATGCCCCTGTATAAGACTTTGGTGAGACCTCATTTAGAATATTGTAAACAATTCTGAAGGCCACACCTTCAAAAAGATATAAAAAGGATAGAGTAGGTCCAGAGGAAGGCTATCAAAATGGTGTGTGGTCTTTGTCATAAGATGTATGGGGACAGAAAGATCTCAATCTGTATACTTTGGAGGAAAGGCGGGAGACGGGAGATATGATAGAGACTAGTGCTGCCCGATTCAGGGAAAAAAATTTTGATTCGATTCAGCCTACTGAATTGGTTTTTCGATTCGATTTTCCTGCCCAATTGGGTGTTTTTTTCAAATATCCTGGTAGGTTTATTTTATAGCCTCTTCACCTCCTTTGCCTTCTCCTAACCACATGGCACTGCGTTGTAAACAAAATAAATGAACAAAAAACACTTTTCCTCTCTCTCTTAAATCCTAGCCCACGTTTGCGGTCTAACACCAGCTCTGGCAGGATACATGTTTCAAATCTGACATATTGTAATTACAAAATGGAAAATATAATTAGTTTTTCTACCTTTTGTTGTCTGGTAATTATTCAAATCTTGTTTGTCCCAGGCTCTGGTTGTCTTCTGATAACTTGCTTGCCAGGGTCTCCTTTCTGCATGCTAACCATCCATCTGCCATCTCTGTCCTCCCTTCCGTTTCCCTTCCCTCCCCCGGAGGTCTGGCATCTTTAATTTTTTCGTCTCCCTCCACAGATCCATCTTTTCTTAACTACCCTTTCATCCAGCATCTCTCCCTCCTTCCCCACACCTCAGGGTCCACCATCTCTCCTTTTCTTTTCCCAGCTACCCTCCTATCCAGTATCTCTATCCCCCCCTCCACACCATCCCTTGTGTCCAACTTCTCTCCCTTTCTGCTCCTTCCCTCCCTAAATCCCATTGTCCATCATCTCTCCCCCTCTCCTCTATTTTTAGACCCATTATTTCTTCCCCCCCCAAACTCCGGCATATGCATGTCTTTTTGAACCCCCCTTCCTTCCCTCCGTGTACTTCTACACCAGGGCCCCCTCCCCTGAAGGTCTGTCTACCCTGAAGGTCTGTCCCCCCTGAAGGCCTGCACCTCCTCCCTGAAGGCCTATGCCACCATCCCTGGCCTGTCCTCTCTTTGAAGGCCTGTCCCCCCCTTAAAAGTCTGGACCCTCCTTAAAGGCCTGCACCCCCCCGAAGGCTTGCACCCCCTGAAGGACTGCCCCCCAAAGACTACACCCCCCCCGGGAAGGCCTCCGTGTTGCCACTGGCCTCCCCGCACCGTTTACCTTATTGCTTGAGCCTGCAGCCGAAGATCGCGGTTACAGCGTCTTTGCAGTGTTCTGAGCTGTTTCCTCTGCTGCGGTCCCGCCCCTCCACTGATGTCAGAGGCAGGATCATGGTGGAGGAAGCAGCTTAAAGCACAAATACGCTGTGACCACGATCTTCGGCTGCAGGCTCAAGCAATAAGGTAAACGGTTCAGGGAGGCCAGGGGGAACACGGAGGCCTTCCGGGGGGGGGGGGGGGGGTGCGCAGTCTTTCGGGGAGGCCAGGAGGGAAGCCAGACAGCAGTACTTCCCTACTGACCCTCCCTCCTCGCCCTGCTTTAGGGGGCGAGGGGAGAGGGTCCGAATTGGGAAGCCGATTTTTAAAAAATTTAAATAGATTCACCCAAAGTGAATCGGTGAACCGACTTGAATCTTGAATCGGGCAGCACTAATAGAAACGTTTAAATACCTACGTGATGTAAATGCGCATGAGTTGAGTCTCATTTGAAAGGAAGCTCTGGAATGAGATGGCATAGGATGAAGTTAAGAGGTGATAAGCTCAGGAGTAATCTAAGGAAATACTTTTTTACAGAAAGGGTGGTAGATGTGTAGAACAGTCTCAGAAAGAGGTGGTGGAGACAGACTGCCTGAATTCAAGAAAGCATGGGATAGACACTTGGGGATCTCTTAGAGACAGGGAGAGATAATGGTTATTGCGGATGGGCAGACTGGATTGGCCATTTGGCCTTTATCTGCCATCATGTTTCTATGATAAACGGGATGGGACTCCTCTCATATGAAGAAAGACTAAAAAGTTTAGGACTCTTCAGCTTGGAAAAGAGATGCGCGAGGGGCAAATATGATTGAAGTCTACAAAATCCTGAGTGGAGTAGAACAGATACAAGTGGATCGATTTTTTATTCCATCAAAAATTACAATGACTAGGAGACACTCAAAGTTACAGAGAAATACTTTTAAAACCAATAGGAGGAAATATTTTTTCACTCAGAGATAATTAAGCTCTGGAACGCATTGCTAGTTTTGCTAAGAGTGGCTAGCGTAGCTGGTTTTAAGAATGGTTTGGACAATTTCCTGGAGGAAAAGTCCAGTCTGTTATTGAGAAAGACATGGTGCAAGCCACTGCTTAGCCTGGATCGGTAGCATGGAATGTTGCTACTCTGGGCTTTGGCCAGGTACTAGGAACCTGGATTGGCCACCATGAGAACAGGCTACTGGGCTTCATGCACCAGTAAAGCTATTCTTATGTTCTTATGAACAGCCTTTAATTCTAGAAGGTTGATGTTAAATGACTTTTCTTGCGAATTCTAGTAAAGGTGTGTCTTGAGGCTGTCCAGGTGAAACCCCACCACCACCTATGGTGAGAACTTTCCGATGCGAGGGAATCTAAAAGAGACGACCCTTGGAAAAATTGATGGGATCCATCCACCACTGAAGAGATTTTCGAAGTGATGAAATGACATTGATTCTTTGGGATAAGGGGTTGAACACTCGAGACCATCGAGACGCCAGGGTCCACTGAGCTGCTCTGAGATGTAGACGAGCAAATGGGGTAACATGGACTGTGGATGTCATGTGGCCTATGTTGCATCATCTGTCTGACTGAAATGGTCTGCAGAGTGGAGACTTCATTGCAAAGATGTATCAAAGTGTCTTGTCTCTGCTGAGGAAGATAAGCCCATAATTTATTTTTATTGAGAAGGGCTCCTATGAATTGGAAACATTGTGATGGCTGAAGTTGAGATTTTGGAAAGTTGACTTCGAATCAGAGTTGATAAAAAAAAAAAACCAAAAAAGTAATGGTCAGTTTAGTTGCCAAGCAAACTGCTTGTGCAGATAAGGCCTTTATTAGCCAATCGTCGAGAGAGGGAAACACTTGGAGACCGTAAGTACACAGAGTTGCTGCCACAACCTCTAGGCATTTTGTAAATACTCTTGGAGAGGAAAGAAGGCTGAAAGGCAGAACTTTGTATTGATAATGCTGACTAACTATCCGGAAATGGAGAAATTTCCTGTGGCTGGGATATATGGAAATGTGCGTGTAAGCCTCTGAGGTCTAGAGGGCATAGTCATTTGCTTTATCTAGAAGAGGATATAATGTCGCTAGGGATAACATGCGGAGCTTTTCTCTGACTAGATATTTGTTAAGATCTCAGAGGTCGAGAATGGATGCAGAACTCCCACCTACTTTGGAATTAGGAAATACGTAGAGTAGAATCCCTGATTTTTCTGAGTAGGGGGGCTTCTTCTATGGCGTTGAGTTGGTCTATTTCCTGAAGGGACATCTGCTGAGATGTAAAAGGGACTCTCGGGAGGGTGATTTGGAGGAATGGATTCAAAATGAAGAGCGTAACCCTCCTTGATGACTGTTAGGACCCAAGAGTCCTTGGTAATGAGTCCATTGCGGGTAGAATGGTTGAAAACTCCTCTGATGGGAAGAGGAAGAAGCTATAAGATTGGGATATTGACTCTGCTCTCCAGAAGCAGGTAAAAAAGACTGGGCAGACTTCTGAGTAGCTGACGGTTGTTGTTTCTGAGATTTCTGCAGTCTATCTCTTTTGAGTTGGTGGTTTAACATAAGAACATAAGTACTGCCATCTCCGGATCAGACCTTCGGTCCATCAAGTCCGGCGATCCGCACACATGGAGGCTCAGCCAGGTGTACATCTGGTGAAATTTTAGTCACCCATATGCCTCTCGTAGATGTGCATCTAGTTTGCTTTTAAATCCTAGAACGGTGGATTCCGCAATAACCTCCTCTGGGAGGGTGTCCACCACTGGTTGTGTGAAGCAGAACTTCCTGATATTTGTCCTGGACTTGTCCCCCCCTTAGCTTCAGTCCATGTCCTCTTGTACGTGTCACATTGGACAGTGCAAATAATTTTTTTTCCTGCTCTATTTTGTCGATTCCTTTCAGTATTTTGAAAGTTTTGATCATATCCCCTCGCAGCCTCCTTTTTTCAAGGAGAACAATCCCAGTCTCAAGTCGTTCCTCGTATTCCAAGTTTTCCATACCTTTTATTAGCTTTGTTGCTCATCTCTGCACCCTCTCCAGCAGTTTTATATCCTTCTTTAGAATGGGAGACCAATGTTGGACATAGTATGGAATTCCACAGGGATCTATCCTACCTCCTCTTTTATTCAATATTTTTCTTGCTCCCCTCATGACCCTTTGTCAATCCATTGGTTTTATCGTATTTGCATATGTGGATGATATACAATTTCTACATTCCCTGGATCCCAACAGTTCTTCTGAAATTTCTACTATTAATACCAAACTTGAACAGATTCATCATTGGCTCGAAATAAATAGACTAGCCCTAAATATTGACAAAACAAATGTCTTGCTATTTCCTTGGAAAGACAATTGCACTCTTTCCTGTCCGATCACTATTAAAGGCATTTCCTTGAAACTTATTCATAAGATCAGGATTCTCTGAGTTATTTTTGATGAAAAATTAACTTACCACGATCATATTAGTCATGTCGTGAAATCTACTTTTTATAGTCTCCGTCAAATTCGCTCAATGAAAAAATTTCTATGCCCAAAATCCTTGAATATATTGATACACTCCTTAGTTATTTCAAAGATCGATTATTGTAATGCCTTATTTAAAGGAATAGCCCAAAAAGAAATCAAACACTTACAAATCATACAAAATGCCTCGATTAAACTTATCGAAAACGCTAAGAAATTCGATCATGTTATGCCTTTACTGGAGAAAGCACATTGGCTGCCGGTCGCCCATCGAATAATGTACAAATTAAGTTTGCTCACTCTCAAATCTATAATTTTCAAAACCCCAGCATTTATTTATAAACTTTTAATCCCCTATAATACTTCGAGAATACTACGGTCAACTGAACAACATCTATTGGTTGTTCCTTAGTTAAAAGTTATTGGTACACGACATCATTCTATTTTCTCAGTTACGGCTCCCCTAGCCTGGAACGCCCTGCCAATTTATTTAAGAGAAGAAAGAATTATAGACAAATTTAAGAGCAAACTTAAGGGATTCCTTTTTAAAGACGCTTTTAGTGATTAATTGAATTTTTTCATTTTTTATATTTTATATTAAATCTCTTCCCCTTTTCCCAATGTTATTTTACCTTCATTGTTTCTTTTATATTGAACTGTATTTCTTCCCACAACTTCATCTTTCTCTGATCAGATATGTTAATAGGCTTGTTGCTTATGTTTAGTTATGTTATTTTATGTTATGTACTTTTATGATATTTTAACATGTTTAATATTAATTTTTATCAGTTATGTATGTTTACCCTAACTTTGTAATTTTTAGCTGTACATCGCTTAGAATCTGGAGTAAGCGATTAATCAAATCTTATAATAAACTTGGAAACTTGGAAGTGTGGTCTGACCATTGCTCTATAAAGCATTATAACTTTCTCCGATCTACTCGTGATTCCTTTCTTTATCATGCCTAACATTCTATTTGCTTTCTTTGCCACTGCCGCGCATTGTGCCGACGGCTTCAGGGTCCTATCTATCAGTACACCCAGGACCTTTTCTTGTTCACTCTTACCCAGAGTTGCACCTGACATTCTATACTCGTGTTCCTTGTTCTAAATGCATTACTTTGCACTTTTCCACATTAAACTTCATCTGCCATTTCTCCAACTGACACAAGTCACTCTGGAGTTCCTCGCTATCCTTCTGCGATCTGATTGCCTGGCATAGCTTTGTGTCATCTGCAAACTTGATGATCTCACTGGATGTTCCTTCTTCTAGGTCATTGATGAAAATATTAAATAAGATAGGCCCAAGTACCAAGCCCTGGGGCACACTGCTAGTGACTTTCTCCCAGTCTGAGAACTTCCCATTTATGCCCACTCTCTGTTTTCTGTTCTCCAGCCATTTGCCTATCTATCTTAGTATATCTCCCTCTATTCCATGGCTTTGTAGTTTCCTGAGAAGTCTTCCATGTGGAACCTTGTCGAACGCTTTCTGGAAGTCCAAGTATATTATGTCTACCGGTTCTCCACTATCAATTTGTTTGTTCATGATCTCAAAAAATTGAAGTAAATTCGTCAAACATGATTTCCCTTTCCTGAAGCCATGTTGACTGGCTCTCTTCAGGTCATGTGTATCCAAGAGCCGGACTATGCTATCTTTAATCAGTCCTTCAACCATCTTTCCAGGGACAGACGTAAGACTCACAGGTCTGTAGTTGCCCGGTTCTCCTCTTGATCCTTTTTGAAAATTGGCGTAATGTTCACTATCTTCCAGTCATCCGGTATCTGTCCAGTTCTAATTGACAGGTTGGCAAGTTTTTGCAAAAGCTCTCCGATTTCAACCTTCAGTTCTTTTAAGACTCTCGGGTGAATTCCATCAGGTCCAGGGGATTTGTCGCTTTTAAGATTGTCGATCTAGTAGTATATCTGGTCCAAGTCCACTTCTACTGCAGTGAGGCTGTCCTCTATTACTCCTTTGAACACTTTCACCGCTTCTGGTATTGTTGCGGTGTCCTACTTTGTAAAGACAGATGCAAAGAAGGAATTCAGTCTGTCTGCAATTTGTTTGTCTTCATTGATGTACCCTTTTCTTCCCTGGTCATCCAGTGGTCCCACCGCCTCTTTTGCGGGTGTTTTTCCTTTTACGTATCTAAAGAAGGGCTTGAAATTTTTGGCCTCTTGCGCTATTTTCTCCTCATAGTCCTTGTTGGCATCCCTCACCGCCTTGTGACATTTCTTCTGATCATTTTTGTGTTTGTTCCAAGCTTCGGTTGTTTTCGTGCGTTTCCATTTTTTAAAGAAGTTTTTTTCTCTTACGGCATCCTTCACCTCTTTAGTAAGCTATGCAGGTTCTCCATTGCCTTTATTTTTCCGTCCTTTGGTTATCTGTGGAATGTAGAGAGTTTGTGCTTCCGTGATAGTATTTTTCAGTAGGGACCTGATCTACTGTTTTGATTTTATCCATCCTTTTCTTGAGCCGTTTTTTTACCATTGCTCTCATGCTATCGTATCTTCCTTTTTTAATGCTGAAGGTCATGGTTAAGGTTTTGGTACGTTTCCCCTTCCCGATGTCAAGTTTAAAGTTGATCATGTTGTGATCGCTCGTCCCAAGCGAGACCGTGACTTCTACTTCTTTTGCCTAATCAGTAATGCCATTTAGGACCAAGTCCAAGGTGGCGACTTGGAGATTCGTCTGGATGAGGACTACCTGGTCGCGAAGATGTTGAAAAGCGTTGAGAGCCTTGAAAATCGCTCTGAGTTCCAACAGATTTATGTGACATTGACGATCCGTACTGGTCCAGTGGCCTTGAGTACGGAGACCATAGAGGTGAGCGCCCCAAGCGTAGGTTGAAGAGTCTATCCTGAGGACCTTCTGATGAGGGGGCATTTGAAAAATCAAGCTTCTGGAAAGATTGGAAGAGAGCATCCACCAACGGAGAGAATTCTTCAAGGAAGGAATGACTGAAATGTGTCGAGAAGGAGGGTCGCAAACTTGCGTCCATTGAGATGCCAGGGTCCACTGAGGTGAAGTCTAGCAAAAGGAGTCACATGTACTGTGGAGGCCATGTGACCGAAAAGTACCATCATATGTCATAGAAACATACATAAAAAGTGACGGCAGAAAAAGGCCGAGGCCCATCGAGTCTGACCACACCGCTGACCCACCCCCCCTATTTAATCGCTCTCTGATGACCTTTCCCTCGTAGAGATCCGACATGAGCATCCCATCTGTTCTTAAAATCCGGCACACTGCTGGCCTCGATCACCTGCACTGGGAGCTTGTTCCAGCTGTCAACCACTCTTTCGGTGAAGAAGTATTTCCTGGTGTCGCCATGAAACTTCCCGCCCTTTATTTTCAGCGGGTGTCCTCTTGTGGCGGAGGGTCCTTTAAGAAGGAAACTATCATCTTCTCCCTCGATACGACCAGTGACATACTTAAATGTCTCAATCATGTCTCCTATCTCCCTGCGTTCTTCGAGAGAGTATAGCTGCAATTCGTTCAGTCTTTCTTCGTATGATAGATCTTTAAGCCCCGAGACCATCCTGGTGGCCATCCGCTGTACCGACTCGACTCTCAGTACATCTTTACGGTAATGTGGCCTCCAGAATTGTACGCAGTAATCCAGATGAGGCCTCACCATAGTTCTGTACAAGGGCATTAGGACGTCGGGCTTCCGACTAACAAAGCTTCTCTGGATACAACCCAACATTTGCCTAGCCCTGGATGAGGCCTTCTCCACTTGATTGGCCGTTTTCATGTCTTCACTGATGATCACCCCCAAATCCCGTTCTGCTGTAGTCCTTGCTAAGGTTTCACCATTTAATGTGTACGTTCTGCACGGATTATTGTTGCCCAGGTGCATGACCTTGCATTTGTTAGCGTTGAAGCTAAGCTGCCAGGTCGAGGACCAAATTTCCAATAAAACCAGGTCTTGCGTCATGCTGTCGGACAGACTGCCGTTACCCACAATGTTACATAGTTTGGCATCATTGGCGAATAATGCTATTTTACCTTGAAACCCCTGAGTCATGTCTCTTACGAATATGTTGAAAAGGATCGGGCCCAAGACTGAGCCCTGCGGCACCCCACTGGTCACCTCCGTCGTTTTAGAGATGGTACCATTAACCACCACCCTCTGAGTTCTTCCACTCAGCCAATCGTGGACCCATGCTGTAAGTGTTTCACCTAATCCCATTGATTTCATCTTGCCCAATAGCCTGCGGTGGAGGACGCTATCAAAGGCTTTGCTGAAGTCCAAGTACACGACGTCCAGGGATTCTCCCATATCTAGTTTCCTTGTTACCCAGTCAAAGAAACTGATGAGATTGGATTGACAGGACCTACCCTTGGTGAATCCATGTTGGTGGGGATCGCGTAGTTCCTCCTCATCTAGTATCATGTCTAATTTGTGTTTGATGAGTGTTTCCATGAGTTTACTCACTACCGATGTGAGACTCACCGGTCTGTAATTCGTAGCCTCTGTCCTACAACCCTTTTTGTGCAGAGGAACAACGTTAGCTGTTTTCCAGTCCAAGGGCACTATTCCCGTGCTCAGGGACAGATTGAAGAGTATTGATAACGGCTCCGCTAGGACGTCCCTGAGCTCACTGAGCACTCTGGGATGTAGATTGTCCGGCCCCATTGCTTTGTTCACCTTGAGTCTTGATAATTCGTCGTAGACGTCTCCGGAAGTAAACTCAAAATCCCGAAACGGATCTTCTGAACTTTGCTTTGCCTGCAACTGTGGACCTGACCCCGGTGCCTCGCATGTGAAAACAGAGCAAAAATATTCATTTAGTAGTTCGGCTTTGTCTGAATCTGTTTCTACATATTTCCCATCTAATTTCCTAAGGCGCACTATCCCATCAGTGTTTCTTTTTCTGTCACTAATATACCTGAAGAAGGATTTGTCGCCCTTCTTAATGTTCCTTGCTAGGTTTACCTCAGCTTGATGCTTGGCCTCTCTGACTGCCGCTTTCACCACTGCAGATTTGGCCATGTATTCCAATTTAGCCTCCCTTGTCTCTGAATGTTTGTAAGAAATGAATGCTGATTTCTTTTCTTTACAGAGATCTGAAATCTCTGCGGTGAACCATTGGGGTCTATTGTTTCTTCGACGTTTGCTTGCTGATGTGATGTATCGGTTCGTTGCTACATGTAGGGTAGATTTCAAGGTTGACCACATATCCTCCACATTATTGGCCACAGCTTGGATTTGTAGTGTGTGATGGACGAAATCTCCCATGCGTTTGAAGTCAGCGCCTCGAAAGTTGAGTACTCTGGTTGCCGTGCTTGATCTAGTGAAATCTTTCTTGAGGTTGAACCATATCATGTTGTGGTCACTGGAGGCTAACTTATCGCCTACCGAGACCTCTGATACGCTTTCTCCGTTGGTGAGTACCAGGTCCAATATCGCCTGTGCCCTAGTGGGCTCTGATACCAGTTGTTTGAGTTCTGCTCCTTTAATGGTGGATAATAGCCTTCTGCTGGCGCTGGTTGTCGCTGTGAGCGTGTTCCAATCTGCATCCGGCATGTTGAAGTCCCCTAGCAGTACAGTGTCCCCCCTTAAAGTGATATTCTCTATGTCATGGATTAATTCTATGTCTTTGTTTTCCAGCTGTCTTGGTGGTCTATAAATTACACCAAGATACAGACACTTTTCTTTGCCTCTGGCTAGGTTTACCCAGAGGGATTCTCCGGAGTACTTGACCTCCGTGATTCTCGTAGTTTTAATGTCCTCCCTAGTGTATAGTGCTACCCCTCCTCCTAACTTGCCCTCTCTGTCTCGACGAAGTAAGTTGTAACCCGGTATAGCCATATCCCACCCATGAGAGTCCGTGAACCAACTTTCGGAAATCGCCACCACATCTAGGTCAGCATTTATTATCTCTTGTCTCCAGTTCCAGGATTTTATTGCCTAAACTGTGTGCATTGAAATACATAGCTCTCCATGTGTTGTGATTGCTAGGATTGCTAAGATCGAAGAGCGGGAAGACACTGTATGACAGAGTTGAAGAAGAGCTTCCAGACGTTGTTGTGGAAGGAATGCTTTGAGTTGGACAGTGTCCAGAACAGCTCCAATGAATTGTAGATTCTGTGAGGGCTGAAGTTGAGATTTGGGAAAGTTGATTTCGAATCCCAAACTTTGAAGGAACCAGGTAGTCCGTTGGGTCACTACAATAATCCCTTGAGATGTGGAATCTTTGATGAGCCAGTCGTCGAGGTAGCGAAATACCTGAAGACCATGGTTTTGGAGAGCTGCCGCTACCGCTACCAGGAACTTGGTGAACACTCTGGGAGACGAGGCCAGGCTGAAGGGTAGTACTCTGTATTGATAATACAGATTCCCCATCCGAAATCTGAGGTATTGACGGGAGGCCGGATGAATGGGGATATGAGTGTAGACCTCCTTGAGATCCAGAGAGCATAACCAGTCGTTCTGCTTGAGAAGGGGATAAAGAGATGCCAGGGACAACATTCAAAACTTTTCTTTGACTAGAAATTTGTTGAGAGCCCCGAGATCCAGAATGGGCCGCAGATCGCCCGTCTTCTTCGGAACAAGGAAGTAACGTGAGTAAAACCCCCTGTTCTGCTGTTCCAAGGGAACTGGTTCGATGGTATGGAGAGAAAGCAGAGCTTGAGCTTCCTGAAGAAGAAGGGCGGTCTGGGATGGATTGGAAGGATGCTCTCTTGGAGGAAGCTCTGGTGGAACCTGAGTGAAATGAAGAGAGTATCCTTCCCTGATGATGGTAAGCACCCAGAGGTCAGATGTAATTATCATCCATCGGTTGTAAAAATGATGGCGACGACCTCCTATAGGGGGAAAAGGAGACAGAGACAGAATGGTGGAGGTTATGTTGTAAACAGTCAAAAAGGCTGAGAAGCCTTAGGTGCAGCAGAAGGTTGGGGTTTCTGTTGCTTCTAAGGTTGCTGTTTTTACAGAGGAGGACGAGTATAAGGAGCCAGCTTTGGAGCAAAACGCCTTTGATAGATAAGAGCAGGGCGTGCAGGCTTAGCAAGAGCTGGCTTAGGTCTGACTATAGAAGCAAATGATTTTTCATGGTCAGATAATTCCTTGGTGGCTACCTCGATGGATTCATCAAAGAGGTCTTGCCCTCACAAGGAATGTTAGCCAAGCAGTCTTGAAGGTTAGAGTCCATGTCAATGGTACGAAGCCAGGCAAGATGACGCATAGCTACAGAGCAAGCAGTCACTCGGGCAGGTAACTCGAAGGCATCATAAGATGATTGGAGGAGATGCAGACGTAATTAAGATAAGGAAGTAATGACTTCCTGAAACTCAAAATGCATTTGGGTATCCAAATAATTCAAAAACTTTAGTAGAAGAGAAATAAGGAATTTAAAGTAAGTGATGAATTGAAAATTATAATTTAGGACTTTAGAGGACATCATAACATTCTGATAGATGCGACGTCCAAATTTGTCCATAGTTTTCCCTTCCTTTCAAGGAGGGACGGTAGCATAAACCTTGGAAGGATGGGACCTTTTCAAGGAGGACTTGATGAGCAGGGATTGATGAGATAACTGAGAGTTGTCAAATCCTTTGCGATGCACAGTCTTATACCTAGAGTCCAATTTTCCTGGAACAGCCGGTATGGAAAAAGGTGTTTCCATGCAACAAACCAAAAGTCTGATTCAAAAGCTTATGAAGTAAAAGCTTAAGAGACTCTGCCAGAGGTTGAGAAAGATGCATGACTTCGAGATACTCCTTAGAAAATTTGGAGCCAGTATCCAATTGAATATCTAAGTCTACCGCCATCTGTCAGAGGAAAGACGAGAAAGATAGCTGATCTGCCAATGCTTTGCCTCGAGAAGGACTTGAGGACGTCGAGGCAGCCTGTGTCGAAGATGAAGCTTCAGCAGGGAAAAAGGCATCAAATGAACCTGGTGACTTGGACGAGGCAATTGAGACCGGGACATCCTCGAGGTCCAGCATCGGAGACCTCGAACGAGGAGTCAGTGGTCTGGTCGAGGTTGGAGTAGATCGAGGCTTCGAGGAAGATGGTCTGTCGTGAGACAAAGAACTATGCCTGGAAGGATGCCTCGATGAAGGCCTCGAATGTCAGTGAGAACTGTGTCTGGAACCAGATCTCGAGGATCGAGGAGACTTCGCCTCGGAGACGTGGGCAGCCGATGCCGACGTATGAATAGGACTAGAGGCTGTAGATCGAAGCTCCAGAGGCTTGGTAGAGGAACCTCGATGCACTCTCAAAGACTCTGCTCCTTGTATAGAGTGTGAGGATTCTTGTTGAGGCACTCGCAAAGAATCTGCTCCTTGCTTTATGTGCTTGGATGCCAGACCAGATACTCGCAGAGACTCTGCTCCCTGCAAAGAGTGTGTAAGTTCAGACTGGGGCAAAGGAAGCGGCTCGACCTCATGGGAGTCTGCTGAATGCCCAGGCTGGATAAGAGGAAGCAATTTGGGTCCCATGTTAGTAAGGAACTGAATAAACTGCTTCTCTAACATGGTCTGGAAAGAAGCCGGCAAGGATGGATCCGCGTCTGAAACCGGACCACCTGCTTTGGCTGGAGGTTCCTTCGAGGTAGTGTGAGAGTACTTCGACCTAGGAGTCTTAGACACTTTAATCACCATCGGCGGAACCGACTACTGAGCTATCTGACCTTAGGAAACAGGGGAAGATACAGCAGATGAAGTCGAAGCAAGAGCCGCTGCAAACGACGAAGGTCTGATGAGGCTCAAGGTGGAAGCAGTAGGTGCAGGAGCCTCGGTGGAGTCGAGGCCGAAGATGCCTTCGAAGTCGAGGGATCTGTGGAAGACTCCATCTCGAAGAGCTTGTCCACCAAAATGTAACGACGCTTAAAAGCACGAGGCTGAAGTGTTTGGCAAGGCAGGCACGACCTAGGATGATGTTCCGGCCCAAGGCACTTGAGGCAGCATCCGTGAGGGTCCGTAAGAGAGATCACACGCTGACACTTGCTACACCTCTTGAAGCCCGTGGTAGACCAGGACAGAGAAGGAAAAATAGCCGCCGCAAAATCGAAGCCCTCAGGCTGCGGTTGAGCGGCCTGTCCCAGAAAACAAATGGAAGAAGAAAAAAAAAATTTTTTTAAACTTAAATAAAAGAAATAAACTAAAAACAGCGATTCGTGAGGAAAAAAACACAAACCGCGGTTGAGAGAAGGCACAAAGGAACAAAGTTAAACGCAGAGAGTCAAAGACGGACTTCTCGGCTCCGCAGAAAACTGAGGAGACGCGCCCTGCGCTGGGCGGGAAGGCACTCGCGCATGCGCGGTGCGGGTGACTCGAATCTTCGAGTTTATTAAAGCAAGTCTGCTTGTGAGGCGTCCGAATCCGGGCTCCGTCGATGACGTCACCCATATGTGAGAATACCTAGGTGCCTGCTCATGCTGGGATAAAAAATTTAATTGTTTTTCTTTTCTCGAAGAAACAGAAGAACCAAAAGAGCTAAAATGAAAAAAATATGAGGTAAGGCAAAAAAAAAATATTGCATTGAAGGGAAGGCAACACAGCACAAGAAAACACTTCTTTGCTCCACGGAAAACAAAGAACTGAGGTACTGCGAGGGTGGGAAGGCACTTGCGCACGAATGGTGTAGGCAGTCTGAAAGCTTTTAACCTCTTAATGTGCTGATGCACTTTTCACTGTCCGTACCGGGCTCCGTGGATGACAACACCCACATGTGAGAATATGCTGTATGCTTGTCCTGGGATAACTAGGAGTACAGTCAGATTATGTAAGGCCTTGGTATTCCAAGGAGAATAGTCAAGACGTGGAATTCCTTCAAAATCAAAAACTCTTACAATATATATTAATTTCAGTTATGCTTGAAAATGGTGTTTCCCCGAAAATAAGACAGTGTCTTATATTAGTTTTGGGCCCCAACCCAAAAAAAAAATCACTCTAGGGCTTATTTTCGGGGACGTCTTTTTTTTTCATAGTAACATAGTAGATGATAGCAGATAAAGACCCGAATGGTCCATCCAGTCTGCCCAACCTGATTCAATTTTTAAAAAAAAAATTTCTTAGCTATTTCTGGGCAAGAATCCAAAGCTCTACCTGGTACTGTGCTTGGGTTCCAACTGCCGAAATCTCTGTTAAAACCTACTCCAGCCCATCTACACCCTCCCAGCCACTGAAGCTCTCCCCAGCCCATCCCCCACCAAACAGCCATACACAGACACAGACCATGCAAGTCTGCCCAGTACTGGCCTTAGTTCAATATTTAATATTTTTTGATTCTAGATCCTCTGTGTTCATCCCACGCTTCTTTGAACTCAGTCACAGTTTTCCTCTCCACCACCTCTCTCGGGAGTGCATTCCAGGCATCTACCAGCCTCTAACATTGCCTTTGAATCTACCACCCCTCAACCTAAATTATGTCCTCTGGTTTTACCATTTTCCTTTCTCTGGAAAAGATTTTGTTCTACGTTAATACCCTTCAAGTATTTGAATGTCTGAATCATATCTCCCCTGTCCCTCCTTTCCTCTAGGGTATACATATTCAGGGCTTCCAATCTCTCCTCATACGTCTTCTGGCGCAAGTCTCCTATCATTTTCGTCACCCTCCTCTGGACCGCTTCAAGTCTTCTTATGTCCTTCGCCAGATACGGTCTCCAAAACTGAACACAATACTCCAATAACCTGTACAGGGGCATCAACACCTTCTTCCTTCTACTGGCTACGCCTCTCTTTACAGCCCAGCATCCTTCTGGCAGCAGCCACTGCCTTGTCACACGGTTTTTTTCGCCTTTAGAAATGATTATCTCTCCCTTCCTCTCCTCCACCCCAATTCTTCTTTTCTTTCTCTCCCCCACATGTGCAGCATCTTTCCTCCACTCTCACCTATCCCCTTGTGCCTTCCCTCTGCAACATCTTTCAAGTTCAACTCTTTTTGCCTCCCCTCCCTCCACCCCACAGACATTGACTCCCTGAGAATCCTTGGATTTTGAATTCCCAAATTGAGACTCCTTTTGATTCTGAGACTACCTGGTCAAGGACCCCTGAATTAGAGAGTTGCGTGGGGACAGAAATCCCACCCGTCCCCGCCAAAGTCCCACCCGTCCCCACCCATCTCCGTGAAGACTCCCACCCGTCCCCGCGAGGACTCCCTCTGTCCCCACCCATCCCCGCGAGGAATCCCCTCCGTCCCCGCCCATCCCCGCGAGGAATCCCCTACGTCCCCGCAAGGAATCCCCTACGTCCCTACCCGTCCCTATAAACTACAGAAATAGTTATTTCATTTAATTATGCTACTGAATTAAAGGCTCTGGTAGAAACCCATTTAAAAATAAGCAAAAAGACTTTATTAATTTGGAAATATTAATTGGGAAGAATACATACTTTGTAAAGGGGTTTCTACCAGAGCCTCTAATTTTTATCAACACAACTAATATACTACTTTATCCTGAAGCAAAAAAAAAAAAAAAGAATTTTTTTTCCTACCTTTGTTGTCTGGTTTCTGCTTTCTTCATGTTCTCATTCAATTCCTTCCATCCACTGTCTCTCTTCTCTCTGTGTCTTCCATTTGCTCTGTTACTGTGCCTCTCCCTTTCTCCCCCCTCCCAAATTGGTCTGGCACCCATCTTCTTCCCTCCGCTCTCCCCATAGTCTGGCATCTCGGTACTCTTCCCTGCCAGCGTCTTCTCCTCACTCTCTCTTCCCCATTTCCTTTCAGCGTCCTTCTCCCCCCCCCATCTTCCCCATGTCCTGTCAGGCAGCATCCTTCTCCCCCCTCTGCCTTCCCCCTGTCCTTTCAGCGTCCTTCTCCCCCCCCCTGTCTTCCCCATGTGCTTTCAGCGTCCTTCTCCCCCTCTGTCTTCCCCATGTGCTTTCAGCGTCCTTCTCCCCCCTGTTTTCCCCATGTCCTTTCAGCGTCCTTCTCCCCTCCTATCTTCCCCATGTCTTTTCACCGTCCTTCTCCCCCCTCTGTCTTCCCCATGTCCTTTCAGTGTCCTCCCCCTGTCTTCCCCATGTCCTTCTTCCCCCCCCCTGTCTTCCCCATGTGCTTTCAGCGTCCTTCTCCCCCCTCAGTTTTACCCATTTCCCTTAAGCGTCTTTTCTTCTCCACTTCACCTTTCCTCCCTTTCTCCCTCCCTGCCCTTACCTTTTTGGCACTTCCCCACCCGACCGACAACAGAACAGGCTCGATCGGACAAATCTCCCTGTCCTGTAGCCGCAAATCTAAATTACCTTCTTACAGCAACTGGAGTAGTGAAACTGCTGTAAGAGTTAATTTAGATTTGCGGCTACAGGGCAGGGAGGTTTGTTGGACGGGCCTGTTGTCAGTCGATCAGGGGACCTGACCGGCTGTGCACATTCCCCGGGGCGGCCCGCCCACCCCCCCTCTTTCGTACGCCATTGCCTTCTCCCTACCTGCCCTGCCGCACACAGCCGACCGGAAGTCTTCCTGATGTCAGCGCTGACGTCGGAGGAAGGGAGGGCTTTGCTTAAGCCCTCCCTCCGACGTCAGCGCTGACATCGGGAAGACTTCCGTTCGGCTGTGTGCTGTGACAGGGCAGGTAAGGAGAAGGATACTACCCTCGCGGCTCGAGTGCACTGCGATCCAACCCCGCAGGAACCCTGCGACCCTCGGAGGCGTCCCCACGGGATCCCCACGACCCTAGGAGGGCGTCCCCACGGGATCCCCGTGACCCAAAGGGGGAACCCGCGGGATTCCTGTCATCCCCATTCCCGTGCAGCTCTCTACCCTTAATCTGAGAACCCCAGTCATAGCCCTAAATCAAGTAACTGAGCAAGGGACCTTCAGGTCTGACAAGGTTGGCTTCACGGCTCACAGACCTGTATAGACATTGCTATGGGGTGGCAAGTGCTACCCCCCCCCCCAAAAAAAAAAAAATGACTTGCTATCCCAGTTTCAATACAAAATGTACTTTGGAAGCGGGAAGAAACAGAATTAGATGCATTTTTCTGTCTGGCATCCCTCCCCCCCAATGTAATCCAGTATTTCTCCCTTTTTCCCCTAACCCAAAATGTCCAGTATCTCTTCCTTCCCTTCCCACCGACCGCAAGCCCTACATACCTCATTCCAGAGCACTGTCGGAGCAGCAGCACTCTAACAGGCTGCTTTGCGGCCTTCAATCGCTGAGGCAATTCTCTCTGCCGCATCACTGATGATGTCACCAATAACGCAGCAGAGAGAATTCACCGGCAGTTGAAGGCCGCAAAGCAGCCTGTTTAGAATGCTGCCAGCCAAACACTGCTCTGGAGGGAGGTATGTAGAGCTCGCGGTTGGCAGGGTTCAGATGGGAAGGAAGGATGGAGGGTCAGCAGGGGTTCAGCTGCGCAGCGGGGGAAAGCGCTGATGCCGGATAATCCAGTACTAGGGCTTATATTAAGACCTATCCCGAAAATCATGTTAGGGCTTATTTTCGGGGAAACATGGTAATACATACAATTTTTTTTTTTTTTATTGCACCAAAGGTTTATCTGTATTTTACAAAACATGTGGCTTCTAAAACCATGATCATCTGTGGTTAGTATTAGAACTCATAAGCAATTAATTTTTTTAAACAACAAGTGGGACTTTATTTCCCCATGTCTAAGCCACCCCTTTGTATAGGCCGCAGGAAACGCCTATTCTCGTTTTAAAATTCCTAGATAAGCCACGGCACTACTGGAGTCCTCCATACCTTTTAAAATAGCTCCCTCGCTGGATGGCTGCCTCTTCCAATGTCGCGGCCAGCGATGCAGGGCAGGAGCGATCTTTTCAGCATACGGCCTGGCCCTGCGGTGCTTCCTCAATGCCTGTCGGAGTCCCACGAGAACTGACGGCAGGCATTGAGGAAGCAGCGCAGAGCCAGGCTGGTTGCTGAAAAGATCACTTCTGCCCTGCATCGCTGGCCGTGACATTGGAGGCAGCCGTCCAGTGAGGGAACTATTTTAAAAGGTACGGGGGACTCCAGTAGCACTGCGGCTTATTTAATGGGGCAGCTTATCTACGATGTCTTTAGATAGGCCACCCCATATAAGGAAGCCGCACCCACTGCCTAGGTTTGTAAAACCCATGTATAAGCCATGGCCTATACACAGATAAATACGGCAGTCATCCTTGAAATCAAATAAATGTGTACTCAACTTTTAATCCATTAAAAAACAGCCTTTGTCTACTCCTCCTAACATACACAAATAGCACTACTCTGTCACATACTTCATCAGCTGGCATAACCAACCTCTATTTACCTAGTTGAACTAGACCACACTTACCCCCTGAAGGAGCTGTTGTATTTGTTGTAGCTGCTGCTCCTGCTGCTGGCTGAGGTGCAACTGCTTGAGGGGGATCAGCCACCGCCTGCGTGTCTCTGTCCCCAGGGATTCCCTAAATATAACACAGTATGTTAATTGGTAGCCTGAGGTTATACTTTATTTTATTCTAGTATCTGTTATACCACCCTTCATTTAAATACCAAGATGGTTTAAGCCATATGGTAACTGTTATAAAAGTAAAATAAGCATGCAGATTTAGATTAAATTACTCTTCTTGCTCAAATCTGAGTTTGAAGTTATGTTACATTCAGGTACATATGTTATTTCCTGCCCAAGTGAACTTACCGTCTAAATTGTACCTGAGACTATGGAGGATGAAAGACATCATAATTAGAACCTTGGTTTACCTGGTTCTCAACCTGTTGTTCTAATACAAACTACCATACTCTTCAACTCCAGGAATGGCAAAAGATACCAATCTGCATTTAGAACAGATTAGCACACAGCTGTGGTTTATTCTTTTTAGCTCATTAATAAACTACTTTTAAAAAAACCCTGATTCAGGTTCTCTAACAGTCCAGTTTCAAGGCCGCTCGCGGCATTTCCTGAAGTACCGTTAGCTGCCACGAAAGGTCGCAGCAGCCATTTTAGAAGGCAGGAGCAAGAGTGACATGCTCCTGCCACAAAGACGCCCCCCCCCCATCAAGTACCTCAGTAGGCACGGGGGGGGGGGGGGGAGATTAAACAGTCAGGGACTGGAGAGCCACAGCCACATGGCAGAAGAGCCACAGGTTGCAGACCCCTGGTGTAAGAGAAAGAAACGAAGCCAGCAGTGGCATAGCAAGGATTAGAGGCACCCGGGGCAGTGGCACCCCTCCCCCATCCACTCCTTCCCCACCTCCTCCTGCCAAACTTCCTCCTGCTGTGTGCACCCCTTCCCTTCCCCCATTGGCTTCTGGTTTAGTCCTTGCCGTCAAAACTGCAGATTTCCATCTGTGTCTTATCTGTCCATTTGCAGTGTTCTCCCTAGGGCCTTTTAGCCGGGCGCTCCGCCCAGCTAATTTAGATGATTGCCCGGCTGTAATCTCGATCACAATCCTGATGCCGCCTTCTGTTCAACATTTAAAAAAAAATAACCTTCTCACCGGCTTGGAGATTTACCGGGCTGGCTCGGCACAGCCTGAATCGCAGAAGCCTGACTTTTTTTTTTGTTTTTAACGCCAGCAAGCGACTTGAACCCATGCTCCGGGGCTCTAACATGTGTGTGCTGGCTTCCCTTCTCTTCCCTCCGAAACCGGAAGTCACATCCCGGGGGAGGGGGGAGGAGGAAGGGAAGGAAAGTCGGCACGCAAACACCCCAGAGCATGGGTTCGCTATAGGAGACAGGTCAGCTTGCAACTTGCTCTTGCTTGTTTCGGGCTTTCCTCGCTGCCGGGTCCTACCTACTTTCTGTTTCCTTGAAGGCAGGACCCGGCAACGAGGAAGGCCCGAAGCAAGCAAAAGCAGCGAGTTGAAAGCTTCCCTCCATCGCTGACCTATGGAAGATAGGTCAGTGATGGAAGGAAACTTACAACTTGCCTTAGTCCAGCCCTGCACAACATGCGGCCCAAAACGGATCTCACTGTGGCCCGCACCCAATATGGCTCTCACTCCGCTCTCCTGCTCGTTGGGGTTCAGACCGTGCCAGCTTCTCCCACTAACAGGAACCACCAGCTAGAAGCGTCACTCTCGCACGTGCTTCTCAAGAATAGACCTCGACGCGAGAAGGGGAAAGGGGTGTTGAGGGAAGTCGAGTTGTGAAAACACGCGTTTCCTTTTTCTCTTCACTGAAGCAGGAAGATCCAGGAGCAGGAGAAGCGTCCCAGTTTGCCTAGAAACGGCTCGAGGCAAAGCTGTTCTTCTGCTGCATGCGGGATCCTGTGCCTCGCAGCAGGCTCTTGTCAAGACAATACTTCCAAGGATAGAAGGATTGGGAAGACGATGTGAATATGCAAACACAGCACAAGAAATAGAAACTTGTGGCATTCTGTGTGGAAAGCTGATGCATAATGAATTTACTATTACCCATGTAATAGTGCCAAAGCAGTCTGCTGGACCAGACTACAGTACAGTGATATGGAGAATGTGGAAGAATTATTCAGTGTTCAAGATCAACATGATCTCCTCACAGAAGAAAGACGGAGAGAAAGAGGTCAGAACAGGATACCATAACAGCTGTATACTGTACTGTCTTGAAGAAAGATTTGGCCTCTGAAAGCTACCGTAATTGAAAAATGGATTAGTCCAATAAAATGGTATTTTCATATTTCTCATTATTTTATTTCTATTTGTTAATCTGTAAAGTGGTGACTTATGTAGAAGTTTTTTTCAAATTTATATCTACTGTCTTTAGATTTTGCACAGTATTAGGGGACGTGTCACTGTTTCTGTGGTGTTGCATTGTATGCAGAGTCTGGTTTCTTGGTTCAGTTTAACTTTTGTCTATATATTTTTAGTTTGTGATTATTCCATATTGGGCGAGGGTGTATCTATGTTCTGTGTGTATGAAAAGGACATGGCTTTCTGTTAGCATCGACTACAGGATCAATTGACTGTGTAGGATCTGGTTTGTTTAGTTTTACAATGCATGTGTTGGTGTTCTAGTGCTCACTGCAGTATTTAAGATGCAGCCTTTTCCTAGATGCACTCTTATTGTGTGACTCATGGATTATTACTAAAAATATATTTTTTTATATAGAGGAGGGGGTTGTTAAAAAATGATCAGCACTGGCTGTCATATATACTAGGTACACCACTGGATTTAACAACCCTATTCTAACTTTACTGTTGTCGTTGGTGTTGTACCCCCCCCCAACACACAGACACACACATTATAAAGAATTAAATTAAAGTTGTATTATCATCAAGCAGCTTTCAAATGACATTATAAGCAAATAAAAATAAAATATTTGTAATGCGTTGCTAATTATTACCTGCATATTTACCTATACTGTTTTGCCCTAGCTCTTACTTTGCACTATAGCAAAATAAAAAAGAAGCAGATAAAGATCAATCACACAGGTGTCCTTCAAGGCTCAGTAACACCTCTCCATACATTACGTGGAAGAGGTCTGGAAGTGGGGATTGCATCTATTTCATAACCTCAGTGAGACCTCAGGAAGGAACCTGGTGATCAAAACATTATTAGAAGTGTTGTACAGCCATTTCTTGTATGACTGGATGAGCTATATTTACCTTTTTTTTTTTAAGTTGTTTAAATTCATGCAGAAATAAATAGCTAGAATGACTTCATTAACGCAATTCCCTTTTTTAAACCTCTATACCAACTTCTAGAATTGGATACTTCTTAAATTTAGTAGAAATATTCTGGCACAAGTGTCAAACCTTAAAAAAGGAAGTCATATTGAGCATTGGAAAATAATAATAATCTATATATATATAAAATCGGAGGTATGTATGTGTGTGTGTGTGTGTATGTGCCGCGATCACGCAAAAACGGCTTGACCGATTTGAACGAAACTTGGTATGCAGATCCCTCACTACCTGGGGAGATATGTTCTGGGGGTCTTGCGGCCCACCTGCACATGTGGGCGGAGCTACAAACAGAACATCAGATTTCACCCATTCATGTCAATGGAAAAAATGTAAAAAGCTGCCATTCTCACAGTAATTCAAAAACGGCTTGACCGATTTGAACGATACTTGGTATGCAGATCCCTCACTACCTGGTGTGATATGTTCTGGGGGTCTCGCGGCCCACCTGCACACCTGGGCGGAGCTACAAACATTAAATCATAATTCACCCATTCATGTCAATGGAAAGGATGTAAAAAACTGCCATTCTCACAGTAATTCCAACTATAAAACACTTTATATGACACTATAACCACTAGGGACATCTTTTCTATTCTACCACGGACACCATACATATAGAGTTTGTATGTTCTAACTGTGTTTGTAACTGTTTCCTTCATGCACCCCAGTTCATAATGTTATTACATTACATGAGTACTCACATATGCTGAACTAGGCACACAGGTTCCATTCTGAACCGGGAAAAAACTGCATGGAGTTTCTTTTCAACCTGAGTTTCCACATATTGAGTTGTTTAAATCAATACTGAAACTTTTGGATGCCACTTATTCCAACAGATCTTCCTTTTCAGTTTAAGAGATTGCAAATTCCAGTGAGACTTGCATTCATTCACCACTATAAAGTATCTTTATTTGAATCCATTTACAGTGTTATTGCTATAATTAAATACCCGTGCAACGCCGGGAGCATCAGCTAGTCTAATATAATAAAAGCCTAAGCCGCGTATGCGCACTCTGACCTGCATGCTTCCGTTTTCTGTGCGCTGTAAGTCCCCGCAGGTAGGAGTGCGTATGCGCGCTTCCATGCATCTCTCTCTCCCAAGGCGGATGTCAGCTTCAGGCAGCGCGGAGGCTGATGCCCCGTGGCTGTCGGCGCCTGCAGGCCGCGGCAGCTTGAGGTGGCTGTCGGCGGAGGGTAGACGCGAGGTAAGGGGTGCTACTGGACAGGGGAAGAGACAGAGGGGGATAGAAAAAGGAAGGGAGGCCTACTGCTGGACGGGGGAGCAGGAAAAAGGTGCTGATGGACAGGGGAAGAGACGGGGGGGAGAAAAAGGAAGGGAGGCCTACTGCTGGACAGGAGGACAGGAAAAACGCTGGACAGGGGACAGATTAAAAAAAGGGAGAAGGGCTGCTGCTGGATAAGGGGAGCAGTGAAGAGGTGGTGGTGGACACAGGGAAGGTAAAAGGAAGGGAGAATGGGTGGACAGCCGAGGAAAAAGAAAGACAGAAAGGAAGACAGAAATACAGAAGGAGAGGAGAAGGAGAGAGAGAAAGAAATAAAGACAGACACCCACACATATATTCTAGCACCCGTTAATGTAACGGGCTATAAGACTAGTTAACTAATAAAAATAGTATACATTTAATTTTCCCCACCACCAAATTTCCCCGCCCGGCTACTTTTTCATGCCACCTGGCTGGAAAAAATTTCTGGGGAGAGCACTGCATTTGATTTCAATACCTACTGTGCCTCTTAACGTTTGTGATGCGAGCAGCAACCCCAACCTGCTGCTCATGCCAGCGTTGGCTCTTCCTCTGACGTCACTGTTTAGGTGCGGAGCCAGGAAGTGACAGAGGAAGAGCTAACGCTGGCACGAGCAGCAGGTTGGGGTTGCTGCTCGCGTCAAACATTAAAGAGACACAGTATGTATTGAAATCAAATGGACTAAACCAGAAGCCGATTGTGGAAGTGACCACAAGCTTTTGACATTTAAGATTAAGGTAAGGCTCCACCAAAAAAAACAAACCAGAAGATCATTAGAAGCCTTCGAAAATTTGATACTAAAAATACTCCACAATATTATTGGATAAAATAAAACAGATTTGCTATTCTTGGAACAAGAAATAGAGAGCCCAAAGAGTTATGAAATGACATCAAAACCATAGTTAGTGATGAAGCTAGAAAAACACTCCAGCAGGAGGTAAAGAAATCGTCTTAGATAGTGAAAGAAACTAGGAAAGTAGAACAAAGATGACAAGCAAAACTTCCCAGTGATAGGGAAGAAGTGTCACAAATGAACTGAGTGTTTCAATGTCAAGTTTAGCATGACTTTTAGCTGAGCGCTCTGCCCGGCTAATTTAAATGAGCGCCCAGCTGTGAATTTCAGGCAGACAGTTTGGAAAGGTACTTGTTAAATAGTGAAACCACAACTACCCTTCAAAATCTAGTCAATGGGACAGTACTGGCTACAACGGTTCTCATTACAGGAGCTCACGAATCTCTTTGCTTCACTCGAACAGTCCTTCATATTTCCAGTAACGCCTCCTTTCCACTTCTCTCCACCAACCAAATCAGGAAGCACTTGTCAGGCATGCACTGCGGAAAGCCACTCAATCGAAAAGAAGTTGGACGCTACGTCCCGGGAGTTAAGAGCTCAGAAGAGCTTCTGTTGCTCAGTATAGGGTGATTTTGTGGTATGATTGGTTATGTTTCTCCGCTCAGGGAGCGTTTCAAAAATAAGAATGTGAGCGAATTTGGGGAGGGGGCTATGATTGATATTACAGGGGAAAGGGCATATGAATTTGTTGGTAACTTTTAAAAAAACTTTTCAGAGATGCTGAATCTGGACATGGGGGGGGTGGGGGAGAGAGGAGAGAGAGAGAAAAAAGGACCTTTAGGAGGGGCGGGAAAGAAGACCTGAACCAAAAGGGAGGAGGAAGACAGGGCATATGATGGACTAGAGGAGTATAGAGGGAGAAAAAGACTGCAGAGAGGGGAAACACTCTGAACTGAGAAGAGAGATATGCCAGGCCCTGGGGAGGTGGAAGACAAAGAGTGAGAGTTGAGAGAGAAAGACCTGGAACAAAGGTGGGAGGACTCAAAATGGTACATAGACAAAACCGTGCGCGGACAAACCCGCCCAGAAAATTGCGCACAGGATGTTAGTGCGCTGGATTTCAATACTATTTTATAGCACTGTGAGGGTGTGTGGGGGGAACCCCCCATTACAGAGGAAACATACTTTTTCCCTATTTTGTAGGGAAAAATTACTGTTTCCTCTGTAATTGGGGTTGGGGAGTTCCCCCACCACCCCCAAAGGGAGCGGCAACATTTCTAAGTAAAGTGGAGGGTTTCCCTCAACACACACCCACCCTCGGAGCACTTTAAATTACACGCGATTGTCTGGGTGGGTTTGTCCACATGCTTTTAACTGGATGTGCTTGAAATGTTAGCAGAAGGAAGATAGAGGGAGAAACCTGAAACAAAGGAGACGCAGAAGAGGAGAGCAGATGTTGAACTTGGGGGTGTATAGAGGGAAGAGAGAGAAAGACTGCAGAGAGGTGGAAAGATTCTGGACCAAGAAGGGAGAGAGTGAGGAAGGAAGTTGAGAGAGGCAGAGAAAGACCTGGAAGAAAGGAGAACAAATGCTGGGCGGGTGCGGGGGTGTTTGTAAACAGAAGAAAGACAGAGAGACAGAGGCCTGGACCAAAGGGGCAGACTGAATGGGCCATTTGGTCTTTATATGCCATCATCTTTCTCTATATCCTCCAAGACCTCGGTGGTACTGCTGTGCAAAACGCAAGTTTTGTATGCACTGTCTTTGGCACCCACATTGTCACTGGTCTTATTTTTTTCATATTTTCATTTTATCTTAATTATACTTTAATAAATTATTCATCACCATCTTCAATAAATTATATTTAAATTAAATTAATACTCATCTCATGTATCAACTCGGCGGGGGGATTTAAGACACAGAACTACGTTTCGCTGTGGCTTTTTCAAGGAAATTCCCCTTATGCAGCCGAGTTTGTTCGTCTCAAATCACTGTTTTAAATTGCTGGACTATGGGAGGTGCAGACAGAAGAAACAAATGGGGGGTGGGGAGACCCTGAGGAAGAACAGAGAGATGCAAGATCATTAACAGAGGAGGGAGAGAGAGAGGGACACATGTTGCCAATAGGGGTGGAGGAAAGAGGAAGAAAAGTTGGACTCATGGAGGGAGGGAGAGAGAGAGAGATGTTGGTTGGGGAAGGGAATGAGGTCTGGAAGAGAGGAAGCATGCAGGAGGCAGAAAGAAAGAAATGTTGGATGCACAGTCAAAATGAAGTCCAACCAGAAAGCAGAGTTACTTACCGTAACAGGTGTTATCCAGGGACAGCAGACAGATATTCTCTACATGTGGGTGACATCACTGACGGAGCCCCCTAGCGGATGTTTTCACAAGCAGACTTGCTCTAAGACCTTCAGGCTTGCGATTGGCCCACGCGCATGTGTGCGTGCCCCTCCCGCCCTGCCTAAGGCATGCATCTCCTCAGCGTGTCCTCAGTTCAGATAGCAAGCAAAGAAGCCAACCACGGGGAGGTGGGTGGGTTGCGAGAATATCTGCTTGCTGTCCCTGGATAACACCTGTTACGGTAAGTAACTGTGCTTTATCCCAGGACAAGCAGGCAGCATATTCTCTACATGTGGGAGACCTCCAAGCTAACTAAAAAGAGGATGGAGGGAGAGTTGGCAATTCAGGAGAATAGATGTTGCAAAACAGATTGGACAAAACGGCCATCATGCCTGGAGAAAGCATCCAGACAGTAATGCGAGGTGAATGTATGAACCGAGGACCAAGTGGCAGCCTTACAGATTTCTTCAATGGGAGTGGAGCGGAGGAAAGCAACAAACGCCGTCATTGCCATGACCTTGTGGCCTGTGACTCGACCCAGTAGGGAGAGACCAGCCTGAGAATAACAGAAAGCGGCTAACCAGTTAGAAATGGTCCGCTTAGAGACAGAGCGACCTAAGCGATTAGGATTGAAAGAAAGGAACAGCTGGAGAGCAGAACGATGAGGAGCGGTGCGCTTCAAGTAGAATGCCAGCCCACGCTTACAATCAAGAGAATGTAGAGCCACTTCTCCAGGTTGAGAATGGGGCTTTGGAAAAAACACAGGAAGAACAACAGATTGGTTGATGTAAAAATCAGAAACAATCTTAGGCAAGAACTTAGGATGGGTACGGAGAACCACCTTATCGTGATGGAAGACAGTGAAAGATGGATCCGCTACCAAGGCTTGAAGCTCACTAACCCGATGGGCAGAAGTGAGAGCAATAAAGAACACAACTTTCCAAGTAAGATACTTTAAGTGAGCCCAACGCTAGCGGCTCGAACGGGGGTTTCATCAATAGAGCAAGGACCACGTTAAGATCCCAAACCACCGGAGGAAGTTTGAGGGGCGGATGAAAGTGGAAAAGTCCTTTCATGAAGCAGGAAACCACAGGATGAACAGAGATAGGCTGTCTGTCAATCGGCTGATGAAAAACAGCAATGGCACTAAGGTGGACTCGAACCGAAGAGGACTTGAGCCCAGCGCCAGACAAGTACAACTGTTAATCCAGGACAGCTGACAAGGAGGCGGGCAGCGGCTCCAGCTGCCGAGTAGCACACCAGGAAGTAAAGCGGGTCCACTTCTGATGGTAACATTGGCGAGTGGACTCCTTCCGAGACGCCTCCAGGACATCCAGCACAGGCTGGGAGAACTGGAATGAGGGCATTAAGTCTCAAGGATCCAAGCTGTTAAATGCAGTGACTGGAGGTTGGGATGAAGCAGAGAACCCTGACAAGCAGAGAAGGAAAAACAGGCAGAGGAAGAGGCTCCCTGGAACTGAGTTACAACAGAAGGGAGAACCAATGTTGACAGGGCCACCGAGGAGCTATCAGAATCATGGTGGCACGCGAAGACTTGAGCTTGACAAGAGTCTTCAGAATCAGAGAGAATGTAGGAACGCATACAGGAACTCGTTCATCCAATCCAGAAGGAAGGCATCAACCTCGATCCTGAGAGGGGTGTAAACCCTGGAACAGAAGCAAGGCAACTTGTGATTGAGGGGGGATGCAAACAGATCAACGTCCGGGGTCCCCAACCAGCAAACACCTGACGCAGGATCCCGGAGTGGAGCGACCATTCTTGAGGCTACAGCAGACGACTCAACCTGTCCGCCAAACAGTTCCGCTGGCCCTGAATGTAGACAGCTCGAAGGAATATGTTGCGGCGGATGGCCCAATCCCGGGGCCACAACGCCTCCAGGCACAAGGACCTGGACCCCGTGCCCCCCTGTTTGTTGATATAATACATGGCGACCTGGTTGTCCGTGCAAACCAGCACCACCCGGTCGCGAAGCAGGTGACAAAAGGCCTTCAGAGCGAGGAAAACCGCTCAAAGCTCCAGAAGATTGATGTGACAAAGGCGGTCCATACGGGACCAAAGACCCTAGGTGTGCAGACTGTCCAGATGAGCCCCCCCAAGCATAGGTCGACGAGTCCGTCATGAGGACTTTTTGCGGAGAAGCCTGAAACAGAAAATCTCTGGAAAGATTGGAAGAGAGCATCCACCAACGGAGAGACCTCTTCAACAAAGGAGTCACGACAATGCGTCGAGAGAGAGAATCGCGATACTGGTTCCATTGGGACATCAGAGTCCATTGAGGAATACGTAGGTGAAGTCTGGTAAAAGGAGTTACTTGAACCGTGGAGGCCATGTGACCTAGGAGGACCATCATGAGTCGAGCGGGCGCTGAGGGCAGATGGGTCACACCATTCGAGGCAAGAAGGAGCGGAGACGAACCGTGTCCAGGACCGTTCCAATGAACTCGAGAGACTGAGACGGGCAGAGGTGAGACTTGGGAAAGTTCACCTCGAAGCCGAGACTCTGAAGGAGCATGATGGTCTGATTCGTCGCTCGCAGTGCTTCGTTGCGAGAGGACGCTTTGATTAACCAGTCGTCAAGGTAGGGAAACACCTGCAGGCCGCGGAGACGCAGGGCCGCAGCTACCACAACCAGACATTTCATGAAAACCCTCGGAGAGGCTGCCAGGCCGAAGGGGAGAACACGATACTGGAGATGGAGATCCCCCACCCGGAGTCTCAAATACTGGCGAGGGGCCAGGTGTATCGGAATGTGCGTGTACGCCTCCTTGAGGTCCAATGAGCACAGCCAATCCCCCTTGTCCAAGAGGGGATACAACGTGGAAAGGATGAGCATTCTGAATCGTTCCCGGACTAGAAACTTGTTCAGAGCACGGAGGTCCAGGATCGGATGTAGATCCCCCGTCTTCTTGGGTACCAGAAAGTACTGGGAATAAAATCCGGAGTTCCACTGATCCGGGGGAACCTCCTCGACCGCCCGAAGGCGAAGCAGGGCCCGAGCTGCCTGCAGAAGTAAAGGGAGCTGAGAATGAGCAGAAGGAAATTCTCTTGGAGGCATGTCCGGGGGTACGCGACTTAAGTGGAGGAAGCTCCCCTCCCAGCTGATAGACAGCACCCAACTGTCGGTGGTAAGACTTACCCACTGGGCATAGAAATGGTGGAGACGACCCCCAATGGGGAAGGGGGAAGACTCCAGAAAGGGAGCCCGAAGGCTCGGACTGGAATTGTCAAAAGGACGGCCTGGTCTTCGCCGGGGCTGGCGGCTGAGACTTAGGTTGACGGGGCTGCTGCTGCATGGGTCGTTTTGCAGGCCTTGAGACAGCAGGAGTGGATTTTTGCGGGTACCTCTGGAGAGGAATGTTATACTGGCGAGCCGGAGGAGCTTTCGGCTTAAGTTTCACCAGAGACGCGAAGGACCGCTCGTGGTCTGAGAGGCGCTTCGTGGCCACCTCGATGGAATCATCGAAGAGCTCATGACCCACACACGAAGATTGGCAAGGCGATCCTGTAGATTTGGATCCATATCCACAATCCGGAAGCCAAGCGAGGCGACGCATGGCGATCGCAAAGGCTGTAATTCTTGAGGACAATTCAAAGGCGTCTTAAGAGGCCTGAAACATACACAGGCGGAGTTGGGAGAGGGTCTCCTCGAGGAGACGAAACCCCTGATGCCAAGGCTCTGGTACGACCTCCCGGAACGAGCAGAGGACATTGATACAGAGCCGGAGGTAGGACATGAAGATGAAATTGTAGTTAAGGACACGGTTCGCCATCATCGAATTTTGATAAAGGCGGCAACTGAATTTGTCCATCGTATGGCCCTCCCTGCCATACGATGGACAAGTCGCTGAGGAAGCCTCGAAGGAAGCCTCTCTGCCATACAAAGGAAATCGCTGAGAAAGCCTCGAAGACGGAGTATAGGAAAAATCCTCAACTGGCTTCGAAGCAGTCCCTTTAGAAGCCGGAAAGGGCCTCGATATGGAACAAACACTAGAGTCCAACTCGAGGACAAGTGTGTGTCTAGATGGTTTTGAGGTCGGAGACCTGCCCCAACAGGGCGGGGAAGACCGGGGCTGTTTAGAAGAGGCGAGCCTCGCCGCAGTAGCGGGGGAAAAAGTAGCCCCCAGCTTGGACCCCCGAAAAGTCACCGGTGACTCAGGAGAAGAAGAACTGCTCGAGGGAATCCGATGAGTCTTACGGTTGAGGCCTCGAGAGACGAGGGGACGCTCAGGCTGGTCACACCGCGACTGGGTCGAGACCAAAGTCAAAGGCGTCGAAGTCGGGACTAGTTGGCTTACCACCGAGGAAAATTGTGTGGCAATAATAGCCTTAAGCATGTCCTCAAACATAGGCACCGAGACCAAAGGTAGGTGTGTCGGAGGTGCAGCAGTGCGCTCCTTCGGGGGCGACCTCGAGGAAGAGTATTCCCTACGTGAGGAGGCATGCTTAGATTGATTTCTCGAAGACACCAACGAGGCGGCGCTAACATGAGACTCCGAGGTAGGCTTCTTCGCTGGCATACCTGAGGAGGAAAGAGGAGACTTACCCAAAGCCGGAGTAGCAGGAGGGGCCGAGTCCGGAGCCTTCGAGGCCGAGGACGTCAAGGCCAAGGCGCCCAACGAGGGCGTCGAGGCCAAGCTCGAGGCCAGCCCCGCAGGATCCATGGGGCCAAAGAGTTGGAGAATCTTGGCCACCAGTCTACGAAGAGCCCGCGGTTGTAAAGTCGCACAATGGGGACACAACTAAGCATGGTGCTCTGCACCCAGGCACTCCACACACCAACCATGAGGATCGGTGGAGATAACCCGGTTGCACTTAGTGCAGTGTTTAAATCCGGAACGAGGCCGAGAAAAAGGAGAGCCGTGGCCCCGCGAGGCCAGGCAGCCAAAAGACCGGGAACCCAGTCAAAAATATACGAACTGAAAAAAATGAAAATAAAGAAAATGAAAGACACGAGCACAGCGACTCGAAAGAAACAAATCAAATAAGCCGCAGTGCCAAGAGGGACAATGAGATTGCGCAAAGCAAGGGAGCAGTGCTTCTGGCTCCGCGGAAAACAGAGAACTGAGGACACGCATGCCCTAGGCAGGGCGGGAGGGGCACGTGCACATGCGCGGGCCAATCGCAAGCCTGAAGGTCTTCGAGCAGGTCTGCTTGCGAAAACGTCTGCTAGGGGGCTCTGTCGGTGATGTCACCCACATGTAGAGAATATGCTGCCTGCTTGTCCTGGGATAAAGAGAGATTGTTCACCCTCTCCAAGGTGAAGAGAACGAGAGGGAACTTGCTAAAGTTAGAAGGAAAAAGATTCCGTACAAACGTAAGGAAGTTCCTCTTCACCCAGAGAGTGGTAGAAATCTGGAACGCTCTTCCGGAGGCTGATATAGGGGAAAGCACCCTTCAGGTTGGATAAGTTGCTACTGGAACAGAATATACGCAGGTAAGGCTAGACTCAAATGGGGCACTGGGGCCGCCGCATGAGCAGACTGCTGGGCACGATGGACCACTGGTCTGACCCAGCAGTGGCAAATCTTATGTTTTTATGTCAAAAAGTGCATAAAGTATACAGCAACTGCCAGTATTCTGATGCTCACATTATCGTGCTCCAAAATCTAAAATGAATGCTTCTGAGCTTCTGCTGAATGCTGGGCTCCCTCAGTGTCAAAAAAGGGAATATTTCATCTTCTGACAGGAATTGGATGATGTCCATTCTCTATTCATATTTGATTTCAATGGTGATTAATATGTTCCCAATGTCAATACATCTCCAATGTTCACTGTAGATCCAGAATCCCTCAAGATTTACTCCTCTAATGCAGGAGTGAATAGATTTGACTTATGAGTGCTAAGGATTTTTTTTTCAAGTGGCTCTTCACAACTCAGAATCCCTACCATTTGAAACAAATGGTATTGTGACAGTTTATAGTCAGACCCAAAGGTGCTGTAAGCTAT
The DNA here is from genome assembly GCF_902459505.1 of Geotrypetes seraphini. NCBI lineage: Eukaryota > Metazoa > Chordata > Amphibia > Gymnophiona > Dermophiidae > Geotrypetes > Geotrypetes seraphini. The sequence continues at coordinate 410,833,202 of NC_047084.1, read as the reverse complement.
AGTTTTTTGTCTCCCACCAGATATGATCTTCCTCAAGTGTCCAAATTTTTATGCCACCCAGGGTATTTTTTTCAAACACATTACCACAAGAAAGCTGCTGTGAAATCAAATTAATTAATTTTCAAAAACAGACCCCAACCTGGTCAACTAACCTCCATAACAAGATTGAAGATGAGAATGCA